>NC_083719.1:49523498-49826528 GCF_028564815.1 Eubalaena glacialis
AATTTTTAATTAGGTGGCATACTCCAGTGAGATTATTACACATAAAAACATGTGAGTACAACTAAATTATACATAGCCTTAAGTAATTTTATTATCAAACAAGAAAGAATGAAAATAAATCAACCCAAAACTCATTTCAAGTTGTTAGTAAAAAGCAAAAGTCAACCTTAGGAAACCAAGAACCCAATATGGGGATTCTTCCAGATGCTAAGTATGTGTGTTCCAATTATACATTCTGGAACTGGGAAATAACCACAAGATGGGCAACCCACTGGTCCCACTGTGAGATGGACCTGAGCTTAAAAAAAAGCTCCATTGCCCACCTGACCTCCATGAGCTGCTACTCTGGTGAGCCACAATCAAGGGGTAGGGGAGTGAATATAAATATCAATATTAGAGATAAGGACACATATAACTTCAGGAGTTATACATGCAGCTCTTGGCTAATCAATGGAAAATCTTGTCAGAATGGACAATTTTTAAATAAAAGGTAAATTACAAAAAAAGCACAGAAAACAAAAAACTTAGAACCAGGTAGAAATAGATGTATAATAGCCATGGAAGAAATGTTTTAAATTGCCTCCCCACTCCTCAAAAAAAAGAACAATAAAACACCCTCCCCCAGTACTCAGTAACGTTTATATGCTTATTTTACAAGTGGTTTTATTGGAATGTACTATCAATTAAAATAAGCAGTTTAATGCGTTTAATTTTTCTAATGACATCCTTTTGGCAGCAGCTTTCCTTCTCTCTCTCCCTCTCCCATTTTTTTCTCCTTCTTTCTCCCTTTTTTCCTTCATTCTTTTCTTCCTTCCTTTTGTAGTATCAAAATTTAAGGAACAGGTAATGCTGTGCTAGTTGAACTATTCTAAAACCTAGAAAGCTGTGGGAATTGTCAGGAAAAGAATGAAACAGAAAAAAGAAAAACAGTAAATTTTTAGATTTATAAAAATAGATGCAAAAATATGAATTACCCTTAGCAAATTGAATCTAGCATTAAATTCACCATTTATCCCTGGCAAAGCTTCTATTGAAATAGGAATAGAATAATAGTATGCTTTTAACATGTTAAAAAAATAACTTTTTAAAACTAAACACAAACATACCACTGGATAGTGAATTCTAGAGTCAAAAACCAAACGTCAAAGGGCATTAAACTTTGGGATGGTGGAGGAATCAGACAATGAGAAAAAAAGAAAGACACTGACATTGCCTAGTATGCATATAGTAAAGCAAAAGGAATTTAAAAATGCCTCACTGAAACTAAAGGAGAAAGGAAGCCCTGAAGAGTTTCTAGAAATAGATGGTGGTAAATGGGAATTAAGTTTCATATGTTTTATTTAGTCTATTACCTGTATTCTTTTATTTTACTGAATGTAAAAATATAGAGGTTTTTTTAGGTTCACTTGAGATCTTAGTCCTCAAAGCTGGTTTTTCCAAATTTTTCTGTAACACTTAGATGTGCATCAGAATTACCTGGAGAGCTTTTAAAAATCCTGGTGCCTGAAGCCAGTTAAATCAGAATTTGTAGAAGTAAGACTTAGACGTCAGCATTTTTAAAAGTTTCACAAACAATTCCCAGTGTGCTGCCAAGGGTGAGAACCACTGTTCTTTAAGGATTTTTGGTTAAATTGCTGAAGGCTCCCTTGCCTCCTTAGGATTCCTTATTGTGAGTTTTAAATGAAATACTATAGGTGAAAGACCTAGCCTGTGCCTAGCACATGCCTTGCTTGTGTTTGGAGTTTAGTAAATATAAATATAATATTTGATTTCTATTTCATTGCTTTCATGAAGAACATTCCATACTGAGACAAATGTGAAGAAATAAGCAGATGTTCTGTTCCTCAGAGCTGGACTTGAAATAAATACTTTGGCTCATTGTTTAAATTTTGCATTTCTCTTAAGCTTACTTTACAAAGATTTGATGCACCCTACAATGAAAGGTATAACTAGAAAAAAATTGAAACTAGAGTAAAAATACCCAAGTAGTAATGGTCTAGGACTGGTGGAGAGAATAATAATTGTATCAGAAAACCTAGGTTACAAGCTAATTACTAAGTTGAAATTTAAGTTTTTGTCACTGAGATAGGCGTGTGCTGTCATTTTTATCTCATTAAGTCTGGGTCCCAGTCTTTCTAGACATAGCAGTGTAAATAGTTCCTTTACTTACAAGCTCATCAGATAGAAATTGTAGTTCAGGGAACAGCCACAACAGTGATTAAAATAAAAATATATTTAAAAACAGAATAAAGTAAAAATCTCAGGTGGCTCCCTTGGAATTTGTGTTTCACACTTGGTGTAATTAGTGACTAAATTTGCATTGCCAAGCCCTATTAATGAGGTGGGTTCTGGTTGGTATCTGCAGGCCTCAAACTCTTTGTTAAGCCACCAAATTAAAAGAGTTTATATCCTAAGAGATTCTAGAAATTTAGACGTTTTAGATATATTTTAGAAATTGAGTTACCTATGGTGAAACAATCAGAGGTCAAAAAAGAAGATAATTTTAAACAAAAGATATTTTCATCAAACTACGGAATTTTTGAAGACCACATGGTTACACATTGTTATAAGCAAATTTTTCTTTAAGATTTTTGGCTTGTTGCATAGCAAATGTGTTTATACATAATGTACCAGGTTTCATAGAAAGTATATTATTTTTAAAAAGATCTTCTGTATTTTTCTAAGGTAGGAAACTTTCTCTTCAGCAAAATATCATATGAAAAAATGTTACAGTAAATAATTTCTGAGAATTATCATAGGTTGTATGGAGACTTGAAAAGTGAGCAGTTACACAGTATGCCACATAACCTAAGACAAATAAAAGATTCAGCTTTACCGAATATCTGCTGGGTGAAATTGAAGATTAATGCAGTGAAATATATTTTAGTTTTAAGGAATAAAAATCTCAAAGAACAAGAAATGTACATCTTGGTAAGTAGCACCACAGGAGCTAAAAATCTTGTACCAGCTTTAAAGATTAAACACCTGTGGGTCAATTGTTGTAGGTCAGAAGGCTATATAGTTACCAACAGAAGGACCTCATATACAGTTCAACCATTCTGAACTGTACAGAACCATACGGAACCGTTCTTCGAGTCATAATTTCGAGTAATAATTTCAGAACCAGGGAATACCAGACTTGCTTATTAAAATCCAATGTATGTACTTTTGAAGTAAGTCAGGTTATTTAGCACTTCATTTATTAGGCATAACCCTGGAGTCAGGAATTCTAGCTAGTTATCTTCTGCTAATAACTGAAACCTGTTATAAGCTTCCTAATGTTATCATAACCATTTTAAAGGAAATATTTCTTAAATAATCATGTGCTTTCTTGAAGGGCAAGAATGGGAGTTAGGCATATGGAAGCAACAGAAAGAGAAAAAACCAAGAACTTGGCAGTCTGTATTCTAGTGGCATCTATTGATGCCGTTAACATGAGAAAAATCAGCTTTGGATGTCATTCAAAGCTTAGGGTTGTCAGTTTTTCTCATTTTGAAAGTGAGCTTGCAAGTCTTGCTGCTTAGACATTCTGTATATATAATGAACATTTGTGTCAGCTAATTGAGGTGTCTAGGGCAGCTTGTCCCCCAACCAAATGGCCACAGAGGTATGTACTTTTTTAGTCTGAATCCTTTTTTTAAAATAACTTTTTAAAGTTTTGTTTGACATAGTTTCCCTTGTTTGTTTTTGCTTTTGTTGCATGTGTGTTTCGGTTATGATATCATATCCATGAAATCATTGCCAAGGCCACTGTCATGAATCTTTTCCCCTGTGTTTTCTTCTAGAGTTTTACAGTTTGAGGTCTTATGTTTAAGTCTTTAATTAATTTTGAGTAGATTTTTATGTGTGGTGTAAGATGAGGGTTTCATTCTTTTGCATATGGATATCCAGTTTTCCAACACAGTTTGTTGACGAGAGTATCCTTTTCCCACTGTGCATTCTTGGCACCATTATTGAAGATCTATAGGTAACTCTATATGTGTGGATTTATTTCTGATCTCTCTATTCATTTCCATTGCTCTCTATGTTCAACATAGTACTGGAAATCCTAGCCACAACAGTTAGGCAAGGAAAAGAAATTAAAGGCATACAAATTGAAATGGTAGAAGTAAAATTGTCCGCTCTTGCAGATGACATGATCTTATATATAGAAAACCCTGATGACACCATTAAAAAAACTGCTGGAACTAATAAATGAATCCAGCAAAGTTGCAGGATAAAACATCAATGTACAAAAATCAGGTGTGTTTTCTATATGCAAATAATTAGCTGAAAAGGAAATTAAGAAAGCCCATTTACAATAGCGTCAAAAAGTAAAATATTTAGGCATAAACTTAACTAAGGAAATGAAAGACTTGTAGACTGAAAACTTACAAAACATTCATGAAAGAAATTAAAGACACAAACAAATAGATATCCATGTTCATGGATTGGAAGGCTTAATATTGTTAAGATGTCCATACTACCCAAAGCAATTTACCAATTCAGTGCAATTCCTATCAAAATCCCAATGGCATTTCTTACAGAAATGAAAAACACAATTCTAAAATTCATATGGAACCATAAAAGACCTTGAATAGCCAGCCAAAACAGTCTTGAAAAAGAACAAAGCTGGCGGCATCACACTTCCCGAGTTCAAAATATATTACAAAGCCACAGTAATTAAAACAGTATGGTACTGGCATAAAGATAGATAACCTTGTTATTTTGGAATAGTTTTAGGTTTACAGAAAAGTAGCAAAGGTAGTACAGAGGGTTCTCATGCACCCTTCACCCAGTTTTCCCTAATATCAACATCTTACATTAGTATTGTACATTTATCAAAGTTAAGAAACCAACTTTGGTATATTAGTATTAACTAAACTCCAGACTTTATTTAAATTTCACCAGTTTTCCACTAATGCTCTTAGCTGCAGGATTCAATCCAAAATACCACACATTGCATCTAGTCTGGATCTGTTTTTTAATAGTTTTCTGTTTCTTCCCATTATCCCCAATATTTTCATATTGTCAATTGAGCCTCAGTATTGCTGCCTTTGTTTTCCTTGTAGCAGGTATTTATCGCCTCAGATTTGTGCATCTAAGCAAATCTGCACCTAAACAAAGGTAATCACACCTGTTAGAAATGTGTGGGAAAGAAGAATAAATAATTTGATTTTGTAAGATTCTTCTATGAATACTTTGTTTAAATTTGGGCATATAGGTGTCAAACTATTTTGGTCATTCATCTTCAGAAGTTAATTCCTTGCCTCCCAGTGTATTCTTGGTGGTTGAGGCTGCCAGATTAATGATCTCTCTGGTTTATAAACTGTTGCTGTCCATGTCCTCCAGTGATAACATCTTGCGAAACTGTGGCTTCACAACCAGAATATTGACGTTAATGAGCCAAGATATAGAACATTTCTATCAGCACAAGACCTCTCAGTTGCCCTTTTATAATTAAATCCACTTCCCTCTTGCCTATGCCCTGTCCTTTTGGTTGGTATTGTGAGTGATTTCTGTTGAAACCTGGGCATTTTTGGTATTGTGTTATGAGACTCTGCATCTTATTTAAACCTGTTTTAGCTGGCTTCTTCTGATACTGCTCTGGCAGAAGAAGTGAATGTACCACTTTTGTTACTGCCAGGTAGGGGAAGAGGCCATGTTCCCCACTAAGCTTCCACTGATACCTCCCTGGGTGAGGAAGGGGAGAGTTCAAGATCCCCAAGGACCTCCACAGACATGGGAGGTGGGTTGAATCCTTCTAATAGCTCAGTGGGACTGGGGCCACAGTTTATTCTGTGGTGTTTGGCTGAAGTAGAGCAATTACTGTCTAAAAGTTTTTTGTCTTGCTTTGTGGTCCCTTTCCTGGTCCTTTGGCTAGAGAGTAGGCTATTTGTTTTAGCTTTTTTTTGTCTGTGCTCATTGGTGTTTCCAGGTTGCTGTCTTCTTCAGCCCCAAATCTGGAATTTATGAGGCAAGAAGAAAGGGCACTCAACACCATGTTGTTCCTTGGGTGCTGTGCTGCCTTCTTCTCTCCATCTTTTAGAGTCTTCTTATGTTTGTTTATATATAATGTCCAACATCTTCCTGGTTATAATTTACTTATTATGTTAGAAAACTAATTATTTTCTCAAGAACATACCACCTAGTAAACATGCTAGGCATTCTGTATTTTTTCACATTAAATCAGATAATTAAGTTCATTATGTTAGGTGGACATTATTTGCATAAAAGTAATAGTTTTGAAAATGTTGTTAGTGACTTCAGGGTCTCTTAATTCTAGTGACTATAGGCATTACTGCATTCAAAGAAATGATATCTGGATTTTTAGTGCATGTGCAATGATAATTCTTCTCTAGGGAATCATTTGGTCAGTCTGTTTTATATATTTCTTCAAAAGAAGGTATTAATAACCATGATTAAGGAATGTCTGCCAGAAGTCAAAACAGACGTTTATTTGTGAACGTGTTTTTTTCACTAAAAGTATGTGGTTTTGGTTTTTTTTTAAGATCTTGTAAGGTATGTAATTGGAGATTCTGTATGTTTTTTTAAATTCCTTCTTCGCTCCACAACTCTTCCTACAAAACAGAGAAATACTTTTAATCTTCTAATGACTGATCAATACACTTTAAAAAAAATATACCAATGTCGTGTTATGCCATAGCTGGTGGGATTTAGTATGGGGATACTTTTCCTTTTTATTAGTCTGTTGGAAATTAAAGAGTGGAGATGTGATAAGTTAACTGTTTACAGTTTCTTAGAGCAAATTGAAACAGCATTTAAACCACACTCTTAAGCTTTGTTTCAGTAGTGGGAGTGACTTGTTGAACATCAGCTTCAAGCTCAGCTTCTTTTCACTCATATTGTAGCAGGTGGTTTTAGTGACTGATATTTCAACAAAGTTCACATCCTCTTTAGTAAGAGGTCTGTTGCTTACTAATTAAAATGATATTGAACATTATTGCATGTTGCTTAAGGGAGCAGATATTTTTAAATGTTCATCTTCAATTTCTATGCATTTTGTAGAATGATATCTTCAGGCTTGTGAATTTAGGGCTTTGTGTCTGCAGTTTTTCTTGCTGTTCTTTCTCCTATCCATCTTCCAGGAGAATGAGTATTGAAATTACCCTTGCCTTGGATTTATCCTGTAACTCTGGAATGTTCACATAAGGGGTTTAATTTCACATTCATGCCTCCTATGTCTCTACCTCTCAGTTACATTTTCTATTTGTGGTCATTATTTTAAAATCTAGGGGA
The DNA here is from genome assembly GCF_028564815.1 of Eubalaena glacialis. Classification (NCBI taxonomy): domain Eukaryota; kingdom Metazoa; phylum Chordata; class Mammalia; order Artiodactyla; family Balaenidae; genus Eubalaena; species Eubalaena glacialis. The sequence continues at coordinate 49,530,738 of NC_083719.1, forward strand.
TATATGTATATGTATAGCTGATTCACTTTGTTATAAAGCAGAAACTAACACACCATTGTAAAGGAATTATACTCCAATAAAGATGTTAAAAAATAAAATAAATAAAATAAAATCTACTTACATTGTTCAAACTGCAGATCTAACTCAGCTACTTCATCTGCGTAGAATAGAATTGAGTCTCAGTAAAGGAAAGAGAAGAATTTCTCACACAGAAACTCATGCACTTTACTTAAAGCCTTACACATTTTCAGCATTGTTGATAATGAGAACAATATATAGCTGAAAGCGAAGTTGTGTTATTTTTCAATTCTTAGATTTTAAGGAATTTAAATACTGATAATACCAGTGGTAACAGTGTCACAAGCTGAAAACTCTTATACCTTTTAAGTTGGTACAAACCGTAGGAAAAACAACCTGATAATGTATATCAGGAGTCATAAAATTGTCTATGCACTTTAATCTAGTAATCCTTCTGAAATAGTGGTAGATATCCTCAAGAAATAATTTGAAATGTAGAGGAAAGGCTGTATAGATTGTAACATGGAACAGTGTTTGTGAAAGATTATTCAGCAAAATTATAGCTAAAATTGTATTTAATCTAGACCATGATTACTTTAACATGCCTATAACAAAAAAATTATGACGTAAGTTGATTTAGAATTCTTAAACTGTGTTAGAGTAGAATTTTTTGTGTGATAGTATAAGTGCAAAGAACAGAACTAATTGTATATTTATGTATGTGTATGTATGCGCATGCCACAGGCACAGAAAAGGCCAGAATGTTCTCTGTTGTGATTGTTATCTTTAGGAAGTGGATGGACGGGTTATTTTTATTTAATTATATTTCTTTTGTTTTTCAAATATCCCAGTGGGAGAGGAGGAGCACGTGTTTGGGTTGTTAAAATCTATTTTTATTTATTATTTTTCTTTCTCTTTTTTAACCAGAAGAATATACATGTATATAAGTAGCATAGCAATCCAGGATAGGGCAGTGTTTCCTCTGTCAGTCCTGAGGGCCTCACTAAGCTGCCACAATAAAGTACCTGATCTGCCTATGAGGAACCCTGGACAATTGTGTTTAAGTGCTCTTTGGCATATTATGTTCCTTTTAGGATACTTTCCACCAGGTTTTGATTCTTTACATGGATGAACTGTTGAGAAATTCGGCTAATCAGATGACTATGCTTAGAGGCCCTAGGGAAGTGAGGTTAGACTAATTGAGTGAAATTTTCTTTGACAAACTTTTCCACAATGAGGTTCCCTTTAGAATCCCTTGCAAGAAGGGAGGCAGAAGCAATTTTGTTGCTGTGAAAGGGATTACAAAGAATTGAGTCACTCCCATGTAAGAGGGACTTGTTTTGCCTCTCTGACACAGTGTGGCTCCTCTCTGTCCTGCAGCTGGCCCTGAAGGACCCCGTGCATACCGTGTCACTGCAGCAGTTCATCTACGAGAAGCTCAAGGCCCAGCAGGAGCTGCTGGGAGAGCAAGGCTTCCAGTCCCTCATGGAAACGGTGGACACCGAGATCGTCACCCAGCTACAGGAGTTTTTGCAGGGCTTCTGAGAGCACGTGACATGTGGCTGAGATGACCAGCCTGCCATCTGTGTGTGAGAGCCTGCTGAGACGATGGAGAAATCCCTTGTGTATTGAAAGAAAGATGGGAAGACCACACGTTTTTTTACTACAAAATTCAGCAAATAAATGTAAATCCTGCATACCTAAAATCACAAAACTATTCCTCAAAAGAATTTAATTTTATATTTATGAGGGCCCTGTGTTTACTAAAGATAGATTTGACAACAATAGCTGCTTAGTTTCCTGTTAAGAGAAGAAACTGTTACCTTTTAATCATGTGCTCTTAACACTTGAGAAGAAGAAGGCTAATGTCTGAGATGTTTTTCTGCAACCAAAATTAGTTAAATTTGGCTGCCTTATCCTTTTTTTAAGTTAATGAGACTACAAGTTTGAAAAATGACAAAGCTGTTCAGATGATGAAATTACAGAAATTTGTGTACCAGGCAAAAGAATATGAATAGTGACAAATATACATTACTGAGATTATCTTGCAAGGGAGTTGCTTTCATCTGACATAGAAAACATGTTTTATCAGACAAATGCTTTTATTTTCATTCTAGTAATTTGATATGGGAATTAGTAATGGGATTTTTTTCTTGTGTTATTTTCAGTGATTACATTTAGTCTTTAAATGCACATTGTAAGGCCCACAGATGTGAACCTGTGGTACTGCAGTGCCAGGTGGGAGACCTCTGGTCGTGATTTGATCCTAGTTCCTTTGTTACCCCTGGAGGCCAGGAGCCCTGTGAACACTGACAGGAACCAGCAGCCACAGACCCCCTGTGCTGCGAAATGGCTGTGACAGGCTGTTCAGCACTTACCCATCTCAGGTTCCTCAGTGCAGGGGTACATCAGGGCCTCGAAGATATGGGTACACATGGAGGACTCAGCAGCGATCACCAGGGTACCGACACTGATGTGACAAGTCTTCCTTCCTTATTCCTCCAACATGCAGTACCAAAAACGGGGAAAAAGGAGAAAATAAAGCCTTACTTTGTTTTACTTGCCATTGACTGTAAGGAACCTTTAAAACATTTTTAAGAAAATACTCAAAAGCAAGGTTGGAAAATGTCTGATCTTTCTATAGAAAGTTGGGTACAGTATGTAACTGCAGGAAACGCACTGCCCTTTGTAAGTTGTGGAACCCAAAATGTATGGAAATATTTGATGTTTTAAGCAAAAGAAAGAAAATATGGTCCAAATTAAATTTTCCAAAGATACCTCACGTTTGCTTGCCTGATTATTTTTCCTGCCTCACAAAAAATGAGTTCATAAAAATTGCCCAGTGAATTTTAAAGGGAAGTTTTCTTTCATGCTCTGGTGTTAACTCTGTCCTAGCAGGTGGCAGTGCTTCAAGTAGCAAATCCTAGTTACCCTTTCAGTTTCTCTTTTCATTTAAAGACCAGAAGCTTCTTTAATATGATATTTCTTTTTTTTTTTAATTTTTATTTTATATTGGAGTAGAGTTGATTAACAATGTTGTGTTAGCTTCAGGTGCATAGCAAAGTGATTCAGTTATACATATACATGTATCTATTCTTTTTCGTATTCTTTTCCCATTTAGGTTATCACAGAGTATTGAGCAGAGTTCCCTGTGCTATATAGTAGGTCCTTGTTGGTTATCTGTTTGAAATATAGCAGTGTGTACATGTCAATCCCAAACTCCCAATCTGTCCCTTCCCCTCCACGCTTACCCCTGGTAACCATAAGTTGGTTCTATAAGTCTGTGAATCTGTTTCTGTTTTGTAAATGAGTTCATTTGTATCATTTTTTTTTAAGATTCCGCATGTAAGTAATACCATATTATATTTGTCTTTGTCTGACTTACTTCATTGGAGACTATCACCTGATAGTCTCCACGTCCATCCATGTTGCTGCAAATGGCATTACTTCATTCTTTTTAATGGCTGAGTAATATTCCATTGTATTTATGTACCACATCTTCTTTATCCATTCATCTGTTGATGGACATTTAGGTTGCTTCCATGTCAATAGTGCTGCAATGAACATTGGGATGCATGTATCCTTTCAAACCATGTTTTTCTCAGGATATTTGCCCAGTGGTGGGATTGCTGGATCATATGATAGCTCTATTTTTAGTTTCTTAAGGCACCTCCATACTGTTCTCCATAGTGGCTGTATCAATTTACATTCTCACCAACAGTGTAGGAGGGTTCCCTTTTCTCCACATCCTCTCCAGTATTTATTGTTTACTGTAGAGTTTTTGATCATGGTCATTCTGACTGGTGTGAGGTGATATACCTCATTGTAGTTTTGATTTGCATTTCTCTAATAATTAGCAAGGTTGAGCATCTTTTCATGTGCCTCTTGGCCATCTGTATGTCTTCTTTGGAGAAATGTCTGTTTAGGTCTTCTGCCCATTTTTTGATTGGGTATTTTTTATTGAATGATTTTTTATTGTGGTAAAAGACACATAATATAAAACGTACTATTTTAACTGTATTTAACTGTACAGTTCAGTGGCACTAAGTACATCCACATTGTTGTGCAACTTTCACCATCATCCATCTCCCGAATTTTTCACCTTCCTAAACTGAAACTCTCTCCCCATTAAAAATGAACTCCCCATTCTCCCTCCCCACCCTGCCCACCCCACCCCCCGGCCCCTGGCATCTACCAGTGTACTTTCTGACTCTGTGAATTTGACTATTCAAGGTACCTCATATAAGTGGAATCGAACAGTATTTGTCTGCACCTAATATATATTGGAATGCATTTTTAAGGTTAACTTAATATATGTCCTGCAAACAGATTACACCTTATTTTTTTCCCTTTGCTATACAGTAGGCTCTCTCCCAGCCATCTACTTCATACATAATAGTGTACATACATCAATCCCAATCTCCCAATCCATCCCACCGCCCTGCCCCACTTGGTGTCCATACATTTGTTCTCTACGTCTGCGTCTCTATTTCTGCTTTGCAAATAGGTTCATCTGTACCATTTTCCTAAATTCCATATATATGTTAATGTATGATATTTGTTTTTCTCTTTCTGACTTACTTCACTCTGTATGACAGTTTCTAGGTCCATCCACGTCTTTGCAAATGGCACAGTTTTGTTCCTTTTTATGGGTGAGTAATATTCCATTGTATATATGTACCACATCTCTATCCATTCCTCTATTGATGGACATTTAGGTTGCTTCCATGTCCTGGCTATTGTAAATAGTGCTGCTATGAACATTGGGGTACATGACTCTTTTTGAATTATGGTTTTCTCAGGGTATATGCCCAGGAGTGGGATTGCTGGTTCATATGGTAGTTCTATTTTTAGTTTTTTAAGGCACCTCCATACTGTTCTCCATAGTGACTGTATCAATTTACATTCCCACCAACAGTGTAAGAGGGTTCCCCTTTCTCCACATCCTCTCCAGCATTCATTGTGTGTGGATTTTTTGATGATGACCATTCTGACCAGTGTGAGGTAGTACCTCATAGTTTTGATTTGCATTTCTTTAATAATTAGTGAAGTTGAGCATCTTTTCATGTGCCTCTTGGCCACCTGTATGTCTTCTTTGGAGAAGAGTCTATTTAGGTCTTGTGCCCACTTTTTGATTGGGTTGTTTGTCTTTTTGATATTGACCTGCATGAGCTGTTTGTATATTTTGGAGATTAATCCCTTGTCAGTTTCTTCATTTGCAAATATTTTCTCCCATTCTGAGGATTGTCTTTTCGTCTTGTTTATGGTTTCCTTTGCTGTGCAAAAGCTTTTAAGTTTAATTAGGTCTCATTTGTTTATTTTTGTTTTTATTTTCATTATTCTAGGAGGTGGCTCAAAAAGGATCTTGCTGTGATTTATGTCAAAGCGTGTTCTGCCTGTGTTTTCCTCTAAGAGTTTTATAGTGTCCGGCCTTACATTTAGGTCTTTAGTCCATTTTGAGTTTATTTTTGTGTATGGTGTTAAAGACTGTTCTAATTTTATTTTTTGCATGTAGCTGTTCAGTTTTCCCAGCACCATTTATTGAAGAGACTGTCTTTTCTCCATTGTATAGTCTTGCCTCCTTTGTTGTAGATTAATTGACCATAGGTGCATGGGTTTATTTCTGGGCTTTCTATCCTGTTCCATTGATCTATATTTCTATTTTTGTACCAGTACCATATTGTTTTGATGACTGTAGCTTTGTAGTATCGTCTGAAGTCAGGGAGCCTGATTCTTCCAGCTCCGTTTTTCTTTCTCAAGATTGCTTTGGCCATTTGGGGTCTTTTGTGTCTCCATACAAATTTTAAGATTGTTTTGTTCTAGTTGTGTGAAAAATGCCATTGGTAATTTGATAGGAATTTCACTGAAGCTGTAGATTGCCTTGGGTAGTATAGTCATTTTGACAATATTGATTCTTCCAATCCAAGAACATGGTATATCTTTCCATCAGTTTTTGTCATTTTTTATTTCTTTCACCAAGGTCTTAAAGTTTTCAGAGTACAGATCTTTTGCTTCCTTAGGTAAGCTTATTCCTAGGTATTTTATTCTTTTTGATGTGATGGTAAATGGGATTGTTTCTTTAATTTCTCGTTCTGACCTTTTTTTGTTACTGTATAGAAATGCAACAGATTTCTGTGTGTTAATTTTGTGTCCTGCAACTTTACTGAATTCATTGATGAGCTCTAGTAGTTTTCTGGTAGCATCTTTAGGATTTTTCTATGTATAGTATCATGTCATCTGCAAACAGTGACAGTTTTACTACTTTTCCAATTTGGATTTCCTTTATTTCTTTTTCTTCTCTGATTGCCATGGCTAGGACTTCCAAAACTATGTTGAAAAATAGTGGTGAGAGTGGACATCCTTCTCTTGTTCTTGATCTTAGAGGAAATGCTTTCAGTTTTTTACCATAAATGGGTGCTGAATTTTGTCAAAAGCTTTTTCTGCATCTATTGAGATGATCATATGGTTTTTATTCTTCCAATTTGTTGATGTGGTGTATTGCACTGATTGATTTGCAGATATTGAAAAATCCTTGCATCCCTGGGATAAATCCCACTTGATCATAGTGTATGATCCTTTTAATGTATTGTTGGATTCATATTCCTAGTATTTTGTTGAGGATTTCTGCATCTATATTCATCAGTGATATTGGCTTGTAATTTTCTTTTTTTATGGTGTCTTTGTCTGGTTTTGTTATCAGCGTGATGGTGGCCTCGTAGAATGAGTTTGAGGGTGTTCCTTCTGCTGCAATTTTCTGGAACAGTTTCTGAAGGATAGGTGTTAACTCTTCTCTAAATATTTGATAGAGGGCGCCTGTGAAGCCATCTGGTCCTTGGCTTTTGTTTGTTTGGAGTTTTTTAATCACAGTTTCAATTTCAGTACTTGTGATTGGTCTGTTCATATTTTCTATTTCTTCCTGGTTCAGTCTTGGGATATTGCAGCTTTCTAAGAATTTGTCCATTTCTTCTAGGTTGTCCATTTTATTGGCATATAGTTGTTTGTAGTAGTCTCTTATTCTGTGGTGTCCAATGTGACTTCACCTTTTTCGTTTCTAATTTTATTGATTTGAGCCATCTCCCTCTTGAGTCTGGCTAAAGGTTTGTCAATTTTGTTTATCTTTTCAAAGAACCAGCTTTTAGTTTTGTTGATCTTTTCTATTGTTTTTTTCGTCTCCATTTCATTTATTTCTGCTCTGATATTTATGATTTCTTTCCTTCTACTAACTTTGGGTTTTGTTTATTCTTCTTTCTCTAGTTGCTTTAGGTGTAAGCTTAGGTTGTTTATTTGAGATTTTTCTTATTTCCTGCTGTAAGATTGTATTGCTATAAACTTCCCTCTTAGAACGGCTTTTGCTGGGTCCCATAGGTTTTGGATCATCATGCTTTCGTTTTCATTTGTCTCTAGGTGTTTTTTTGATTTCATCAGTGATCCATTGGTTATTTAGTAGCATATTGTTTAGCCTCCATGTATTGGCGTTTTTTACAGTTTTTTTTCTTGTAGTTGATTTTTAATCTCACAGTGTTGTGGTTGAAAAAGATGCTTAATATGATTTCAGTTTTCTTAAATTTACTGAGGTTTGCTTTGTGGCCCAGCATGTGATCAGTCCTGGAGAATGTTTCATGTACACTTGAGAAGAATGTGTATTCTGCTGATTTTGGATGGAATGCTCTGTAAGTATCAAGTCCATCTGGTCTAATATGTCATTTAAGGCCTGTGTGTCCTTATTGATTTTCTGTCTGGATGATCTGTGCACTGATGTAAGTAGGGTCTTAAAGTCCCCCACTATTATTGTGTTACTGTTGATTTCTCCTGTTATGGCTGTTAGCATTTGCCTTATATATTGAGGTGCTCCTGTGTTGGGTGCAATTGTTACAATTGTTATATCTTCCTCTTGGATTGATCCCTTGATCATTATGTAGTGTTCTTGTTGGTCTCTTGTAACAGTCTTTATTTTAAAGTCCATTTTATTTCATATGAGTATTGCTACTCCAGCTATCTTTGATTTCCATTTGCATGGAATACCTTTCTTCCATCCTCTCACTTTCAGTCTGTATGTGTCCCTTGGTCTGAAGTGGGTCTCTTGTAGACAGCATATATATGGGTCTTGTTTTTGTATCCATTTAGCCAGTCTGTGTCTTTTGGTTGGAGCATTTAATCTGTTTACATTTAAGGTAATTATCAATATGGATGTTCTTATTGCCATTTTGTTAATTGTTTTGGATTTGTTTTTGTAGGTGTTTTTTCTTCCCTTCCTCTTTTGTTCTCTTCTCTTGTGATTTGATGACTAACTTTAGTGTTGTGTTTGGATTCTTTTTTCTTTTTTGTGTGTGTATCTATTGCAGGTTTTTGGTTTGCGGATTATATGAGGTTTCAGTATAGCAGTCTGTATATAAACAAGATTGGTTTAAGTTGCTGGTCTTTTAATTTCAAATGAGTTTCCAATATCCTACATTTTTGCTCTCCTCTTCTCATAATTGCTGGTTTTGATTTTATATATGTGTGCAGATGATTTCTTACCTTTACTATATGTTTGCCTTTACTGGTGAGCTTTTCCATTCATAATTATCTTGTTTCTAGTTGTGGCCGTTTCCACCTAGAGGACTTCCTTTAGCATTTTTTGCAAAGCTGGTCTGGTGGTGCTGAATTCTCTTAGCTTTTGCTTGTCTGTAAAGCTTTTGATTTCTTGGTCGAATCTGAATGAGAGCCTTGCTGGGTAAAGTATTCTTTTTTTTTTTTTTTAAAGATTTATTTATTTTTTTATTGATTGATTGATTGCTATGTTGGGTCTTCGTTTCTGTGCGAGGGCTTTCTCTAGTTGCGGCGAGTAGGGGCCACTCTTCATCGCGGTGCGCAGGCCTCTCACTATCGCGGCCTCTCTTGTTGCAGAGCACAGGCTCCAGATGCGCAGGCTCAGTAGTTGTGGCTCACGGGCCTAGTTGCTCCGTGGCATGTGGGATCTTCCCAGACCAGGGCTCGAACCCGTGTCCCCTGCATTAGCAGGCAGATTCTCAACCACTGCGCCACCAGGGAAGCCCTGGGTAAAGTATTCGTGACTGTAGTTTCTTCCCTTTCATCACTTTAAATATATTGTGCCACTTGCTTCTGGCCTGCAGACTTTCTGCTGAAAAATCAGCTGATAACCTCATGCGGTTCTCTTGTATGTTATTTGTTGCTCTTCCCTTGTTGCTTTTAATATTTTTTCTTTGTCTTTAATTTTTGTCAATTTGATTACTATGTGTCTTGGCACATTCCTCCTTGCATTCATCCTGTCTGGGACTCCGCACTTCCTGGACTTGGATGACTGTTTCCTTTCCCATGTTAGGAAAGTTTTCAGCTATTATCTCTTAAAATATTTTCTCAGGCCCTTTCTCTCTCTCTCTCTTTCCCTTCTGGGACCCCTATAATGCGAATGTTTGTGCATTTCATGTTGTCCCAGAGGTCTCTTAAACTGTCCTCATTTTCTTATTCTGTTCCATAGCAGTGATATCCACCATTCTGTCTTCCAGGTCACGTATCCGTTTTTCTGCCTCAGTTATTTTGCTATTGATTTCTTCTAGTGTATTTTTCATTTCAGTTATTGTATTGTTCATCTCTGTTTGTTTGTTCTTTAGTTCTTCTAGGTCTTTGTTAAACATTTCTTGTATCTTCTCGATCTGTGCCTCCATTCTTTTCCCAAGATCTTGGACCATCTTTACTATCATTACTCTGAATTCTTTTTCAGGTAGATTGCCTATCTCCACTTCACTTAGTTCTTCTGGGTTTTTGTCTTATTCCTTCATATGGGCCATATTTCTCTGCCGTCTCATTTTTTCTAACTTTCTGTGATTGTGGTTTCCGTTTTGCAGGCTGCAGGGTTGTAGTTTTTCTATCTTCTGCTGTCTGCCCCCTGGTGGATGAGGCTGTCTTAAGAGGCTTGTGCAGGTTTGCTGGTGGGAGGGACTGGTACCCACCCACTGATGGGTGCAGCTGGGTTTTATCCCACTGGTGAGCAGGGCAGTGTCTGTGGGTGTGTTTATTATGGGGCAGCTGTTTTTTCAGGAAGACTTTGAACAGCCTCTCTGCTGATGGGTGGGGCTGTGTTCCTGCCCTGTTGGTTGTTTGGCCTGAGGCGTCCCAGCACTGGTGCCTACAGGCCGTTGGGTGGGGCCAGGTCTTGGCGAGAAGATGGCAGCATCCTAGAGGGCCCACACCAATGAGCAGTTGCCAGAGCCGCCACCGTGAGTGTCCCTGTCCCCACAGTGAGCCACAGCCGCCCCCCTCCCCGGCCTTCGCAGGGGACCCTCCAACACTAACAGGTAAGTCTGACCCAGTCACTTATGAGGTCACCGCTTTTTTCCCTGGTTTCTGGTGCACCCCAGACCCTGTGTGCACCCTCCAAGAGAGGAGTTTCTGTTTCCCCCAGTCCTGCGGAATTCCTGCAGTCAAACCACTGGCCTTCATAGCCAGACTCTCTGGGGTCTCCTCCCTCTATTGCCACACCCCCAGGCTTGGGAGCCCCACATGGGGCTCAGAACCTTCACTCCTGTGGGAGAACTTCTGTGGTATAATTAGTTTCCAATTTGTGGGTTCCCCTCCTGGCGTGTATGGGATTTGATTTGATTGCAGTTCTGCCCCTCCTACTGCCTTGTTGTGGCTTCTTCTTTGTCTTTAGATGTAGGGTATCTTTTTTGGTAGGTTCCAGCGTTTTTTTGTTGGTGGTTGTTCAGCAGTTAGTTGTACTTTTGGTGTTTCTGTAAGAAGGCATGAGCTTATGTCCTTCTATTCTGCCATCTTGCCTCCTTCCCCCAGTGTTATTTCTTTATCATTACTACTCAGTCCTCAAGACTGGCCTAAGAAGAATAATTTCTTTTTGTTAACTTCATTATTTTCATTTGAGGCACTATTTCCATTAGTGTTTTCAGAAATGTACATACATGCTCCCATTTTTCAGTTATGGTAAAATACTCAGCTTTCCAATTCCTGACAGATTTCATTATAGTGTTATAGCAAATGTTACTCAAATAGCCACCTTGCAAAAAAAGTAAAAAAGATCTCAGGGGAATAGTTTGGTTCATTTTTTAAAGCTCAGAATTTAAAATAGGCTTTGTAAATAGCTCAGAGAAAAAGAGAAATTATTGAATTTTTAAGTGCTCAGTTAAGACATAAAATGTAATTATTGATTTATAGAATTCTGTTCATTAATTCAGCCTTATAGCACATGTATTAAGTTTTGGACAAACAACTCAGCCAGGCCTCTGGTTGAACTGTGCTTCCTAATACAAGGTTATGATCATTTCCATTCCCTACACATGCTCCTTTTCTATTTATTTTATACTCCAGAGACTTCTCCTAACCCTCTGACAAAGGCCCATGTGATGAACAGTTAACATTTTAAAGTTGTTATTATATGTGGTCCCTCCTTCCTCTTTCTCCTACCAGTCATGTTAGAGAAGCCACATCATTAGATGTTCAAATATTCATGTTTTTAGTTTCCCTTGAAAAATCTTCACCTTAGATCTTTATTTTACCTATTCCTTTATTCAACTAATGTTTGTCGAGTTCCTGTTTTATGCCATAGTTATATGCTAAATTCTGGGATTAGAACAGGGTACTTACCTTGTGATGTTTTACAGTTCAGTGGGAAAACACTTGCCAGTATGATATACGAAAACAGTGGTTCTAATGGAATTGTGCGTTCAGGAGCAGCAGTCGTGCAGGGGAAGGAGATCTTTCACAAAAGAGAATGATGTTGGCACTGTATAATTTGATATCCCTTTAAAAATTGATCTCAAATGGCATAGTTCGGTAAGGTTATTTAAAAGTAACCAGACTCACAGCTATTTGAAATTACTCTGACATATAAAATCATCAGTGACATTTTGAAAATGTTAGAATTCTGTACCTTTCAACCAGTTCCTAATTCCATGAATTAAAACATAAGGCTCACCTACTGAGAGTAATAGTCTTCTGTTCTATTTCTACGTTCCTTATAAATCCCAAGTGAGTAGCAATTTAAAAGTTGTTGGAGAGCTGATGAAAGGAAGGCAAGAGATGCATGTCACAAAAAATTGTATCTCCTCCCTCCAACTTCAGGAAAAAAAGTTTAAACTATAGGGGCGTTGAAAGAATAGTATATAAGGACGTGCTGTCATTCCCTCTTGCGAGAACACCGGAATCACAACTAACTGCTGAACAGTCATCGACAGGAAGACACTGGAACTCACCAAAAAAGATACCCCACATCCAAAGACAAAGGAGAAGCCACACTGAGATGGTAGGAGGGGCGCAATCACAGTAAAATCAAATCCCATAACTGCTGCGTGGGTTACTCACAAACTGGAGAACATTATACCACAGAAGTCCACCCACTGGAGTGAAGTTTCTGAGCTCCATGTCAGACTTCCCAAACTGGGGGTCCGGCAACAGGAGGAGGAATTCCTAGAGAATCAGACTTTGAAAGCTAGTGGGATTTGATTATAGGACTTTGACAGGACTGAGGGAAACAGAGACTCCTCTCTTGGAGGGCACACACAAGGTAGTGTGTGCATTGGGACCCAGGGGAAGGAGCAGCGACCCAATAGGAGACTGAACCAGACCCACCTGCTAGTGTTGGAGGGTCTCCTGCAGAGGCAGAGGGTGGCTGTGGCTCACCGTGGGGACAAGGACACTGGCAGCAGAAGTTCTGGGAAGTACTCCTTGCCGTGAGCCCTCCCAGAGTCCGCCATTATCCCCACCAAAGAGCTGGGGTAGCCTTCAGTGTTGGGTCGCCTCAGGCCAAGCAACCAACAGGGAGGGAACCCAGCCCCACCCATCAGCAGACAAGCAGATTAAAGTTTTACTGACCTCTGCCCACCAGAGCAACAGCCAGCTCTACCCACCACCAGTCCCTCCCATCAGGAAACTTGCACAAGCCTCTTAGATAGCCTCATCCACCAGAGGGCAGACAGCAGAAGCAAGAAGAACTACAATCCTGCAGCCTGTGGAACAAAAACCACATTCACAGAAAGACAAAATGAAAAGGCAGAGGGCTATGTGCCAGATGAAGGAACAAAATAAAACCCAGAAAACCAACTAAATGAAGTGGAGATAGGCAACCTTCCAGAAAAAGAATTCAGAATAATGATAGTGAAGATGATCCAGGACCTTGGAATAAGAATGGAGGCAAAGATCAAGAGGATGCAAGAAATGTTTAACCAAGATCTAGAAGAATTAAAGAACAAACACAGATGAACAATACAATAACTGAAATGAAAACTACACTAGAAGGAATCAATAGCAGAATAACTGAGGCAGAAAAACAGATAAGTGACCTGGAAGACAGAATGGTGGAATTCACTGTTGCAGAACAGAATAAAGAAAAAAGAATGAAAGGAAATGAGACAGCCTAAGAGAACTCTGGGACAACATTAAACGCAACAACATTCGCATTATAGGGGTCCCAGAAGGAGAAGAGAGAGAGAGAGGACCAGAGAAAATATTTGAAGAGATTATAGTCGAAAACTTCCCTAACGTGGGAAAGGAAATAGCCACCCAAATCCCGGAAGTACATAGAGTCCCATACAGGATAAACCCAAGGAAAAACACGCCGAGACACATAGTAATCAAAGTGGCAAAAATTAAAGAAAAATTATTGAAAGCAGCAAGGGAAAAACAACAAATAACATGCAAGGGAACTCCCATAAGGTTAACAGCTGATTTCTCAGCAGAAACTCTACAAGCCAGAAGGGAGTGGCATGATATACTTACAGTGATGACAGGGAAGAACCTACAAGCAAGGTTACCCAGCAAGGATCTCTTTCAGATTCAATGGAGAAATCAAAAGCTTTACAGACAAGCAAAAGCTAAGAGAATTCAGCACCACCAAACCAGCTCTACAACAAATGCTAAAGGAACTTCTCTAAGTGGGAAACACAAGAGAAGAAAAGGACCTACAAAAACAAACCCAAAACAATTAAGAATATTGTAATAGGAACATACATATCGATAATTACCTTAAACGTGAATGGATTAAATGCTCCATCCAAAAGACACAGGCTTGCTGAATGGATACAAAAACAAGACCTATATATATGCTGTCTACAAGAGACCCACTTCAGACCTAGGGACACATACAGACTGAAAGTGAGGGGATGGAAAAAGATATTCCATGCAAATGGAAATCAAAAGAAAGCTGGAGTAGCAATACTCATATCAGATAAAATAGACTTTAAAATAAAGAATGTTACAGGAGACAAGGAAGGACACTACATAATGATCAAGGGATCAATCCAAGAAGAAGATATAATAATTATAAATATCTATGCACCCAACATAGGAGCACCTCAATAAATAAGGCAAATACTAACAGCTATACAAGAGGAACTCGACAGTAATACAATAATAGTGGGGGGACTTTAACACCTCACTTACATCAACAGACAGATCATACAGACAGAAAATTAATAAGAAAACACGAGATTTAAATGACACAATAGACCAGATAGATTTAATTGATATTTATAGGACATTCCATCCAAAAATGGCAGATTACACTTTCTTTTCAAGTGTGCATGGAACATTCTCCAGGATAGATCACATCTTGGGTCACAAATCAAGCCTCAGTAAATTTAAGAAAATTGAAATCATATCAAGCATCTTTTCTGACCACAATGCTATGAGATTAGAAATCAATTACAGGGAAAAAAAGTATAAAACTCAAACACATGGAGGCTAAACAATACGTTACTAAATAACCAAGAGATCACTGAAGAAATCAAAGAGGAAATCAAAAAATACCTAGAGACAAATGACAATGAAAACACGATGATCCAAAACCTATGGGAGGCAGCAAAAGCAGTTCTAAGCGGGAAGTTTATAGCTATACAAGCCTACCGCAAGAAACAAGAAAAATCTCAAATAAACAATCTAACCTTACACCTAAAGGAACTAGAGAAAGAAGAACAAACAAAACCGAAAGTTAGCAGAAGGAAAGAAATCATAAAGATCAGAGCAGAAATAAATGAAATAGAAACAAAGAAAACAATAGCAAAGATCAATAAAACTAAAAGGTGGTTCTTTGAGAAGATAAACAAAATTGATAAACCATTAGCCAGACTCATCAAGTAAAAGAGGGAGAGGACTAAAATCAATAAAATCAGAAATGAAAAAGGAGAAGTTACAACAGACACCGCAGAAATACAAAGCATCCTAAGAGACTACTACAAGCAACTCTATGCCAATAAAATGGACAAACTGGAAGAAATGTACAAATTCTTAGAAAGGTATAATCTTCCAAGACTGAACCAGGAAGAAATAGAAAATATGAACAGACCAATCACAAGTAATGAAATTGAAACTGTGAGTAAAAAACTCCCAACAAACAAAAGTCCAGGACCAGATGGCTTCACAGGTGATTTCTATCAAACATTTAGAGAAGAGCTAACACCTATCCTTCTCAAACTCTTCCAGAAAATTGCAGAGGAAGGAACACTCCCAAACTCATTCTATGAGGCCACCACCACCCTGATACCAAAACCAGACAAAGATACTACAAAAAAAGAAAATTACAGACCAATATCACTGATGAATATAGATGCAAAATTCCTCAACAAAATACTAGCAAACAGAATCCAACAACACATTAAAAGGATCATACACCACGATCAAGTTGGATTTACCCCAGGGATGCAAAGATTCTTCAATATACGCAAATCAATCATCGTGATACACCATATTAACAAATTGAAGAAGAAAAACCATATCATCTCAATAGATGCAGAAAAAGCTTTTAACAAAATTCAACACCCATTTATGATAAAAACTCTCCAGAAAGTGGGCATAGAGGGAACCTACCTCAACATAATAAAGGCAATATATGACAAACCCACAGCAAACATCATTCTCAATGGTGAAAAACTGAAAGCATTTCCTCTAAGATCAGGAATAAGACAAAGATGTCCACTCTCACCACTATTATTCAACATAGTTTTGGAAGTCCTAGCCACAGCAATCAGAGAAGAAAAAGAAATAAAAGGAATACAAATTGGAAAAGAAGAAGTCAAACTGTCACTGTTTGCAGATGACATGATACTATACATAGAGAATCCTAAAGATGCCACCAGAAAACTACTAGAGCTAATCAATGAATTTGGTAAGGTTGCAGGATACAAAATTAATGCACAGAAATCTCTTGCATTCCTATACGCTAATGATGAAATATCTGAAAGAGAAATTAAGGAAACACTCCCATTTACCACTGCAACAAAAAGAATAAAATACATAGGAATAAACCTACCTAGGGAGACAAAAGACCTGTATGCCGAAAACTATAAGAAACTGATGGAAGAAATTAAAGATGATACCAACAGATGGAGAGATATACCATGTTCTTGGATTGGAAGAATCAATATTGTGAAAATGACTATACTACCCAAAGCAATCTACAGATTCAATGCAATCCCTATCAAATTACCAGTGGCATGTTTTACAGAACTAGAATAAAAAATCTTAAAATTTCTATGGAGACACAGAAGACCCCGAATAGGCAAAGCAATCTTGAGGGAAAAAAATGGAGCTGGAGGAATCAGACTCCCTGACTTCAGACTATACTACAAAGCTACAGTAA
The DNA here is from genome assembly GCF_028564815.1 of Eubalaena glacialis. Classification (NCBI taxonomy): domain Eukaryota; kingdom Metazoa; phylum Chordata; class Mammalia; order Artiodactyla; family Balaenidae; genus Eubalaena; species Eubalaena glacialis. Next base: position 49,547,338 of record NC_083719.1, read on the forward strand.
TCAAAACAATATGGTACTGGCACAGAAACAGAAATATAGATGAATGGAACAGGATTGAAAACCCAGAGATAAACCCACACACCTATGGTCAACTAATCTATGACAAAGGAGGCAAGGATATACAATGGAGAAAAGACAGTCTCTTTAATAAGTGGTGCTGGGAAAGCTGGACAGCTACATGTAAAAGAATGAAATTAGAACACTCCCTAACACCATACACAAAAATAAACTCAGAATGCATTAGAGACCTAAATGTAAGACTGGATACTATAAAACTCTTAGAGGAAAGCATAGGAAGAACACTCTTTGACATAAATCACAGCAAGAACTTTTTTGATCCACCTCCTAGAGTAACGGAAATAAAAACAAAGTAAACAAATGGGACCTAATGAAACTTAAAAGCTTTTGCACAACAAAGGAAACCATGAACAAGACGAAAAGACAACCCTCAGAATGGAGAAAATATGTACAAACAAATCAACGGACAAAGGATTAATCTCCAAAATATATAAAAAGCTCATGCAGCTCAATATTAAAAAAACAAACAACCCAATCCAAAAATGGGCAGAAGACCTACATAGACATTTCTCCAAAGAAGACATACAGATGGCCAAGAAGCACATGAAAAGCTGCTCAACATCACTAATTATTAGAGAAATGCAAAGCAAAACTACAATGAGGTATCACCTCACACCAGTTAGAATGGACATCATCAGAAAATCTACAAACAACAAATGCTGGAGAGGGTGTGGAGAAAAGGGAACCCTCTTGCACTGTTGGTGGGAATGTAAATTGATACAGCCACTATGGAGAACAGTATGGAGGTTCCTTAAAAAACTAAAAATAGAATTACCATATGACCCAGCAATCCCACTACTGGGCATATACTCAGAGAAAACCATAATTCAAAAAGACACATGCACCCCATTGTTCATTGCAGCACTATTTACAATAGCCAGGTCATGGAAACAACCTAAATGCCCATCAACAGACGAATGGATAAAGAAGTTGTGGTACATATATGCAAGGAATATTACTCAGCCATAGAAAGGAACGAAATTGGGTCATTTGTAGAGACGTGGATGCTTCTAAAGACTGTCACACAGAGTGAAGTTAGTCAGAACGAGAAAAACAAATATCGTATATTAACGCATATATGTGGAACCTAGAAAAATGGTACAGATGAACCGGTTTGCAGGGCAGAAATTGAGACACAGGTGTAGAGAACAAACGTATGGACAACAAGGGGGGAGAGCGGTGGGGGGTGGTGTGATGAATTGGGAGATTGGGATTGACGTGTATACACTGATGTGTACAAAATGGTTGACTAATAAGTAGCTGCTGTATAAAAAATATAATTCAAAAAGAAAAGAAAGAATAGTATAACGAACAGCAGTATACCCTTCATCTGGATTCACCAAATTGTTCCATTTTGCCACATTTACTCTTTCCATGCCTCTAAGACAGGCATTTCTCTACATATCCACTAATATACCCTTATATACTGAAGAAAATTAATGCAATGATATCTAATAGTTTGTATTCCAATTTTCCCGAATGCCCTCAAAGATGTATTTTATATCACGCCCGTTTTGTTTTATGGTCTGGAATCCACTGAACATTTATATATTGCATTTGGTGGTTTAGTTTTTAACTCTAGAATAGTCCTTTTCTCATGTCATTGGCGCTTATTTGAAGAATCCACGGTAGCTGTCTTGTAGAATCTCCATTACTCTGCAGTGTTCTAATTGTTTCCTTGTAACTGGATTCAGGTTAACATTTTTGGCAACAAGACTCCATCGGTAATATACTTGCATGGTGTCACATCAGGATGCACAGAATGTCAGGTTGTCTCTCTGTTGATGATGCTACAGTGGATAAGGTGGTGCTCACCAGGCCTCTCCATAATTTTTCAAAGACCTTACAGTACTAGAAATTTCCAGTGGTATTTTTGTTTGTTTTGTTTTGTTTTGGCCTTAGAACTCTTAACCTCTACTAGCTTGCCTTTTCATTTACAGCAAGTTCTGCAATTTTATTTTAACCTAGATAAGTCAATGACCAAGCTATGGAAAGGTAGATTGAACCTGGTGCGCATTTCATCAACCCTCCTGTCTCATAAACTCCATTATTGTTATGGCACACCTCAGCCAAGAGTCGTCTCTTTCTCTTTCCCTCTCTCTATCTCCCCTGCCCCCTTGTGTTTTTAAAAAGTATGTAGATCTTTGTGAACACCTATGTAACCTGAACTCACGTGCCACCTAAAAATGAAGAAATGAAGGCAAACAACTGCCTTTCTCTTTGTTGTTTTTGGATTTGTAAACGGTTGGCAAAGATGCAAATATGCAACAAATAGTTTTTTTTTTAACACTTCACAAATACGTTATCATTTTTGGTCTGAGCTTAAAAGGCAGAAACATGCCACACTTTAGAACATTTTCTTTTAGTGTGGTTTAGGATCAGCTGGCAAAATGGGGAGAGAAAAGAAAATAATCATTCCTTAAATGTGAATCTCTGATCTCGGTACCTCCATAGGACTGTGACATCTGAAATGGCAGTTCAAAGTTACCTTTTTCCTCTTAAGAAGAAACTGCATTCTGTCCCAAACACATCCAGGTTAGTATGCAGAACCTCATGTCCCATGATAGCCCCGTGCAGTTGTCTGAAGTTGAGCTTTTGAGCCCTTGAGGTGAATACCCTATTACCCTGGAAAAGAGCTGTAGCTATTGGTCTGAATTTCTCTGATTTTGCTTCTGGGCAGTTGAACTCCTGGCCTAGGAGACTCCTTATGGTCTGAAGCACTTGGAAAAAATTCAGAACTGAGAGTCATTGACTACATTTTCTCTTGAATCCTTTCTTACTGTAACAAGTAGAGCATCTCCAGTTACCCAAAGATCTTTAACAAGCAAGATTTGTTCCTTGTTCCAGCTAATGCCTGCATCCAACTCATTTGGGCCTGTTGCAAGTTATTTAGCCAAGTGTGCTTTGAAGAACTGTCTAATCCAAGAAGGAATGTATTGTCTGGAGGATACATCTGGAGAATGGTCATCCAGCCCTCTTTTCCTTCAAAGTGAAGCATTGATTTTCATGCCACTTTAATTTCCCGGTAGGGCAAAAATAGAATGCAAGTAACTGCTAGAACAGGTTATGAGTCCAGTGAGGCTTAAAGCATTTATATCTGTCTGCCACTAGGACGATGTTTTAAAGCTGCAAATTAGCCTTATGACTAGAATTCTGCTTGTTGGGGTTTTTTATTGAAAGGGGTTAAAGCAGGTAAGTCTGGAGGTGAGCTGTGAGTAGACCTGCAAGTGAGCTGTTTTTCTCAATAGCTTTAGCCTGAGGCAAGATCAGTATCTCATTTCCGAAGGGGCAGGTCATTTCCACAGTGCTCTCTGGGCTGGCCCTAAAGTGACTTTTTTTTCTTTCTTTTTTAATGAACATTGCAACTTAAGCAATAATCTAGAAGAGCAAAACTTTTTGATTGACAGCGAAGTTGTAGCTCATAAATGTATACTCTGAGCTCAGAAGCGTATTGACAGCCAGCCAGGAAAGGAAAGTCTATTGACAGTTCAGGAGGTAATCACAAACTAATTATGAGTTCTGTTTAGTCAAGGAACGCAGCTCGGTTTCTTTCTTTTTTGGATTGAAAGGCATATGCCTTGTGCTGTCTCTGGCAGTGAAATCAGTACTGTGAAATGGCCTTTCCTTCAACCTTGTGTGTTCTTTACTCACACACAATGCATTGAGAAGTGCTGAACCAGGTGAGCAAATCCAATATTTTATTATGCTTACTAGATAAGCCTGCTAAAGGCAACTCTCAGTATGGAAATATGGAAACCCAAACTTAAACTTACTGCAGTAATAGATTAGGATATTGATTATTTTTATACCTTTCAAAAGGCTCCTCCTTGTAGATATATGTAAAGGAAGAAGATAGGCTTTTTATTTTTTATTTTTTTTGTTTTATTTTAATGTTTTTAGTTAAAGAATTTCAGAGCAGGAAGGGAATCAGAGAGAGAGGATCCATTCTAACCTTACCATTTCACAGGTGAGGAAATGGGCCCTGAAAGGTGAGGTCTACAACCTTGGGTCCCTAGCACCTCTTCCAATGTACTTTCAATTATATCTCTTTTTAAAAAATGTTAATGGTTGCCTAGGTTTACAATTTACATTTTTACTAATCTAAGTCCACCTTCAAATAGCAGTATTCCTGTGTAGTGTAGGTACCTTATAGCAGTGTTCCCACTTCTCCCATCCCACTCCTTACATGTTGCTGTCGCTCATTTCACTCATCTATGTGCTGTAGTCACCCAATACATTGTTACTGTTACTTTAAACAGTTACCTTTCAGATCAATTAAGAATTAAAAAAAGCCACAAAGGTTTGATTTTACCTTCATTTATCTCTTCTCCAATAAGCATCCTTTCTTCATGTAGATCTAAATTTCTGATGTATCTAATTTTCCTAATCCTAACCCTTTTAACGTTTCTTTGCAGGGTAGGTCTTTTGATGATGAATTCTCTCAGTTTTTGCTTGCTTGAGAAGGTCTTTACTTATCCTTCACTTTTGAAGGATACCTTTGCTGAATGTAGGATTCTAGGTTAGTATTTCTTCTTGCTTGCATAGTTTTTGAAGAGAAGCCCACTGTTGTTCTTATGCTTGTTCCTCTGTAGGTAAAATGGTTTTCCCTCCCTCCTCTGACTTCTTTCAAGATTTTTCTCCTTGTCTTTGCTCTTCTGAAGGTTAAATATGATATGCCTAGATGTCAGTTTTTGGTTTATTTCTGTTACAGTGTTTTTGACTTCTAACATTTACTTTTGATTCTTTCTTAGAATTTCTGTCTCTCTGCTTACAATACCCATCTCTTCATGCATGTTGTCTTTTTCATTACAGCCCATGACTACTAATGGTAGCTATTTAAAATTCCCTGTCTGAGAATTCTAACATCTATGTTATATATGAGTCTCATTCTGATGCTTGCCCGAGATCTCTGCTTTCTTGCTTGATCACAGATCTTGATCTGCCTTTTAGCATGCCTTTTAATTTTTGGTTGAAAGCTGGACATACTGTGTTGGGTAATAGGAACTGAGATAAATGATCTTCTAGTGTGAGCATGTATGCTAATCTGGATAGGAGTTAGGCTGTGTTTAATGTTTAATGTTAGCTCTTGGTGCCAGAGGTTTCAAATTGTCCTAGGGTTCTTGTTTTTGTTTCCCGTCTTTGACTTTGGGCTTCCCTAAGTACTTCTCCTCAGAGAGGACCTGTGTCTGGTATCTCTTTAAGCAGCAATCCACCGTTATACTGGAGCCCTGTTGGTGTGGTGGAAAAGTGTGTGGGAGGGGAATGTCCTCTGATCTTATGATTAAATCTCAAGTCTTAGTGGGCTTGAGTGTCTGGTCTGTGACCACCATGTGTTTCTTTTTCTTTTTTTAAAATAATTAATAATTAATTAATTAAATTTTGGCTGTGTTGGGTCTTCGCTGCTGTGTGCAGGCTTTCTTTAGTTGCAGTGAGTGGGCTTCTCATTGTGGTGGCTTCTCTTGTTGTGGAGCACGGGCTCTAGGCATGTGGGCTTCAGTAGTTGTGACTCGTGGGCTCTAGAGCACAGGCTCAGTAGTTGAGGCGCATGGGCTTAGTTGCTCCGCGGCACGTGGGATCTTCCCAGACGAGGGCTCGAACCCGTGTCCCCTGCATTGGCAGGCGGATTCTTAACCACTGCGCCGCCAGGGAAGTCCCACGTGTTTCTTCTTGGATAGGCCTCTCGTCCCTCTGAGGTAAGACACGAAGGTGAGAAGGGGCTGGAGTGAGAGGAATGCCCTTTTCCCATGCTTTAGGACAAGGGTCTGGTAAAGTCTTTTCCCTAGGGATTAGGCCTTTGTTATGGAGAAAGCTCTGGGTATATTTCACAGGCATGATCCTTCCCCTCCACCTGCCAGAGCCATGAGTGAATCTTCCTCTGATTTCACCGGGAGAAATTGGCGGGGCTCCTGGAAGTAATACTCACCAAAGTAAGGGCTTCTCCTAAGACTGTGGTCCCCAGAATTGATACTACCAGTTTATGGCTCTGGCACTTCTGCTCCAAGTAAGTAGCTTTTGGCTGTGACTCTGGATTTGCCTGTCTCTCCACATTTTGGGGAGACAGTTTGCCCTGCAAACTCAGTTCTCTGATGAGTCCAAGAAAAGTCATTGGTTTTCAGTTTGTCCAGGTTTTTCCTGTAAGGACTGGAGTGACAACTTCCAAGCCATATGTTGGAGCTGAAACAGTCCAATGTACTCTCCATATGGCCTTCCATAGGTTATATATATATATATATACATAAATAACCTATAGATGAGCATTGAGAGAAGGAAAACTCAAAAGACTAGCAATTTTGTTTCTAAAATAATTTAGAGATAGCAGTTGAAAAGCTGATAAAATGCAAAAACCTTTCAAGTCAATTACATGGTCAATTGCTTTTTAATAACATTTTTTTCCTCATTATAAAAGCAACATATGTTTGTGGTAAACAGCTATGTGTGACTTTCTCCAGCAGTATTGTTCGGTTCAGCTGTAGCCACAGAGTTGGGTTTTAGCGGATGATGCTGTTAGAAGAGGATGCAGGATTTGGAGCCAGATGATGGACAATGAATTCTAAGATGAATGAAAAGGAAGTAAAGACAGGGGAAGGCAAAAGATAGGGTAAATGGGAGGTTCAAAGGACTGCAGATCCTGATGGGATTAGAACAGTGGTTGCAGGAATGGTTAATAAGTAACTTGGAAGGACTGGCAGGCAGAGGTAATGAGAGACAGAGATACTGAGGTTACTGCTTCAGAAGGAGGAGCAGTTTCAGTGATGACAAGGGTCAGTGTGGGACCGTGGCAGAGATTTCTACTCGATTATATTAGTCATTCCACTGCTTCTACCCTTGCAGGAGGTCAACACCCAAAGGAAAAGGTTTGTTTGTTTTTTGTTTTACAAAAGGGAAGAGTAATAGTCTGGAAAAATATGTCTGAAAAACACCTAGCACAGTGCCTGGCGCATAGTAGATGCTGTACAAGTGAGTGGGTTCTCATTTGACTGTTACTGCCACTGCTGAGCTGTGTCCATGCTCTATATAATGTCATTTTAGAACTTCCTGAAACCAGACTAGGAAATGCCTGTTTTGCTAAGTTCAACTTCATAATGAATGGTGGTTTTGTTTGTTTTTAAGTAATTAATTAATTTATTTATTTTTGGCTGCATTGGGTCTTCATTGTTGTGTGCGGCTTTCTCTAGTTGCAGTGAGCAGGGGCTACTCTTCATTGTGGTGTGCAGGCTTCTCATCGTGGTGGCTTCTCTTGTTGCGGAGCATGGGCTCTAGGTGCGCGGGCTCAGTAGTTGTGGCTCATGGGCTCTAGAGCACAGGCTCAGTCATTGTGGTGCACGGGCTTAGTTGCTCTGCAGCATGTGGGATCTTCCTGGACCAGGGCTTGAACCCGTGTCCCCTGCATTGGCAGGCAGATTCTTAACCACTGCGCCACCAGGGAAGCCCCATGAATGGTGTTTTGGCAAGATTTCTGTGGTATGGTTTAAGTAACATCTTGTAGTCAAAATCATTCTCTGGGACTATATCTCCAGTGTTTAAGTCATGTTCCAATCATTGTTTGATGTATTTTCATTTACCTTTTCAGAAATACATCCATTCTGTAAAGTGAGAAATACAAATTGTAACAACATCCTAAAAGATAAGTGTGTCAGTTTCCTAGGGCTGCTGTAACAAAGTACCACAAACTGGGTGGCTTAAAACAACAAATTTATTCTTTCATGATTCTGGAGGCTAGAAGTCCAAAACTGAGGTGTGGGCAGGGCTGGTTCCTTCTGAAGCCTGTAAGGGAGAATCCCTCCTTGCCTCTTCTGGTGTCTACTGACTCCTTGGCGCTCCTTGGCTTATAGATGCATCACTCCAGTCTCTGCGTCTTGTCACATGGGCACCTTCTCCCCCTGCCTCTTTCCTCTTATGAGGACAGCAGTCATCTCAACTAACTACATCTGCAATGACCCCATTTCCAAATAAGGCCATATTCTGAGGTGCTGGGGGTTAGAACTTCAACAATTCATTTTTGGGGGGGACACAATTCAACCCCTAATAGATGGATTTAAAAGAACCCATACTAAATATTTCTCTGTTCACATTGTCCTGATGATAATGTTTCTGATAACTAGAAACCCCAGTTCCATGGATGAACTTGCTGCTCTTAAAAAGAAAATCTAGCTCTGAATGCGCTCACGAAGAGTGGGAGGAGTTTTGCCTCGGTTTAAGGGCTGAATCTCTGCAGACAGGAGCACCTTGCTGCTATGGTGGCGGGGAGTTTGATGTGGTGAACATAGCCCCTCAGTAGTCACAAGCTCTCTGCAAGGCAGTCGAATACTCAAGGTTCATTTACTAATCTTGCTTCCACATTGTTGCTTGAAAGTATAAATAATTCATTGCCAAATCTGAGAGATGTTCCTTGGTTTCCATCTTAATGTTTTAGTTAGGTTAAATAACAACCAGGAACCACACTTAGATGTTTGTGCGAATCTGCACTTGCACAGCAGGCCTGTTTCGATGAGTCTAAGGAGAATGCAAAATGAATTGCAACAAATAAAATCTACTTCGGCACCATTGAGTTCAATTAAAAATGATAATAGAATTCAGGCTGCCTACAGCTGCACTAAACTTAAGCTCCATTCTTCATTTGGCCTCCAGAAAACACAACAACAACGACATTCAATTTAGCTGCTGTTTTGAGTTGTGTACTGGAAGGAGCATGGACTTTGGAATCAGATCTGAATTTGATTCCAGGCTCCAAATCTTGCTTTACCCCCCATGGTAGGCAGAATAATGGGCCCCAAAGATGTCTGTACCCTAATCCCTGGAAACTGGGATGGCATAAGGGACTCTACAGGTTTGATTAAGGTACAAACCTTGAGGTGGGAGAGTGTCCAGTATCATTCAGAGGGGCTCAGTCTAACTACCTGAGTCCTTAAAAGCAGAGATGCTTTCCCAGCAGTGCTTAGAGATGAAGGAAAAAGGGTCAGAGATGTTGTTGACTTTGAAGATGGGGGAAGGGACCATGAGCCAAGGAATGCAGGTGGCCTCCGGAAGCTGCAAAGGAAAGAAAATAGATTCTGTCCTTGAGCCCCAAGAAGGAATATAGCCCTGCCAATGCCTTGATTTTGGGGCTTCTGAACTCTAGAACCAAAGGTAATAAAGTTGTGTTGTAAGCCACTAAGTGTGTGGTAATTTGTAAAATAGCAATAGAGAACCAATATATGCACTTACTACCTGTATGACTTTCTGAGTCTTGGGTTTCTCATCCAAAACTATATATATAATAATATTGATCTTGTGTAGTTTATGTGCAGATTTACTGAGATGATGTAGGTAAAGTCCATTGTTAATCATTCCACGACTTAGTGTCAGGAGTCCATCCTGAGGAGTCTGATTATTTTCTCTCAGGTACCTAGCCTCCAATTTGGGCCCAGCTGCCATCAGGTGAGTGGCTGCACCTGGTTCCATGGTCCATGCCTTCTAGTCAAAATGTGATGTACGAACCAAGCAGCATCAGACTCAGACTGGGACCTTGTTAGAATCACTGAATCTCAGACCACACCCCAGACCGACTGAGTCAGAATGGATATTTTTTAACAAGGTCCCAGATGATTCATATGCACTTTAAAATTTGAGAGGCACTACACTGGTGGTTCTCAAACATCACATATGCTGACAGAGCAAATGCCTGGGTCCAGAATTTATGAGCATGAGGCTTCAACATCTGTATTTTTAATATGCTTCCTAGTTATTTCTGCTGCATAAAGGGTTATAACCACTAGAATAAATACTTAGAGATGTACTTTAATATATGAGATTCAAATCAGAATTGTAAAATTTTCAATTAATACCTTTTTTTCTCTAAGGAAAGCAGCTATGCTATGTAAGCGTTACTAAGTGCTGCATTTTAAAAAGATACATAAAGGAATAAACATCAAAGAACAGCAGAGACACTTTCTCACTAGTTCTTAACTGTTCTGATTCCTGTCCTGGCTTTATCAAATATACTTGATTAGACTTCATAAGATTCATCCACCTTCGCTTCACTTAGAAGCAGTACTTCCTACACAACTCCGCAAATGTGGAAGCTTGGCATTAAAAACCCTTGGCTGTTTTCTCTTTAGCAAGAAAGATCTAACCGCTTAGTAAATTATCAGAAGACAGACAAGAGTTTTTGGAAAGATTTCTCTGTTCTGGGAGTACCTGCATCTCTTCCTCCATAGACAGAAGCATAGGAGAAATCTCGGCAGTTGTAATTAGGGCAGCCCGGCCACGCTTCCATGACCCAGGGCACAGAGTTGCATTCCAAGAACCGAAACTAGCATGGCTTCTCTTCAGCACGCCCAGGGCAGAAGATCCAGAGTCTGAAGAGAGTGCTCAGATTCAGGCTCTTACCCTACCCAGGAGCTCCAAGTCCAGACAGCTAGATAAGGGCTATAGGCAAGAACCAAAATCAAGAATGAGGGGCTGAGAGCAGACCTGGGCAGGAAGGTAGCAGGTTAGGAGGCAGTGATGAAGCTGCTGGACAGTTGCCACAAATTGCTTTGAGGAGCCTTCTTTACTAGGCAACAGGGACATGAGGCAGATGCTCTGGGCTGCCTTTTAGGGCAGGGGGGACGAGCACTGTACCCTCCAGGCTTCCATAAGAGCAGAGTGAGCTGGGATGCAGGCCCAACCAAGGGGGGTCTAGAGGAAACTCTCCATTGTAGCCAGTGAGGGCTTGGCAGCCTGCACGCTCACTGCAAGGGCTGTTGATGCCCACAGTCTTCCCAGGCTTTCCCAGCTCTAGAAAGTCTCCTGAGGTCCCACCAGACCCAGCGTACTGGCCCAGAGCCTCTCAGTTGTGGGTCTGGTAATGCAGGCCTGGGCAGGCCATTCTGGGGTCTCTACCTCACTGAACAGAAAACACTGCGGCAGCATTTTTTTTTTTTTTTAATTTCTATTGGAGTATAGTTGACTTACAATGTTGTGTTAGTTTCAGGTGTACAGCAAAGTGAATCAGTTATACATGTACATATATCCACTCTTTTTTAGATTCCTTTCCCATATAGGCCATTACAGAGTATTGAATAGAGTTCCCTGTGCTATACGGTAGGTCCTTATTAGTTATCTATTTTATATATAGCAGTGTGTATATGTTAATCACAATCCCCTAATTTATTGCTTCCCCCCATGTTTCCCCTTTGGTAACCATAAGTTTGATTTCTAGATCTATGAGTCAGTTTGTGTTTTGTAAATAAGTTCATTTGTATCATTTGTTTAGATTCCACATATAAGTGATATCATATTGATATTTGTCTTTCTCTGTCTGACTTACTTCACTTAGTATGATAATCTCTAGGTCCATCCATGTTGCTGCAAATGGCATTACTTCATTCATTTTTATGGCTGAGTAATATTCCATTGAATATATGTACCACATCTTCTTTATCCATTCCTCTGTTGATGGACACTTAGGTTGCTTCTGTGTCTTGGCTATTGTAAATAGTGCTGCAGTGAACATTGGAGTGCATGTATCTTTTCAAATTATGGTTTTCTCCAGATATAGGCCCAGGAGTGGGATTGCTGGATCATATGGTAGTTCTATTTTTCATTTTTTAAGGAACCTCCACACTGTTCTCCATAACCGTTCTACCAATTTACATTACCACCAACAGTGTAGGAGGGTTCCCTTTTCTCCACACCTTCTCCAGCATTTATTGTTTGCAGAGTTTTTGATGATGGTCATTCTGACCGGTGTGAGGTGACACCTCATTGTAGTTTTGATTTGCATTTCTCTAATAATTAGTGATGTTGAGCATCTTTTCATGTGGTGGCAGCCTTTTTAGTAACAGAAATTACAAATTTCCATTTTTGTTAGAAAAAGTAGCAAGTCATACTTCCTTCTACACTTCTTTCAGAGTCCTGAAGTATGTATATGATACCTATTCTTTCATTAAGGTTGCCCTCTCCCACAATAAACCATCTAAAAGACATTTAAGCAAACCCCATGTGGTGTAAAATAAAGATATAATATTTTGCCACAGAGGCTCCACGGGCCGACTGGACACTTGAGTGAATTGTATTCTCTGCTGCTGGCTGGCTGTGGCTTAAAGCTTGTGCAGTTACATGCTCCTGGCTACTCAGACTTTGGGTATTTCTCCTACGCCTCTCTTTCCCTTCCCTGGTCCTTCCTTTCTGCTTACCCTTCCCTTGTCTTACTCTCACATGCAGAGTTCCTAACCACTATTGTCTAACACCATTAAATCATATCAAATTACATATCACCCCCCTGTGTAATTTCCAGTGTGATTCTAACATGTCAAACCAAAAGATCAGACTCCTTAGAGGTGGGAGTTGTCAGTGCCATAAAATCCAGGGGAGAGAGAGCCTTGGGGTAACTCAACTGGGCCATTATCCCCCTGGAGCCCGTCTTCAGAAACAGTGTGTGCTGGTGGAACACAAGGGTCTGGTCTCCTCTCAAGTTGTACTTCTCACTGTAGATGAATATATGGGATTCTACTTTCATTGAAAAATCACATAAAAGTCAGAGTGGTTCAAAGTCACACACTAGGTGCTCCTAGTCCTCAAAGAATACCTCCCTTCACTCTGCACCCATGATTATAATCCAGCAAACAACAATGACAAAGATAATTTTGATGGTGGTACTATGTAATATGATTCTCACAATATGAGTATTATTTCCTCCATTTTCCAGTTATGAAAATAGGCTGAGAAAGGCCCTGGGTCCTACGGCTGGTCGCTGATATCAACTGGGCCCCCTGACCTCGGTCCATGTTCTTCACCATGTCATTGCATGGCCCCCGAGCCATCCATCAGCCATCTCCCTCCCCGGCCTCCTCACCCGTACTCACCAGGCGCTATCCCTCCTCCCCTCCCTGTGCCATGCAGCCTCTCACACTCGGCCTGCTCTGGCCTTCACACAGCCTTCCCACGCATACACCGCCTCTCCCGGTGCCCCATCCCCACACACAGGCACAGTCTCTCTCTGTCTCTAGGATTTGTCTTGGCTTGTCTGAAAGAAAAAGACCCGCCAGAACCCACATTGGTGCTTCATGGGTCTGTAAGCCAAAACCTCCAGGCGAAGGGAGAGGTGCTCCCTCCTCCAGCTTCTAAGGCCATCCTTGCCAGTGCACATGCCCACAGGGTGCAGTGTACATGTGGCCGGCCGGGACCCGGACCCTGGAAGGCTGCCTACCTCTGGCTGCCTAGCTTGTCTCTGCTCACCAAGATTCTCTGCATCTCACTGCTGTCCAGGCAAAAGGCAAAAAGAGCACAATATCAGAACTGTGATTACTTCAAAAGGATAAAGAATCCTGTCTAGTAACCCCATCACCCCTTCGTAGTTGCCAGGTCTGCGTGATTTATGCAAATGACCTGCCTGTGTTTGCTGGAAGCAGATGTTGGCATGTGTGAAGTAGCCTTCCTTGTCAAGGCTAAGGACTTCTCTCAGGAGAGGTCTGAGGGTAGGAAGCTCTGTTCTTTGGGCCAGAAAAACCAAGATCGAACAATTAAAAATTGCAAAGCCAAATTTTTGAAAAGCAATTCTGCCAACATCCCAGGACCCAAGTCAGACAATCTCTTCTGAGATCACCGGGCCCCTCTTCCTGCTAAGGGCCACTAATGCCATCCCAGTTGAGCATGCAGGGACAGCCTGCAGAGGAGGTGCCATGAAGATAATGCAAGTTGGCTGAATCATTTGAACACTCTGCAGATACAGCAGCAGCCCCGACCTCCAGAGCCTAGCCTTGTTCATTGAGTAACTATGGCCCAGTACTTACTACATGCCCGGAATGGTCCTAAAGCTTTACACCTACTAACTTGTTTACTTTTCATGATACTGTCCCCTCCACAGAGAAGACATTGTGTCCAAGCGGTTGAGTGATTTGCTCAAGGTCACACAGCAAGCAGGTGGCAGAGCAAAACTTTGAAGCTGGGCTTTCAGCTCCAATGTCTGTGCAGTGGAGGATAAATCAGGATCCGTATGCTTCCTGCCTTGTCATCTCTGCAGAGAACAAACACCCCGGGATAAAATGTTACCAAAACAAGGCAGGAGGAAATCAGGAACGATTGGAACCAGGCACAACACTCCCTCATGGGCGGGTAGAGCTTTGCGTGTTACAGAGCACTTGGGTGTGGGGAGTGGAGCTGTACATAGAAAGTCTTTTTCTTGTGGCCTTACTTGTGATGGAGTGTGAAGCTGTGAAGCTTGCTGTTCTTCATTCATCACCAGCCCCCTCAGATTGCAGAGAACAAAGGTCCCCAGATCATGAGGTGAGGCACAAGGCGAGGCATGGTGCACCCTGGGCAGGAGTGGAGGAAACCGTACAGCAGACTAGCGAAGCTGCCTGGTCCCCTCCCCGCTGCAGCCCCTCCTGGCCCCCAAGCAGGAAAGAGAAGTGGGGGCTTCCTGGAAAGCAGAGGTCGAGTGTCTGGGAGGGGCACTTGGCCTATTTCCGGCCCCCCCCCCCACAAGGTCAGAGCTTGGAGAAGACCCATGAGGCTCCGGTGACTCTGGCAGCAAGGCTGGTATCCGCCTCTCACTGGAGGTGGGGTGAGGCCAGAGCAGCTAGCCCGCTGGTCATGTAAATGACCCTCACCTTCCCCCAGCAGCCACTGCTGCCCCGTGACGGGCCAGGGCGAGGCCTTCTGGTGATTTAGAGTTAAACCAGAGGAGGTGGCAGGTGGAGTTTAACCAGAGGAAGCCCTTTAAACTGGACAGTCAGTCGTAACAAAGTACCTGAATTTGAATATTTACACAAGAAGGACTACATTTTCAATTAGTAGTAACTAAAAAAGTGCCACTGTGGTTTGAATTTACTGGTTTGGGGCAAATTTCATTTTCCCAATGCTGAGTAGGAATGGGCCTCCCTGGTTAAGGAAAGAATATACTGTTACACAAATAAAACAAGTTTCCTGTGAGTCCATGGATGATTTGAGAATGTCAGTTTATACACACCACACATGCTTGAAAACGTTTATCCTCACCGCCCACTGAGGAAGGGCTGTGTGGTGGGGAAAAGGAGTAGCTGGCATAGCTTCCGCCACAAAATTCCAGACAGCTTTCTCCTTGGGACTGCTCTTATGGAACATTTTCACTAGGCAAGACAAAGATATTTTATACACACACACACGCAGTGTTGCTAAGAAGAAAGATTAAGCTGTGTGTGAGGACTGGGAAGACTGAAGCTGGCAGTGCTTAGTGTTTTTTAGAAAGGCTGGTCATGGAAAGCTGCCTCGAGAGGTGACATTCAAACAGAGACCTGAGTGAAGTGAGACATAGCCAAATACTATTTGAGACAGGTAATGGAATTGGGGTGAGGTTTTTTGGTTTGTTTGTTAGGGACTGAATGCTTGTGTTCCCTCCAAATCCATGGGTTGAAGCCATAAACCCCCTCTCTTCCTCCCCCATGATGGTATTTGGAGGTGGGTCCTTTAGGAGATGATTAGGTTTAGATGAGGTTGAAGGTGGGGCCCCCATGATGCGATTAGTGCCATTATAAAAAGAAGAGACACCAGAGCCCTTTCTTTCTCTCTCTGTCTTGTGAGGACCCAGTGAGAAGCCAGCTATCCACAAGCCAGAGGAGGTATCTCACCAGGAACCCAATCTGCCAGCACCTTGATCTGGGACTTCCTAGCCTCCAAGGATATAAGAAATAAATGTCTATTATTTAAGCCACCCAGTCTATGGCATTTTGCTATAGCAGCCCAACCTCACTAACATAGTTTGATTTTATCTTGCTGAGCTAATGTCTGCTCTTAGCCATTTCAGAGCTTCTGAAGGTAAGCTCCAGAAGTTACCACCACAGCGTGGAAATGCCATCTCCCTGGTTTCAGGAAGGTATATAGTAGCGGGAACGTGAATCTGAGAGGTAGTCATAGGAGGAAAGGAAAGGATGTTTATGATGATCTCCCTCTCTTAGTTGGCACATAGGTGGGCCTAGGGTCACCAACTAACTGATGGTTCACACCAAACTTGGGAACTTATTAGTATCTACACCAGGGCAACAGACACGGACCAGGACTGGTCAGGGCAAATCTGGATGTTCGTTAACCTAGTTTAGTCCCTGGTTTGAGTGACGAATGATCCTAATCCAGCCCTAGTTCACGTTTTCTCACGAGTGCCCCTGGGGCACAGTTATCATTGCTTCGGGCTTGGACGATAGGACCTATAGAGGTTTAAGGGAAGAGAGAGTCTTTCTTAGGCCTCATACCTAGGTGTCAAGTAATAAAATATTAATTTGGAAAAAAAGCATCTTGCCATTGTCACTTGTAATTAAACTTCTCTGAGGGGATTTTCAGTTTGGGATGGAAGTGGTCTGGGCAGGACTCTGATGTTTCTGCATCCCACGCTTTTACATTATCTTAATACCATTTAGAGCAGTGAATGTAGCGGTTAAGAATGAAGGCTTTGGCAGCAAACTGCTCTGGTTTGAAATATGGCTCTGTCACCTTCTAGTTGTAAGACGCTGTGCAAATTACTTAACTTCCCTGTGCCTTTGTTGCCTAAACGTGTGTAAAAACAATGCTTTTTCCCACAAAGGTACATAAAGGTTAAATGAGGTAAATAAAGCACTTAGGGCAGTGCCTGACATATATTAAAACGCTCCATAAACGTTGGCTATTACAGTATTACAATTATCATTATTATATTTTAATAGCTAAATATCTAAAAGATTATTGTCCTATTTTATGGATAAGGAAACTGAGTTCAAATGTGTGTTGTTGTGGCCAGAGAAAATTGCAAAGATTTGAGCCAGGTCATGGATTACGGGCAAGGTAGGTGGGTGAAGAGGAGGAGGTGGAGGAGCCGGCATGTAGAGTCAGGAGAACACACGGTGTGGTCAGGGGACAGCAATGAGACAAGTGCCACTGGCGAAGACAGATTGAGTTGAGGACAGTGAGCAAGAGAGGCTGGCTGTGGTGAAGATTATGGGGCAGAAACTGCCTGGAGAGTCTCCCACAGCTGGCTTTCCCTCTTGGCTGCCTGCATGAGGTCTCTCTGCATCCAGGGGAGGATGGTTATTTTCCTTGCAGGTCTGGGCTAAGAGCTGTTGGGTCTTTGGGAGTCCACACCTGCTGTCCCCCCGGTGAGGTGCAGCCTTTGGTTAAGGTTCTTGCATACTGGGCAGGTGCAGGAGGCAGAGTGTGTCTCCGTGTCCAGGGACCATCCCACCTCTCTGGCAGAGATAAGTTTATTTCAGCCTCAGCTTCTGTTTCTTCGTTAGTTGTGACTCCATTAGTTGTGAGGCTGGAACCCAATTCAACCTGGCTTAAGAAACGTGGGAATTTATTGGCTCCCTTAGTTGACATTGTTGGAATATATTGGTTTCAGGTGCAGTTTGATCCAGCATTGTGTGGACCCAGTTTCTGGCTATTTTTTGGCTCTGTTTTCCATAGTGTTGGCTTCCTGGGCAGTTCCAGGTACATGTCATCTTCCTTATGGAAATTCCAGCAGAAAAAGTGCTTTTTCCCCTACTGCCCCAACAAAGGTCTTATTGCATCTGAGTAGTTCTTGTTGGGCCACAGACCCAACTCTGAACCAATCGCTGGGGCCAAAAGAACAAGATGTCCTGATGGCCAGGCAAGCCTACGTCCTGTGCCTGTGTTTGGAACTGGGAATAGAATCTTCAGGATGGGGACGGAGCACAGGGGAGGAAACTCCCAGGAGAAGGGCAAAAACAGCAAAAAACAAATAAAAGAAAAGTAGCTTCTTTGCACTGAGCCAAAGAATGATTGGTAAAAATGAGATTTGTGTGTCTGGAATATAGACCCCCATGGCTTTTAGTCTTCATTATCCTGGAGAACAATGCCTGCAGCTGTTTTCTTCTTATTTGCTCTAGGTTTCCTTGGGCTTCGCCAAGTGGGCCCTGTCCCCACTGCTGTTCGCTTATTTTTAAGCCTGACCACTTGTGGCCATCTACCCTGTAACACAATATTCCAGCTTTGTTTTTCTAATTGGAAGTATACAACATATGCTCTCCTCTCTTCTCCCTGTGATCTTGAACTCACCAATCTCTCTCCTGTTCTGCCGCTGTCAGAACAGAAAGCTGCTCTCCAGTGGGGACCCAGCACTGCATCACACCTCATGCAAACTTGACTAGTATTTCAGGATGCAGCTCATGATGTTCCCTCACTTCGCCCACCTGGACCTGAGTTCGCCAATAAGCTCCGGTGATCCATGACTAAGCTCTGTGATGAAGGGGACCCGTGTCATTTAATTCTTAAATCCTCTTACATTGGCTGTTTGACATTGCTGAGTAAGACTAAGGCTGCCAAGATGTAAATGTAGTGAATCAATTCTGTGGTTAAGGTTATAAAAATGTAAGCAGGGGCCTCGCCAACGACAGGCTTTCAGTGCCAGGTTGGGCACCTGGACTTGTGTCCTGTTGACAGAGGGGAGCCATTGAATGTTTCTGAGTAGAGAGAGACGCCCCCTGCTCATGACCACTATTCACTGAGGACATACTAAGTGTCAAGCCCTGTGCATGTGTCCTTTACATGTGTGATCTTATTTCACAGCCACAATAATTAGGCAGGAGGAGAATTCTCTTCTCAAATGGCACCTACTCACCTGAAATCACACCTCATTCTTGGCAAGAATCCCTAAAAGCACAGAGTATGTACAGAAAACCAACCATCCACCCTCACTCAAGGCTCCAGTGGCGTGCTCCCTTCTCATCCTATAACATGGAAGCCCTGGGGGAAGAGTTCATTGTTCTCACTGTTTGGCAGGGCAGCTGAGGAAGACATCATGTAAGGGTTAAAACAACAGTGAAAAGGAAACGACGCACTTCCCTCTCAATCAGTGCTTCCCTCTTCTTGGCCTCTTGCTTTTTCAGAGTGGACATATCTGTACCCCTGCGTTTCCATTCCTTCCTCTTGGCTGACAGTCCCATCTCTCCGCCATTGATTTCCCTGTTAATTTCACACCCCTTAGATCTGATATTCACATGCTCACCCCCTTCCTCTCCATGACCCTTTCCACCACAGAATGGCCTCTTGGACTTGTTCACTGTGTCCCCTGGCTCTGTCACTTCATGCATGTCTGCATCACTTTACCTGTGTGTCTCTCAGTGCATATATAGTGGCCCTTGCTTGACTTCCTCCCTTGTTTTTTTAAGTCCGTATCCTCTGGTCTGTTTTGCCAGATTTGCTCCCCAGGGGAATCGCACTTCCCCTGCTGCTTATCTAGCATTGTCCAACTCTCATTTCTGTCAAGGACAGCCGCTGTGCCCCTGAGTTGCATTTTGTTCTCCATCTTATTTCTCCTGTGTTACGTCCTGTGTTCAAACTCCAGCTCCACCTCACCCTAGCTCTGTGGTCCTGGCAGAGTTGCTTTACCTCTCTACACCTCTGCGTCCTCCTCTGTTAAACAGGAGTGGTGTTAGTATTTTTCCAGTAGGATTCTTGTGAAGATTAAATGAGCTATTTAATGTGTGGAAAGTGTTCAGAACATTACCTGGCACAAAGTAGGCATCTGATGAGTGTTAGCTCTTACTCTTGTGGTGGTGTGTTACATTGTTCTGACATGTTGATTCACAAGGGTTCCTCAAGAACAGCAAACCCGGAGCTGGCTCTGTGCTGGAGAGACAAACAGCAAGTTTGAGGGTGACCAAGTGGAAGGACAGTGCGTGTGCCCTGTGCCAACTGGGTGTTCCCTGACCTCACTTTTGCAAGCTTGGGAGGAAAGTCGCCTGTCCTTCAAGGAGGAGAAGACACCACTCTTGCTTACCAGTTAAGTAATAAAATGGAAAATAAAGTAGCTTGGGTAAATACTGACTTGGTAGGATTGGCTCTCCATCTGTTTTATTTCCTTCTGATGCTCCATCAAGATTCCTAAATGCAGTTTGGATTTTGAAAACATCTGGAATCAGCCAAGCACATTTTTGAAGCTGTTGAGTGCTGACATTATAATCTGTATTTCTTGCTGCTCAGCTGTGCCTGCCTACTGTGCATCGACCTACGAAGATGAAGCCAGCAGTGTGCTCCTTCAGACAGCATCCTACCTCAGGGAGATTGAGGGTCCTTATGAGTAGTGTGTGTGTGTGTGTGTGTGTGTGTGTGTGTGTGCACTTTATCTTTGCTTCTGATTATAAATGTAATAATGTTCACTATTGAAACATTGGAAAATAAAGAAAAAGGTAAAGAAGCAGCAACTCATAATCCATTCACCCAGAAATAAACACTCTTAATGTTGTGATGTGTATGTGTGAAGGATTTTGTGTACACACACACACCCCTTTTACTCTATGTGGTTTTAAAAAAACAAAACCAGGATCATTTGTATATACATTTAGAATACTGGCATTTTTTGATAGCATTATATCCTATTTTTTCTATCTTTATACATTTTGTATAAATATAATATTTGAAAACTGCCTTAATATTTGGTGGATGGGTATTCTGTCAGTTCAGGTCCTCCAAGAAGCAGATGCCAGGAGAGGATTAACTGTACAAGGAACATGTCAGGAGAAATCTCTGTGAAGGACAAAGGAGAGGGAGCAGGAATAGGCAGGGGGATGGTGCAAGTGTGACACCTGTGAAAGGAGACCAAGAGGAAGGGTTGGCCAGGGAGAGCATCACAGTCCTGAGAAGGGCTTGCCTAGGCTGATGGGGAGTCAGCCCTTGGGCAGAGGTTGCCCACTGCACAGTTCTCACGTTGGACAAGAGCGGCCTGGCTCCTGTGCCCCTCCCATGTTTAGTCAATGGTGTGGGAGGGCAGCAGGGAGGAAGCGTGACCTCAGCATGAACACTGATGTGGATCCAAAGGGATGGCAGCCGGAGGCTTCTAGTCAACTCTCCCCCGTGGAGTAGTCTGTTGAAGGAGATATGAACGGCACCGCTTCCTGGTCACCACAGAGCCCCCTAAGTTCTTTAATTAATCCTTTATTGTTAGCTATTTTGACCGTCCTCATTTTTTGCCATTATACATTAAGAAGCAATAAATATTCTTTGACATAAATCTTTGTGTTCTTCATTGATAATTTCCTTAGGGTGAATTAACATGTGGACTTCTGGTTGAACATGGTACATTGAAAATAATAAGTTTTCTTGGGCTACCCCTTAAAACTCAATTTTGATTTGAAGAAATCAACAAAGTCAACATCTACAAACTTAATCCTAGAGACAGCAGTGGATGAGACTTTCACAAAAAATTTAAAAGATGGAAAAATATTAAGATAAATGTTAACAGATTGATCAAAGGGAAGAGCATTGAAACCCAAGCTGCCTGCATAGGAGGAGGCCAGTAAGTTGTAGAAACCCTGAAAGGCTTAGGAATTGGAGGTACCACGTGTCCTAGAAGAGTGTGGGGACTGAGAGCAGGATTGCTTGGAAGTCTGCATAAAAAGTCAGGCCTCCCGATGGCCTCCACCGCCCCAGGTGGCCACCCTTGCTGAGGAGATGGGAGCTTCAACCTCAAAGAGGCTGCTGACTTTGGGATGTTAGACTGGGTAGAGGACATGAGCACAATGTATAAAACAGAGATTACATGCAAGTCTACAGACTAACCCTGTCCCTTCCTCCATTCCACTTTCTTGGCCTCAGTTTTTCCATCCGTAAAAATGGGGATAAGTTAATAATAGTACTTTACCTTTCAGCGTTGTTTTAAGGATAAAAACATAAAACATGTAGAACAGTAGCTGGCACATAGTAAGTACATGTAAGTATTTGCCATCACTGTCACTGCCATCATCATATATATACACTGAGCTTTCTCTTTTTTCCATTTATCCATTTACTGAATCTTATGCTGTTATCATACTGTTTTAGCTCATAAGGCTTTGTATTCTGTTTCCCCTCCTTTACTTGAAAGTAAATTAATGGATTTATTTTTTAGAGCACTGATCTCTTTACAAGATACAGTCTTTCACTTTCAGAATGTGTACGTCTCCTCATTTATTCAGATATTCTGTGTCCATCAAACATGTTTTTAGTTTTCTTTTGTTAATATCTGCACATTTCATCTCAATTTTGTTCCTAGACCCTTTGCTGTTGCTGATGTGAGTGGAAATTTTGATTCCAGTATATTTTCAAACTAGTCAATACTGATATTTGAGGGCTATACATAATTACTTTGTAGCTTGCTACTTTGCTAATATTATTAAATATTTTTAGTATTTCTAATAGCTTTTCAGTAGATTTTCTTGATGTTTTATTTAACAAAGCATTAATTCAACACATATATTTCACGCTGGTACTGTGAGGTGGAAACCCCGTGATCAATGAAACCAACACAGTTGCTTCCCCGTGGAGCTTACATTCTGACAGGGAAACATGCAGAAACAGGTAGTGATGATCACAGAACTTGTTACCCAAGGCTTCCTGGAGTGCCCTGGCAAAAACCACGTCCTTACAGAAATTGGATCAGAAGTAAAAAATCACCAATCCTCCCAAATCACCTATTTTATAGGTAAATTCTACCAAATATTCATGGAACATAATTCTAATCTTGAAGTGACTCTTCAAGAGAATAGCAAAGAGTAAATGTTCCTCAACTCACCTTGTAAAGTTAGTATAATCTTGGGATCCAGAAGAGTCAGACAGAAATGAAAACCCAACAATGTATAATGTATATACACTTATATATGTAGGTGGAGCTTTAATGATCTAGTTTGGTTTATCTTAAAAACGCAAAGATGGTTGAACCCTAGAACATCCATTAATGTCATTCACCACATTGACAAAATTGGAGAGTAGGTGAGAGAGGAAATCGAGTACGTTAGAGCCATATCTTAACTTCTGCAAATTCAAGTATATGCTTTTCATGCAAACAAAGTCAAATGGTCAGCAGCACATGGTAAATCTCTTGGAGCAGTGTTCTCCTGGGAAATCCACAGAGATGGGGCAGTAGAAGGCGTGTCTGTCCACTCTTGACCATCTAGGTAGAAGATGGGGCAGAACCAGGCACCAGACTCCAGAGAGGAGCCCTTGGGCTGTGGAGCTTTTAAGCTCCGTGACTAGGGAATCACTGGCTCTTTCTCTATGTGGTAGCTAGAGTGGCTGATGTCCAAGCCTTTTGGAATGTTTGGCCCGCTCGTGGCAGGATTAGCCACGTCAGCTCCATCCTGGTGAGATGGGGAACTGAAGTCTAAATCTTGTGCTTGACCAGAATATATTGCTTCAAGTAGTGAGCTTTAGCCAGTTTCCTCGGGACCTTGCAGAAGAGCAACTCCAGTTCTGGGAGGTCAGCCTTCAGAGGATCGGTCTTGAAAAATAAACCCTTAATTGTCAATACTTTAAGCATAAAAAAGAGAAAAATAACAAATATTGAGGAAAGTTAGATGTTACTTTTATAGTCCTTACTATATGTCATACATTATAATATACATTTTTTACATGTACAGGGTTGGATATGCCACATCTTATATTGTTCTTTGTAGGTGATTCAATGAGATTTCTAAGTATTGAAACATACAGATTTTGCTTTCAAGACTCCACTAAAAGGCCCTTTTCTGGAAAGCAGTTCATATAGAGACAACACTTAAAAGTACTTGGAAACTCACTTTGAACAAACAAGCAAGCAAAAATTGTGACTGTATAACAAGGGCTCTGAAGCCAGCAGTGGGCAATCTGGGTCAGACAAGATGGTGCTGGATTAGAACAGTGTGAGATGGAGACAAGAGGTGGAGATGTGCCATGTAGATTAAGGGTGCTGAGAGGTTTCTAATGAAGAGCTGGGCTCAGTTAATAGTGAAAGTCGCTCTTTGTGGTTCAATGTGTGTAGTAAACTAAGTGTATAGTATGCTTGGTACAGAGGGAGGGTGCAGTCATTCTCAACCAATATTTTTTACTTCTCTATAAAGGGATGAGTTGAAAACCATTTTATACACTGTTATGTACAGTTACAGGAATTGGAATGAACTCAAATGATTATCAGAGGCAAAATTCTGGGTTCCGTTTGGCCATAGTTTATCAAATGCCTTAAAATGTTCCAAACTTGAACACGAATTAGTGACAGTCCTAACTAGTATAGATAGGTGTGCAAGCACTGATGTTTCAAGATGTCTGTAGAGTTAGGACAAACTAATAATGCAGTTCCAGATAAGCCAAAAAAAGGTAGAATGGCTTTTTCTCACTCATGAAGCAGTTCAAAGTGGGATTCCTGGCTGGCAAAAGGCTCTCCTCCATGAAGTAATTCAGGGATTCAGCCTCCTTCCATCTGTGGCCTCATCATTCCCTAGAGCCTTGTCATTTTTAGCATCTAGTGGGCAGAAGGAGAAAGGGAAAACATCAAGTCCACCACTATTTAAAAGCCTTGGCCAAGAGATAGCACATCACCTCCATTTACTTTCTGTTGGCTCTAACTCTGTCTTATGGCCACATCTAATTACACAGGAAGCTAGGAGGTATAGTCTAGTTTTGTGCTCAGGAAGAGGAGAAGGACATGGATTTGGTGACTAGCTAGCAGTCTCTGCTATAGTGTTTATCATTTCATTGGTAAGAATGAAAAAACATAAACAATATAAATGAACAATGGTTGGAGACTGAATAAATAAATTATGGGACATCACTATAGCTACATGGCATCTGAGCTTCCCTATCTGTTGAGATTGAAATGAAATTGGCTCAAGCTCTCTATCTGACAGCCTGTGGAAAATTCAATATCCTCTCTAGGACTTTGATGGATTTCCAGGAGCCAAGTTCTTACAGGCATTTGCAGTGCTGACTTCTGGCTCTGTCAACCTCAGTTTTCGTCTCACAGACTGCGAGGCAGCCCAGACACATCGCCTCTCCTCTTTCCTTGGTTTATCCTCAGCCCACTCTGGTGAGGCATCTGGGTGTGCAGCAGCCTGTACTAAAGGTTGGAGTGGGTGCTACTGTTATTTAGCATCATCGTAGCCTCCTGAAAAGTTCCATTACTCCGGGTCCCCATCATATTGCTCTACCTCTTTCACCCTCCATGACTTTAGCTCTCTGCTTGTAGATCCAAACACTCACAAAGGATTTGTCTACTTTGGGTTTAAGCTCTTTAGAAACACAGAAGGATTGGGATGATTAGATTTGACTTTCTAGGTCTCCAACCAGTCTCCAAATGGAATGACACAGTATATAATTTTCTCCACTGATAGAAATTATATAACCTCTCATATTAGAAGGAAAAAGCACCCACTGTCAGTTTTGTTTTTGCATATTTTTAATCCTACTACTCATATATAATTCCATATAGCCATTACAGCTGATGCTATATTGTTAAGTGAAAAAAAGCAGGCTATCGAATTATATCCCAATATTATATCAAAAATACACAAAGATGCATAGAAAAAAGATCAAGAGATATGCACCATAAGGTTAACAGTGGGTGGTTCTATTGTGGGTATTTATTTTCTTCTTTATATATTTTTCTGTATCATTTGAAATATCTGTAATGAACATGTTTTGCTATTATAAACAGAAAAGGAAAGATTATTTTTCAAGACAGTTCTATTGCCTAAATTGAGCAAAACAGATACTTTGCCAAATTCTATCTTCATTGAATCTATTATTCTACGGTTCACATTCTTATTACAAGTATTTGCTGAATTCCTCCCTCTGGGTTCAGAAGAGGGAATGATCACCAAGGAATGGGAATGGTAGGGGAAACTTAGGGACCTGGGTGGAACCAGGGCTAGCTTTTGAATACTCAGTTTCATTATTTTAAGCATGTGTCCTGAGATGGCCCACCCTGGAGTGCACTTGATCTTGTTTATCTGCCCTTTCCTCTTATTCCAAATTCCACGTGGTCTATTCTTAATGCCAGACTTACAGAAGGCGTTGGTAAACCTAGTTAGTCCACAAGGATCCATTAGGTCTTATCTAACACCAAGGTGAAGGATAAAGGTTGGAGTATTCTGAGACATTCTTAGGCAAGATGCTCTTGGCAATTTTATATTTGAGCCTTCCTTTCCTCTTATGAAATTGCGAACTCCTGGCTGGAGAGTTGGGGGTGGTGGGTGTCACATTAACAGAAGACAGCCTCCCAAATCCATCCCTTCATGGTTAAGAGTATGAACTTTGGAACTAGACTGTTTGGACTTGAGACCCAACTCTGCTACTTGCCAGCTGAGTGACCTTGAGAAATTATTAACCTCTCATGCCTCAGTTTCTTCACCTGTAAAACGAGTGTGGAGTATTTTCTACATCCTAGAGTGCTTGGAAAGATTAAATGAGTTAGTACTCATCAATAGCGCCTAAGAAGGCATAAGCACCATGTAAGTGTAATTTGATAAATAAAGAACTATGAGTGGTGATAAGCTCTAACCCAGTGTGGTCAGAACCCCTAAAGGCAGGTTCCCTGCCTAATTCGGGAGTCTCTGGACATTGCTAAATTGAATGAAAAGCTGTATCTGTGTACTACATCAAGTTCCCAGAGATGGGAGATTTCCCAGTTTCACGAGATGTTACAGCCCAGGGGCCCTCAGAGTTGCAGTTTGGCCCCTTTATTTTGTACGTGGAGAAATGGCGACCCAGGGGTTGTTAGCTCCACACAGCTGGTTTATGGTGGGGTCACAGCCAGGACACCCGCTCCAAACACATTTTTGTTATATTAAGTTCAAATTACTTTTGTCCCCTCCATACATATCTAATATAGTCAAGCATGCATGTAATTTGGAAAGGGGAAAGAATTCATGAATAAGTCTCTTTTTGAATAAGTAGATTTCATTCATTAGCATGCTTTCTTACTACAAATTATCTAATCATTATCCTTATTGGAAACACTCAATGCCAAACAGAAATTGCAGCTCTGCGAACGTCAGTATGTTGGTGAATTTTGTGGAGGGCTAAAGTCTTTCTTCCCCCTTTAGTCTTTCACTGACCTTCTCACTTCTCCCCTCTTTCCATTCCTGTGGAACTCTGCCAAGTAGCACCCCTACTTTTAATAGAATTAAGTTAAAAATAATCCACTGCCTTAACACATCTGGTTATCTTTTTCTTTTTCTTTTTTTTTTTTGGCCTCGCCCTGTGGCTTGTGGGATCTTAGTTTCCTGACCAGGATTGAACCCAGGCCCACAGCAGTGAAAGTGCGGAGTCCTAACCACTGGACTGCCAAGGAATTCCCGTGGTTATCTTTTTCATTATTTTTGAGTGTTATCTTTTTGTTCTTTTCCGTATGCACATAGAGTTTTGCACAGTTATGTCTGTAGTACTCAAAAAACTTTGAAGTATGCTCTTCTCATTTAATATTATTTATAAATATTTTATACATCCACAAATTTCCCATAAATACCCACCTTTAATGGACACATAATACATTGTGATTAAACTAACCATAAAGTTATAAAATCATTTCCCTATTATTGACATTTGAATTGTTTCCGTTTTAAGGTATTGAATATGGTGCTATAATATGTACTTTTTTCTTCTGTTGATTTATTGCCAAAAGACATAGTCTCAGGATTGGAATTATGTGGTCAAAAGCATGAATATTTTTATAGCCAAAAAGTTATATTGCGGGATATTTTTTTCTGGTGATAATGCCCCCAGCAGTGTATGAGTATACCATTTTCACCACGCTCCTATCAACACTGAGTATGTAACAGCTTTTACTCCCAAACAGGTGTGCTTGTGCCAGGAAAGAGTTCATTGAAGTGATGACAAATCATTGCTGAGTGTTATGTGGAATGAACTTGATAGTTTCCCTGACTGGGAAATTTCCGTTTCATTTCACACTCAATTAGTAAGATCTATAAGCATCATGACTTTTAGTTCCATAACAGTGCCTTGCATAGTAGGTGTCCAATAACTTATTGGTTTAATTTTGTGTCCTGTAAGATGCTGACCTATGGTAGTCATGCTATATACATCACGGTACCCTACAGTAGAAAAGAGCAAAGTGAAAGGGGACGGGAGGTGCGAAAAAGTGGAAGACATGCTATCAGATTTCCCAGGAGGGAAAATGGGGAGCATCTCCCCCAAATGCAGGGTCACAACCCTGTCCACTAGTGCCTTGGACATCACCGAGTCTGTCCATGTCTACTCCCTGACCCCTAAACATGAATCTCCTCCCTGCCCTTCCCACCCCTACCCCCAACATCTCTTCTACCTCAGCTTCCCCTCCATTCCCTCTCCCCCAGGTTGGGCTTGTGCTCCCTTCCTTCACTTGTTTGGTCAGGTATTCGCCATCCTCAGCCTGTGAGGGATCCAACGATTAAACATGTGTGAGTTTGCAGGGCAGAAATAGAGACACAGATGTAGAGAACAAACGTATGGACACCAAGGGGGGAAAGCGGCGGGGGGGTGGTGATGGTGTGATGAATTGGGAGATTGGGATTGACATGTGTACACTGATGTGTATAAAACTGATGACTAATAAGAACCCGCTGTATAAAAAAATAAGTAAAATAAAATTCAAAAATTAAAAAAAAAACATGTGTGAGCCCTGCCTTCCCAGAGTTTGAAGTCTGAGAGGAGAGAGAAAGGCATTTTTAAAAGGCAGAATGGGATAAGTGTCATAAGAATACTTCAGAGAAGGTCCTCTGGGAGGTTTCTTCTGGGCAAGGTATCTGAGAAGATTTTACTGAAGTGGTATCCAGACTGGGCTGTGAGGACTGGGAAGGATTTGGACAGTGGATCTGACAGCGTCCCCTAGCTTCTCAGGATCCTCAATGCCATCCAGATCCTTATTGCTTCAGTCACCAAAATAGGTACCCCAGAGAGCTGAATATGCCAGGGGCCATGCAGAAGGTTAAAAAATATACCTGGCGTATTTCCTTCTCAATTTAGAAGATGGTTTTGATTTTTTCTCTTTTAGTGGAGTGAAACAAATTTTTTGGAAAGTGAATGTGCTTCAGCTGGGTGAGGCAGTACAAGGGCCATCAGTGTGGTGCCCAGGTATGTGGAGGGTGGCAGCTGATTGACGACTGCCCTGGGGGGTTGAGGCTGTCCTGCCTTCAGACTGGTCCATGCCTGTGCTTTATTGATTTTTGCTTGTGTTTTATTCACTACTGACTGTGCTGGACCAGTTGTTAGATATTTCACTTATTGTCCCTGGGAGAAGGGACACTGGGATATCTTCTAATCTACAGAGAATGCAGGTGCAGTCTGTGAGGTTAGGTGACCAGGGCTCTAGCGCCAATCCTAGTGCCTCGCGTCAGAAAAGAACCCAGGTTGTTGATTTTAAATGTATGAGAATTGGATCATTTACATCATCTCTTCAGTTGTTATTATCTTCTCTGCCTCGTCCTCCTCCATGCCACCCCAAGCCTCCTCAACTCTTTCCTTTTCTTTAAGTGCAGCTCTCTGTTAACCTGCATACATTATAGTTGATCCTTCCCCCATTCTCACCAGATTTACCAGGCTACGGAGATATGACAGATTTAGAGGAGTGTCATCTGAAGTGATATGTCTGAGGAAGATGCTCAAACCCCTGAAAACTTACAAATGCTTCTAAATGCATGTTTTGTTTCAGTGTCTCAGAATACTTGTAATTGCTGTATCATGATGACACAATATGGACAGACACATTTATCTGCTGCTTTTTCCAATTCTAATTATCATGGTAATGAAGTTGACACTCATCCTCCCCACTCACAAAGAGACAAAAAGGCATCCTAGGGGGTAAAGTCCACTTACACTCAAGTGAACTGTCTGCCTTACTGAAGCTCTCCTTAGAACGCTGTGTTTGGAGCTTTTGTGTTTAGGGTTTGACCATGGTCTTTCCCATTTACGATCAGGGAGCTCTGGTTTTGAGAGTAGCATGCCTTCCAGGGGATGGGGTTGGAATGAGGTTAGGCTCCTACTTGGAGGGTCTGTGGTTATCTAGAATTTTTCCTACTCCCAGTCTATTGATTTGAAACCAGGCCCCTTCCGTATTCCTCCCTTTGGGGAAATGGTGGGGTGATCTATAAATTGAGTCAGTATCCAGTGGTCCTGAGCAATGGGATTTATTCAGAGTAAAGTAAAAATGGACACACTGCGCCCCTTCCACCTACCATAGGACCTGAGCCCTCCGACCCCCCACCGAAGCTCTAGAGTTGGAGGTGAATTTGGCACACAGAGAATGGTCTTTCATGTTATCTTTTCCTGGTACTTGGGGCTTATCAAAGAGCTCTCTTTAAAAAAAAAAAAAAAAAACTACTTCTTTTTTGGGAATATAAGTAACCTGACACTATAGTAATTCTGTGTTCCTGGGAATCTATTTTAAGAACTGTACATGCTAATCATTGACTTCTGATTCTTGAGCATGGGATGCACTTCGCAGATCATTTTGGTCTCCCCAGAGTCCTTGTGCATTTTCAGCCTAACATTACCATTTGAATAAATCAGGACAGACTTGCATATGTTAGGGTATAAGATAAATCCTGAAATCTCAGTGGTGTAACACAGCACAGGAATACTCAGTCATGTAAAGTTCATTCTGGGTTGTGTGGCCCTCCCTAATCTTGTAGCTACACCTTTTGGTACATGTGGATTTCAAGGTGGCTGCTAAAAGGGAAAAGAGGGATTGAGGAGGCACATTGGCTTTTACTGTTTCAGCCCGGAAGTGACATAGTTCATTAGCCAGAACTAGGCACATGGCCCCAGTAGAACTGCAGCAGGTGAGGGAATGTGAGGAAAGAGGATGCACAGGGGGCGTTTGGTGAGCACCATCCAACTTTCTCTGCCACGTCAGTCTTACCCCCAGATGTTTGGAACTTGGAAGGTAAAAGCAGGTTGTCTTGCTCTAAAAGCTTCTCAGGTTTTGGGAATAGCAGGAGCTCTCTTTAAGGGTGTCCACTTCACAGTTTTCCTAGAATAGCAGGGGGTCTCCATTCCCCCACGAATCATACTGACAGACACGCTTGACACCCGTTGGCACCCTCTTGGCTGGAGGGTCACTTCCGAGGTATGTTCATTTGCTTCCACTCCCACCCCTCCAGGGTATGTTTACCAGGTGTGGAAACCGTTTATGAAATATGTTCACAGCTCACTCCCTCCTTGTATCCATGCCCCTTTACAATGTGACTTTGCAATTCCTCTAAGAGGGTGGAGTCTCTTCCCCTACCCTTGAACAGTGGCTGGCCTTGGGACTTGCTTTGAACCACAGAATGTGGCAGAAGTGACAAGTACGCTGTGGCCCACTGAACAAGCCCAGGTGGTCTGCTGGCTGATGGCCCGGCTGTCCCCTTCACCTCAGCCAACATTCTGTCAGCCCCCAGAAGCAGAGTGGCCCAGCTGATGGCAGCTGACACACAAGGAGCTCCCAGAGCCCAGTCTCCACTGCTGACTGTGGAAGTGTGAGCCTCAGGATGGTTTGCAACCAAGCAACGGCTAACTGACACACCAGGGGTTGGTGTGCTCGGCAATGTGTGTATACTAGCTGTGTTGTTTTCTAACTAAGAATGTAATTACATATTACTATAAAAGGATGAAATGTGAGGGTGAAAATGAAGAAAATTATTTCTACGAAAACTAAATTGAATGCTTTGTAAAGACTTGATAAAACAAGTACCTTTAAGAATTTCAAGTAAGATGTGGTGAGACATGTATAAAAAAACAGAGGGAAAGTCATAAAAAATGTGATGGATTTACCCTCCAATTGTTTCGCATATATATATATATATATATAATTTAAAAAAATTTTTAGTCTGTATTAATAAGTTCAATCTGGATATCATAGATCATTAGATTGTGAGGGGAGGACCAAGGCTGCTGTACAGATATGCCTCACAACAATTTGTTGGCTTAAAGAAGATGGAATTTTATTTGCTTGGTTTTTTTTTGTGTCCTATGTAGTAATCCAAGTTGATCATTCTAGTTCGGAGGAGAGTTGGTCTGTGCAGTCATTCAGGGATCCAGGATTTTCATCATTTTGTTCTGCCAACCCCCTAGGCCTTGTTGGTACCTAAATGGTAGAAACTGTGTTATGGGTTCTGGAATCAGAAGAGGACAGAGAGCATTGAAGAGGCATAACCCTTATCCCAAGGCAACAGTCACAAGAGGCACCCTCACTTCTGCCAACACTCCACTGACAAAAACTCAGTCACATGACCATGTGACTGTAGTTAGACCATGCCTAACTACAGGAGAGACTGGGAAATGTATGGTTTTGGGGCAAAAACATGCTGAGCTAAAATCCTTTTATCAGAGAGAGGGTGAGAATGGATTTGGGTGAAGAGGCAGCAGTCTCCACCAGAGTGATGCATCTTAGAAATGTTTCTTGCAAGAAGGACAATGGGAAGTTTGAATGAATGGACCCACACCCAGTGGGAAGGCCTTGGTGAACTGATCTGCACTTCTATATTTTAAACTAAAATAACACATTTATGATAAGAATGTATCTGTTTTCATGACTTATAGCCTTGATTTCTTCAAATTAATTGACGACTTATGATGGTCCTGCTTATGATAGAGATGAGGACTTTTTATTCTTTCTGTCTCTTTGCTCTTCAGCGTCTCCCTTTTGTTTGCACTTCTGGGGGCTCAAGAATACGGCAGACTCCTTGAGTGTCTGCATGCCATTTTGAAGTGATGTATATTTCTGAGTAGCCTCCTGTTTTTAAAAGAAAATGTAGAGTTAGCTCAGTGCTTGAGATGTGGCCAATGGACTAAGAGAAGGCAGGAAAAAGAGTAATGTCTAACTGTACCCATTCCTTAGTCAGTACTGAAGAAAAGGTTAGGATGAAAGATGGCAAGAAGTTGCTTCCCGAATCCAGTTTTGCTTGCACACGACGCCTCTCCACAGGTACAAGTGGCTCCATTTATCTTGGGAACTGAGGCCACGAGAGTTTGATTTCTGGCCACACAGTGAACTGTTGGAAGTCCCTGTGGGAGCTGCTGTACATGAATGTTTGGAGCTGGTCCTTCTGCACCAAGAGGAGCCATGCTGAAGATTTGAAGAAATGGATGCTGGGCCTCGATTGAGCACGTGCCACTTAAAACTCCCGCAGTTGGGCGCTGGCTCCCCTCAGCTTGTTCCTGAGCCCAGAGAACCTGGGTCCCAGATGCGCCCCATTTGGGTGCCTGCCTCTGCCCCTTCTCCTTGTGTGTGATGCTCTTCAAGAATCCTTAGCCTCATCATCACCTCACTTCCTGCTCTTCTCCTTCAGTTGACACTGGTGGGCCGACTCTGGAAAAGCGTTTTTAAATAAAAGAACATTGAAATAAAGGAACAAACACATGAAAAGATGTTCAACATCACTAATTATCAGAGAAATGCAAATCAAAACCAGAATGATTTATCACCTCACACCTGTCAGAATGGCGATCATCAAAAAATCTATAAACAATAAATGCTGGCGAGGGTGTGGAGAAAAGGGAACCCTCATACACTGTAGGTGGGAATGTAAATTGATACAGCCACTATGGAGAACAGTATGGAGGTTCCTTAAAAAACTAAAAATAGAACTACCATATGACCCAGCAATCCCACTCCTGGGCATATACCCAGAGAAAACCATAATTCAAAAAGAGTCATGCACCCCAATGTTCATTGCAGCACTATTTACAATATCCAGGACATGGAAGCAACCTAAATGTCCATCAACAGAGGAATGGATAAAGAAGATGTGGTACATATATACAATGGAATATTACTCACCCATAAAAGGAACAAAATTGTGCCATTTGCAGAGACATGGATGGATCTAGAGACTGTCATACAGAGTAAAGTAAGTCAGAAAGAGAACAACAAATATCGTATAATATCGCTTATATGTGGAATCTAGAAAAATGGTACAGATGAACTTATTTGCAAAGCAGAAATAGAGACACAGACATAGGGAACAAATGTATGGACACCAAGGGGGAAAGGGGGGGGATGAATTGGGAGATTGGGATTGACATATATACACTACTCTGTATAAAATAGATAACTAATGAGAACCTGCTGTCTAGCACAGGGAACTCTACTCAGTGCTCTGTGGTGACCTAAATGGGAAGGAACTCCAAAAAGGAGGGGATATATGTATATGTATGGCTGATGTACTTTGCTGTACAGCAGAAACTAACGCAACATTGTACTCCAATAAAAATTTTTTAAAAACCTAAAATATATAAATAAATAAATAAAATAAAGGAACATTTTTTAACTTGAGAGGAAGTCATATTTTTCTCCATTTGTCTACCAGAGTGTTCTGAAAAGTTGACTTAAAAGTGATAATGTGGAAGAGTCTACATAGATATGCAGCAACAGGATATTACAGACATTTTACTCTCTCACAGTGTGTGAGAGCAGGATTCTGATGTGTCATCTTCCAGATATTGTCCCATGTCTGCTCAGTACCCATCACATGGGCCTGATGTGGGAGATACTGTTTATTAAATGCAGGATTTTTCTTTTTTATTTATTAGGCAAGGAGAAACATGTAGGACACTGCTACAGGAAACCAGAAATTCAAAGTTGCTGTATTTTGTCTCCTTCCAAGTGTGGGTTTGGATTGTGGAGACACTGAGAGCTACTCTTTCTGAATACCTACTGTGTGCCAGACACTGAAGTAAGGGCTTTACATGTATCATTTCATTCAGTCTCGGCAATAATCCTCTGATCATTTTCCCCAACTAACAGACCAGGGATGTAAGTATTTGGAGAAATTACTTTCCTAAGATATCCAACTATTAAGTCCTGGAGCAGATGTTCAAGTCCAATTTTCCTCTTCATCACAGCACAGCGTGAAGGGCACACATAGCAGTACTTATTCCAGAAAATTTTAAAAAGTACACTACAAGATTCAGCATTCCCAAAAAAGAAGTCTGGCTGTCTGGCTCATTTTGTGGAGGATGCTTGGTAGTCTATGTCAAAAAAAGAAAAAAAAAGGCAGATTATACTCTCTGATAATGTGGCTGTAAGACAGTTACTCCCTGTGTGCTGAGAACAAGTAACACCCCCTCCCACCCGTATTTTGTAGGTCTGAGAGCGCCTTCGTCTTCTCCAGCTCTGGTTTGTATGTGCTCCTTGGCAGCTCTGCTCTGGTCAGATATTTTTCCATAAAAGGTTCTGCCACGGGCACTGGCTTCCTCCATGCAGAGGATGCCAGGGGCCCATTTCGTCAGCCTTTTCTCTAGCTTGAAACCCACTGAGAATGTGTCACTTCCGAATTTCCATGTAACCTTGGGGTTTAGGAATGTCAGTTGTTTTTTCCTGTTCTTTCTGGAAATGTCTGTTTTGAATCAGAGAGGAAAAGGCTATTCAGGTGCTCACAAGATTTATTAAAAGCACTGTCTGGCTTGGGTAGATGATTGTGAGTGATGAAAATCCCCTTGCGATCGTGAGTCGGGACCTCACGATCGCAAGTGCATCAGGATTGGGGTTCAGGGGTGAGGGCAAGGAGGCCAAGGACTGAGATGGGCAGGAGAAGAAAGACACATGATCTGTGGGTGCCCCGCCGCTGTGCTCTGTAGCATCTGCCTTCCCCTCCGAGGCACTGAAGTTGCTGGCGCTCTTGTCTGTCTTCCCCTGTGATTCCGACTCCTTGAGGGTGTATATGACATTTACCAGGTGATCAACAAATGTTTACTGAATGAATGAACAAGTGAATGAGAGTTCTGATCTCCAATTCAGGCTAAAGAAATAAATGTCTCAAAACTTGACTAATTCCCCCTCTAGAATGGGATGGATTGGGAAGAAAGGCATTTGGTTTGATATTTATATGCCCAGAGCTATACTTTACTGTCATGCTCTAACAAGGTTTTCATTCCTGGCTCCCCCTGAGATTCTAACTTAATTGGCCTAGGGTGGGCCTACAGAAATCAGTATTTTTTAAAAAGCTCCCTAGGAGTTTCTATTGAGCAATCAGGGTTGAAAACCACCATTCTGCATACACTTCGAGGAATTAGTACCTTATGGCTGATGGAGCTTGTGGGTGGATTATGTCCTGGCTGAGCCTTGTGGGAAAAAGCTGTTGGCTCGCAAACACATTTACCCAAAGATAGGAGACGAGGACATTTTCTGGAAGCTCAGCTCAGGTGCTCAACTCTGGTCTGATTCAGTAACTGCTCCTCTGTAGGACGTCTCAGCAGGCATTTAACTGATGCCCTAAGTGGATTCTCCTGAGAGCCTCAGCATCTTTCCTCCATCAGCCTTCCCCTACCAGCGTTCTAGTCTAAGAGCAATGACTTATCTGACAAACCTGAGAATGCGTTAAATGGATAGACACAGCTTCCTGGTGGAAATGCTGAACTGAGGAGAATGGGGTTAGGAATAAATATATGTCTCTCTTGCTCTGAAAATGGAGATTTGAATTGTGTTAAGATGCTAGGATGCATGAAAATTCTGTGTAAGTAGCCAATGGAGTGAGAACTATGATTGTTTTTCTTAGGTTGTTATAATAAAGACTTAAAACGTTTTCTGGCTTCACTGGTTTCTGATTCCATGTGCCCCTGTGATGGAGTTCGTGCATGATACAGCTCAGGTCAGCTTCCTTTTCGCTGTGTGCTGGGGACGTGGGTGGAAAGAGAAAGCAGGAAGTGGAGAGACAAGCTATATTTTTCTTTTGCCTTTAAAGCTCTGTGTTTCTAGTATATCTGTATCTAGCCCACCATTTCCTTTTTCTTTAACGATTTAATGTGTTTTCAGGGTAATTTTCAGAGAAATGTACCTTTACAGACACTCAGAAGCATCCCCTACGTGAGTTTGGCTGATAGTTTTACGGGAGTTTTGATTAATTGGTGTCAGGAAATGTGAACGGTCTAAGATTTTGCCCTCTTGCAATTTAACGAGTTGTCCTGCCACAGTTTCATGGATGCCGGCAGAGACTGGAAACTCCTGAGTGAGAAACAAAGGACTTTATTACTCACAGCATTAGCAGTGACCAGAATATTGGCGATTTCTTGTACCCCCTTCCCCAAGCCCCACTTCTTACCAGGTGATGCGAACAGGACAAGGTGATGTGCACATATAGGAAGGGACCTCGGAGCTTAAGGAACTCGCATCTTTTACAGAGTAAGCATGCTTACCCTGTGCTCCGAAGCATCACACTATCTCTGTCTCCCAAGGCTGTTCACTAAACAAAAATCCTTGAAAAGATACACTGGAACAAAGTCAGTCAATGTCTCTGCTTGCAAGACACACAGAAACATCAGCCACCCATTGAGAGCTACCTCCAAGAGTGAGTCAGGACTAAGAGGAGGCACTCATGGAGGTGTGGATAAAGCTGAATGCTGAGCGAGAAGGTGGACTTTATAAAATTCCCTCGACCCCCATCTCAAATGTAACAAGTGAGGACCTCCATGTATCAGTGAGCATTTGCTATGTAACAAACACCCTACAACTTAATGGTTTAAAACAACCACCACTTTATTTAGCTGGCCCGGGCGTCTTCACATGCTGGCAGTCACAGGGTTTCTGGAGCAGCAAGAGAGTGAGCCTGCTGTGCACGTACTTTCCAAGCCACTGCATCTTGTTTGCTAGCACCGCATTAGCTTTTGTGGCTGCTTTCACAATCTTCCACACTCCAGAGCTCTGCTTGGTTCCTTCCACCTCATCCTTCAGGTCTTAGCTCCTTAGGGAGCCTGCCTGGTGCTCTCTCGCCCCGTCACCACTTCCACCCCATGACCCAACTTCATTTTCATCATAACCCTTACTAGATCCCCAAGTTAATTACTTACTAACCTATTCATATATTAAAGTAAAATAAGGGAATAAAGTAAAAAATATATAAAAGTAAACAAAAAAATTATTTCTCCAACCACAAAGCAAGCTCTCAAGGACAATAACTTATCTTCAGCACCCAGAGAAGAGCCTGGAGAGAGTAGGTGTCAATAAAAACTTGTTGGTGAATGACCTTCCAGGACCATGGATTTCGTCATCTTTGTGGGAGTGGAGAGGAAGAACCAGGAAAACATACACCAGAGTCTTGGCTGACACCTCATGGCAGGAGGGCTTTAGAGATGGAGTTAAAGTGGGAAAGGCATGTGCATGAAGCCAGGGGACTTCGTCATCAGATATTCATCCGCCAGATGGCAGAGACTTCCAGATGGAGACCATGTCTCTTCCTTCAGTTGAGGAATGATTCCACTGGTTAGGATTCAGCTTATTATGGAATTTACTGGCATTTTAATGAAGGCAGGCCTTTTTTTCTGGGGGAAGGGCAATTTACATTTTTAGGTTTTAGAGGCTTAGAAAAAGTAGCTGAAGGATTTGTTTTGCTTTCTCTTTACAATGTCACTTAGCTTTTATATAAATCTCCCCCAACCTTGCTTTAAAGCCCAGGGAACGTTGACAATGAGGCTATTTTCTTCTCCTTAATTATCACTTTTGTTTTTGCTTTGCTTTGCTTCAAGTTTCACAGTCATGGACGTTAGAGAGACCTGGGTATGTTAGTCAGGGTTTAACCATATCTTCATGTGTTCATACTTGATTCCTGGTACCAAATCTCTACTAGAGAAGCAGAACCAGTAGGAGATCTATATCTATATATTTATATATCTGTGTGTTTTTCCATGTATCTATATCTGTATCTACCTATGTCTGTCTGTCTATCTATCTATCACCTACCTATCCATCTATCTACTTATTTAATACAAGGAATTGGCCTCTGCAATTGGAGCTGGCAAAGCAAGTCTGCAACCCATAGGGCAGGATCCAGGATTCCAAGATCACAAGCTGGAATTCACAGAAGGAAGCTCTCTTCTCTTTTAGGGAAAGTCTCAGCTCTGCTTTGAAGGCCTTTCAACTGATTGCTCAGGCCCACCCAGATTCTTCAGGATCATCTCCCTAACCAAAGTCAATTTATTAGAGACTTCAACTGCATTTGCAAAATACCTTCACAGCAACACCTAGATTAATGTTTGATTGAATAACTGGGACTATAGCCCGGCCAAGTCGGCAAATTAAAAAACTCATCACACAGGGCCTAGAATGAGGTGTAGGGTAGAAAAGGAGCCTGAACAAGTGTTCACAAGGTCTGAACACATTCCTTGGTCCTTCCTTATGGACTGTGGAAGAGTAAGCTAACTCAGTAAACCTATAATTTTCTAATCTAATAATCTGCAAATAGAATAACACTCTACCCCAGTTGTGACCCATATGAAAAAGACTAAAGTATGTTGGTGAGACTCTGAGAAACACTGAGCTTAAAGGGCAGGGGGCCAGGAGTCAGTGGGCTGCAAACAGCTTTGGGGGGTGTGGATGGGTGACCCATCTCTCATTTCACAGGGACTTGTTCTCAAGGCTCAAAAATGCCACATTCCCTTCCTTGCCGCTCAGGTTCTTCACCTGTAAGTAATTATTATTCCCAACAACAATTTAGCTTAAGCTTTTTACATTGCAAAATTTTCCATCTCCATGCCCATGTGTACTCACACACATATGCACACACACACATGCAACACTCCACACACATACATGTACATTTACACATCAAGAATTCCTGCAGTTCAGGCAAAGGCAAAATTTGAAAAATGGGACAGTAAAGTCAGTCATCTTAATAACTGGGGTGACTTCATGTTGTTTTTGCTGGGTATCATCCAAAACTGGGCACCATTCAACTCTGGGTCAGAGTCAGAATGTGTGTACTGAGATGCCTTTCTCAGACAAGAAACGCCTCCTGGGGCCTGGGAAGCTTCTTTGTCCCTTCTCCTAACCCCTCCAAATACTCCAACTACTTCCAATGCTTAAAATGTTATTAACAACAGAAAAAAATCTTCCTTTTATTCAATATTAGAAAAAGGTTTATAAAAAACACTCAGGAGAGGTATGAACGTAAGCAACATGTTCACATCAAGAGGCCAACAGCAGATTAATTCAGCTCTTTTTCAGATTTTGATGAAATATGGGAAAGCCTCTGTGGAGGCTCAGTGGGCAGGAAGAGCCTCCACTTCTTGGAGAGTTGAGAGTTGAAAGAGAGCAGAAGACTGAATAGGGGAACCGATGCCTGGAGGTTGGTTTGAGCTGGTCCAACCAAGATACAGCGCAGAAGTTTCAAGAACTTATGCTGACTCATGCTTTTTAAAAATCCTCCTTCAGAAAACAATTACAGTCATGTGTTTGGCCAGTCAAGCCCATGTTATTATCATGAGTTTGTATCAGGTTTATTCAAGTTTCAAAAGGGAAATTGATCATGAACACAGCTCTTCCTTCTCAGCCTGTAGCTCCCAGAAATAAGTATAAATTCATGCTGCTTATGGGACTTTTTGGCAAAGCCATCCCAGGATTTCCTCAGGGGACAGGAAGAGGGTTAAAGTGCTACAAAGGTAACCTTAGAGCAAAATAAGCACCAAGCTGGGCTGCGCTGGGTCACCAACCCTCAGAGAGGCGGGTTCTGCATTGTAACATGGGACAGTGGAGGAGGGTCTACTCTTCTGAGTGTCGTATGAGACAGCCTGTTGGGAAGCACACTTCGAACCATAAAGCACCGTATCAATGTGTGGTCATGTTATTAGGTGAAAGCCCTTTGGAAGATCATGGGGAATATTGTTTCAAAATCAGATGTGGAAACACTTAAAACAAAATTTTTTAAAAATCTATATGCTGAAGCAATTAGAAGGGGCTTCAGTTCTTGACTGAAAACAAAGTTCAGGAGAGCTCTTCAGAATGGGAAAGAATGGTGACGAGCCACGACAGCTCTCTAGAGTTCGAAGTAGGGCAGCTGGCTTGGGCTTTTAGTAGGGTTTATGCACAACAGTTGCTTCCCTTTTTGGAGTCACTCAGGCTGAAGTGCTACATAGAAACGTAATTAAGTCATATTTCAATTTATTTAAACCATTGTTTATCAGGAGCGGAATCTGTGCAATGCCAGATCTACTGCTGACTTCCAGGGCCAGTGTCTGACCCCAAGAGGGGACAAAGGGGATCGTTGCCTCAGAAAGAAATCTTCCCTGGTCTCTCTGGTTCGTGACATCTGTTTCCCTGCCCATACCATCCCCCGCAGAGGGCAAGAGTGTCTCTGCTCACTTACAGAGGAGAGGCTGCACTCCCGCTTCTGAAGCTCAGGCCTTGAGAGTAGAAGTCCACTGGGGGAGTGGTCAGGGGAACTCCCACTTTTTAATTCCTTTTGACTAACAGAAAGTGTATGCAGAGGGGCCGTCTCACCTCCAAGTGGCTCTGGTGACTCACTCCCCCAGTTTTTTATTTTACGTTCAAAAAACTCTTCGTATCTTGGGTCTCTTTGGGTTGTGGTCCCATCGGAAGGTGTAAAGGTTGACCCACTTGTTCACCCTCATCCTTGACAGCATCTAGATGGCTTTGCCCTCCTGCTTTACTGGTTCCAGTGTTGGGAGAGAGGACAACACAGTCCCCAGCCTCCTGAAGGAAGCTGCGTTGATATTTTCTTCCCCTGGTGGCCCTCATACCTAGAAATGCCCAACTACTATGGCTGAATCCCTTGGAGGTGGAAAGGTTTCATGTGGATTCCAGAAGGACATGCTCATGGGGCTTCTCACCTTGCCTAGTAACTAAAACTAGAATCATGGATTCACAGAAAGTTCAAATTGGAAGAACCTTAAAGATCATCTAGTCCAAGTTCTTCCTATACCAATGAGGGAACAAAGAGGTAAAGTGACGCATCCCAGGCTGCCCAGCCAGTGGAGAGCAGAGCAAGGACCAGAGCCTGGGTTTCATTTCCTTAATTCCAGGTTCTCATCATTATCCAGCCAACTCTGCAGTATGTCTGTTCTCTTTCCACTGTTGTCACTGTGTGTATAACACAGCATTTTAAAGACAGATTTGTCCTTATTTCTTATTCTCCCCAATGCCCGTGACACATACATGTTTTAGGCCATTGCAAATACTTGCTTCCCATCCAGGGTGCCAGCTACAGAAGTCCCCATATCTGCTGCTTTGAACCTATGGATTACTGCTGAGCCATGGGATTACTTTTTGGTGAGTCTGTTGACCCTGCTCCTTGGATGCAGGGCTAAATCAGGTGACTGCAACAATAATGATGAGCACCGGAACGATGGTCCAGTGGGGCATGCAGGGGAGTTCCAGGCTCCACTAGCCTCACAGCATGAAAGTAAGAGGCCCTCTCCAGCTTGTTCTTGAGAGGATCACGTTCACCATTACTGTGTTCTCTTAGTCAAAATGCCAGAGGTTTGACCAGATGATGTTAACAGAGCATGTCAAACTCTCCAATTATGGATCTAACCTATATAGTATTATTTTTTTAATTGAAGTATAGTTGATTCACTATACTGTGTTTGTTTAGATTGCTTCCATGTCTTGGCTACTGTGAATAGTGCTGTTATGAACATTGGGGTGCATGTATCTTTTCAAATTAGAGTTTTCATCTAATGAAACTCAGGAGTGGAATCACTGGATCAGATGGTAGTTCTATTTTTAGTTTTTTAAGGAACCTACATACTGTTTTCTGTAGTGGCTGCGCCAAATTACAGTTCCAACAACAGTGTACAGGGGTTCCCTTTTCTCCACATTCTATCCAACATTTGTTATTTGTGTTCTTTCTGATGATAGCCATTCTGAC
Source organism: Eubalaena glacialis (assembly GCF_028564815.1). Taxonomy (NCBI): domain Eukaryota; kingdom Metazoa; phylum Chordata; class Mammalia; order Artiodactyla; family Balaenidae; genus Eubalaena; species Eubalaena glacialis. The sequence continues at coordinate 49,589,706 of NC_083719.1, forward strand.
AGGTGTGAGGTGATAAATCACTGTGGCTTTGATTTGCATTTCTTTGACGATTAACGATATTGAGCATCTTTTCATGTGCCTGTTGGCAATCTGCACGTCCCTTCTGGAAAAATGTCTATTCAGGTCTTTTGTCCATTTTTTGATTGGGTTGTTTGTTTTTTTGACTTTGAGTTGTATGAGTATATATATTTTGGAAATTGACCTTTTGTCATTTGTGTCATTTGCATCATTTGCAAATATTTTCTCCCATTCCTTAGGTTGTTTTTTCGTTTTGTTGATGGTTTCCTTTGCTGTACAAAAGCTTTTATGTTTGATTAGGTCCCATTTGTCTATTTTTGCTTTTATTTCTTTTGCCATGGGAGCCTGATCTAAGAAAATATTTCTACAATTTATGTCAGAGAATGTTTTGCCTATGTTTTCTTCTAGGAGTTGTATGGTGTCATGTCTTATATTTAAGTCTTTAAATCATTTTGAGTTTATTTTTGTATATGGTGTAAGGGAGTGTTCTAATTTCACTGATTTACATGTAACTGTCCAGCTTTCCCAATACCACTTGTTGAAGAGATTGTCTTTTATCCATTGTATATTCTTGCCTCCTTTGTCAAAGATTAATTGACCGTAGGTGTGTGGGTTTATTTCTGGGCTCTCTATTCTGTTCCATTAATCTATATGTCTGTTTTTGTGCCAGTACCACACTATTTTGATTCCTATAGCTTTGTCTGAAATTATAGTCTGAAGTCTGGAAAGGTTATGCCTCCAGCTCTGTTCTTTTTCCTCAGGATTGCTTTTGGTATTCTGGGTCATTTGTGGTTCCATATACATTTTAGAATTATTTGTTCTAGTTCTGTGAAAGATGTCATGGGTATTTTGATAGGGATTACATTAAATCTGTAGATTGCTTTGGGTAGTATGATCATTTTAACATTATTAAGTCTTCCAATTCAAGAGCATGGGATATTTTCCCATTTCTTTGTATTATCTTCAATTTCCTTTAACAATGTTCTTTCTTTCTTTTTTAAAAAAATTATTTATTTGTTTGTTTATTATTTATTTATTTTGGCTGCACTAGGTCTTAGTTGCAGCACGTGGGCTTCTTAGTTGCGGCACGCGGGCTTCTTAGTTGTGGCATGTGGACTTCTTAGTTGCGGCATGTGGACTTCTTAGTTGCAGCATGCATGTGGGATCCAGTTCCCTGACCAGGGATTAAACCCAGGCTCCCTGCACTGGGAGCATGGAGTCTTACCCACCGGACCACCAGGGAAGTCCGAACATCGTTCTTTAGTTCTTAGTGATTAGGTCTTTCACCTCCTATTCATAGGTATTTAATTTATTTATTTATTTTGACATGATTTTAAACAGGAATTTTTTTTTTTTTTACTTTATCTTTCTGATATTTCATTGTTAGTGTAAAGAAATGCAACAGCTTTCCAACCCATATAGTATTCTTGTTGGTCAATTTGTCTTAGCCACATATGATAGCAATTTTTTTTTGAGTGCCTCACAGACTGAAATCCAGTCAAAGAAGTCCAATGACCTAAGAGACTTGTTTCTTTATATAGGTAACCCAGACAATAACAGTACAATTGCTTGGGATTTATATAGTGCTTTTCCTTCAAAGAGCCCTAAGTACTTTTAAATTAACCCATTCATCTTCAAGCACCTCTGAGAGGGATTACTGTCAACAGAATGTGTTCCTGCAGGAGGAAGTGAAGCAAAGATATTGTCTGAAATCACAGAAGTCAACCACAGGTCTGGTTCGAGCATCCAGAAGCCTGCATACGAGACCAGTATACACTTCATCAGGTGATGTTGATTTTAAGATGGCTCCATCTTGAACAGGATTGGCAAATTAATAGCCCTGGGTGCTGCCAGGCCCTTGCTAAGTGATCACAGCATTCTTTCCCACTGAGCCAGTTTATAGCCTCAGAATCCTTCCCAGCATGGTTCTAAAGTCATTTCAATCAGTGTTGACAAGCAGATAGGATCCTCTTTGCCATTTATGATCCAGAGGTGGGCTAAAATGCTAAGCAAGGTTTGTTTTCTGCCTGAAGTGTCCGCAGCAAAATCCCAATGTACCTGTTGAAAGGTAACATCATTCTGACCTGCAAAGGCTATAAGGTTGGCTATCATTGACTTTACGCTGGAAACTGACGTGGAAAATAGGGTAACACAGGACAGGTCAGCAACAGGACCAGCGGGCCCAATGAGCAGAATTTTGTAGCTACTATAAAGAGAGTGAGCTTAGGAATGAGGTGAGAGCTGTCACTGGTCCAAGTCAACTCAGACGTTTTCTACTGCTATTGTCAAACACTTTTGGCTGTGTGTGATGGTCAGGTCCCCTGTGTCTGCTTCCAGTGTTGTGTTAAGCTGTACAAAATCAATAAAAGCAAAGATTTCCCTTTTTTGTTAGAGAGTCAGTCTGGAGACCTCAGAGATCAGGGTTGAGTGGAAAATCCAGGAAGAGTAACTACCCCCATCTGCCCCCCAGGAAGGGAAGGAGTGATTTTTCTGATTTCAAGAAGAGAAAAGCAACAAAGATTTGCTCAACTCAAGGATATAATTAGATGACAAGACAAGTTTTTTTGAGAGTAACAAGTTCCCTTTCAACAGATTTTGTATTCCTGAATTTGGAAGAGGATAGAAGAAAGTCAAGATCATTTGAAAAGGACTAATTATAACAGTTTCACCTTTGAATTGACACTAAGTGGGTGGCAGAGGTGGAAACACCCTTATCACTTCAATATTTTCATGTCTATAACATGAAGAAGGGGGAATGGATATATTTTTAGCATTTAGCATGTTGACAGCCATTGATTTTAAAATGAACACAGTTTGCAAAGATCTCATGATGTCTAAGACAAGAGCTTTTCAAGTTATTTAAACAGTCCTTGGCTTTCATTTACCGTCACCCTATGTAAAACTGTCAAGGAAATTAAGCTTCCCACTCTTGTTTTAGAGCACTAATCCCTGCAACATTCTGTGAATTTGTTCCACCTCAGTCCATCCATTTTCTCACCCTGTCTCCTGGTCTCCAGAGAGGTGGCCTCCAGGAGCCAACCCTCACCTCACAGCTCCCTGGTGCCCCCCCTCTTTTCCACTCCAGCCCCTCTCTCGACACGAACTTGCTGACGCCTATGTTCCATTTTCTCGGGCTCTTGGATTCCTGTGTTGCCTCTGATGGGTTGCTGTGTTACACCTCCCTGGAGCGTGGTTCTGTGTTAACACAGGGCTTGTTAACACACAGGTGGAAAGGTTCTGTCCTGTAAAGGTTCAGCGAGTGGGTGCTTTGGTGACTTCTCCAAATGTTGATGACTGTCCTCACCCTTCACCAGCACTGGGCTAGTCCTCTCTGCTGCTTTCAGTCTGGGCTACAAGTCACACATCCAAGGCACAAGGACCCCTAATGAGCACTCCCTTGTCTACATTTATATAACAGGGAAGGCTGGAAACAGCCGCCTGCTGGCCCGTCCCCTCTGCAGTTTTGCAGTAGATGATCGGACGAGGTTCTGCTGGAAACAGGCACCCACTGAATACTTTCTGCACAGTTGGACTCCATGAACTCTGTTTGGTGGTGTTTTATTATGTCTCCAGCTCTTCTCCTCCCAGAAAAGAAATCCCACATTTTACCTTTTTGGCCTGGAGGTCTCTCAACAATACTGGAGTAGAAATGGATGAGAACTCCAGTGAACTGAATCTGAATGAATCTCCTTTCTTTCATGTTTCCCTAGAAGCCTCCAAATGGAGATTTTTTTTTTTTTGAGGAAACTATTATAGGATGCTTGAGGAATACTTGAAAATAGCTATAGCATGCGAAGGATTCCAATGCCATTGGTCAGAGCGTATGATAGGAGGCAAAGCTTTTGACTAGAAGTCAGGTGGCTTAACTTCTTCAAGACCTGACTTACCTGGTATTTAGCTTATGTGACCTTAGGAAAGTTCCTTAACCTCTCTATGCCTCAGGTTATTCATTAGGTGTTAACCCCACCTTAAACACCTTCTTTAATTTCCTTAACACTTCCCTTGACATTCTAATCCCTGGACTCTGCGAATGCTACCCTATATGGTAAAAGGGTGAATTATAACTTAAAGGTGTGATTAAATTAAGGATATTGAGGTAGAGAGATTATCTTGGATAATCAGGGTGAGCCCTAAATCCATCACGTGTATCCTTATAAGAGGGAAACCAAGGGAAGTTTTATTACACGGACAGAAGAGGAGAGGGTGATGTGACCACAGAGACAGAGATTGGAGTGATGCAGCCCCGAGACAAGGAATGCTGGCGGCCACCAGAAGCTGCGAGAAGTGGGACTGACCCTCTCGTAGACTCTCCAGAGGGAGCGTGGCCTTGCCAGCAGACACCTCAATTTCGACCCAGTGAAACTGATTTTGGACTTCGGGCCTCCAGGACTGTGAGAATACATTCCAGTTATTTTCCCCCACCAAGGCGCACTGAAGCCTCGCTCTTGCTTTGGGCTGCTTGTTCACTTTCTCTGACATTGTATTTTGCCCTTGTCCATCTTGCTAACCTCAATTTCTGACCCTCCAGGGTAGCAGCACGAGTGGGAGAAGAGAAGAGGCCAGGAAAGTTGGAGCTTGACTAACACCATCAGGAGCTGGCATTTTGTCCTCGAGTCTGGCAGGTGTTTAAAGTGGACTCGTTTCCTTATTTGCACTTTTGTAGGTTCTTCAGAGACCTGCCATCCCCACCTGCTTCTGCTCATCCCAACGGCCGGTATCTCTCACCTGCACTTTCTCTTAGAGAGGGCAGTGCTCCCAGTGTGGTTTGCTGCTTCCTCTTGCTCAGCCCTAGGCATCTGGTGGTACTTCTGGCATCTTGCTGCCCCTTTCGGCAGCCATCTGAGAGAGCATCTAAGAGGGCCTCCTGTTGGTGCCCTCACAAGGGTGACCTGCGTCTAGTCCTCAACAATGTGCTCAGGCGGCCTTGTAGTGCCTGACACACCCTCATCCTCTGCTCTGCCACCGAAGCAGCCATACCAGATGTCAGACTCTCCAAGTGTTCTTGCTGTGGCCCCTTTCCTTAGGCGTGAAGCCAGAGACCCCTGAAGAAGTATCTGGGCTCAGCATACCAATAGGTCTCTCATAAATGTTTCTCCTAATTCTAACCCTTATCATTTTATGTGAGAGAAGCCTGGGTGTGAGATATGAGAGTGGTTCAAAGGTCAGAGTCCCATGAATGAACTCTGATCACCTTGAATGTAAATCCTACACACGACTGTCTCCCATCCACTTTAGAATGTGGCAATTTTAGTTCTGGTGCCTCAACTACAACTTCTGGTTCACATCTTCGTATATCTCTGTTTACCAGAGGGACCACGTACTGGAGCCATTACTCAACTGCAAAGGTGTTTCTGTTCTATTCCTTCTGAATTTTTGGAAGATAACATTACTTGAAAGCTCGCCTTGGTAATATGACCAGCATTCTGGTCAGGATTTGCCCCCAGTCCTTGCTCCCTGAATGTGCTCAGCACATTGTTAAAATTCAATAAATGGCAAATAATATTAACTCATAAAACAAGAGTCTCTACCAAAGAAGATCAAAGAGCTGTTGTGTGCTCTGGGGAGTCTACAAAGTGTTCCAGGGAAGAACCCCTGGGATTCTGCTCAGAGCTGGAATGGAGCTGTCTGGTTCTTCCCTGAGGGAAGAACTGTGGGCTTATGGCCTCTGCTTAGTAGGGTGAAATCCTTCTCATTACTTGCATATGAGCTGGGCAGAGCTGACTTCTTTGAAAAGCACTGTGAAGGTGTTGATGCAGTCTTTGTGCTTGGCCTGTTGTATTGACTGAAAACTGAGCAGAGCACCAAAGTTAATTCAACTCAGTAGTTAATATGACATGTGGTTATTAACAGGACAGACTTGATGTTCATTGCTTTGTGCTCAACTGGCAGGGTAATAAGGAAAAAAGTATATATATTAACTGGTAAACAGAGCATTTATGCATTCATAATACTAATGTTTCTTGGGAGAAGAAATAAGAAACTGCTAGTTTTTATAGAGATAGATTTTATTCTGATGTGGAACCAGGAAGATGACACTTAGCCTCTGTATGGACAGGCCACTCAAGATGGCCGTTCTCTTGCTCTCTGTACATCCCCTGCCTGACCAGTGCCTGCTTCACCTACACCCCACACACAAGACTGACCTTCCTATGTACTTGCCTCAGGCCCCAGCTAGTGATTATTCTTATCAAAGGGGCGGTGAGGGGTGTGCCCCCTGCTGGTTTCTCTGATAACTAATGAGCCCACCTGACGTCAGTTCCTCTGTAACTGGTAGTTTCCCCTTCCCTCCCTGGAGCGAAGCCTGCCGCCACGTCCTGCACGCCATCTGCTGCACATGGTGACGTGTTGCTCCGGGACCTCGCTTCAGACATGTAAGCTCCCCCATCCATTCAACCATTAATGTCTCTATTGCTGACTCTGGTCTCTTCGGTCTTGAAGCTGGGCAAGAGCAGGCCTTGTAGGTCTGTGGGGTGCAGCCCAACAGCCTCCATTACCAAGTTAAACCATTCTGATCTTAAAGAAACAGCCCCATCACTCACTTGCCTTGCCTCAGTTGGCTATTGCTGCATAACAAACTACCCCCAAATTAGCTTAAAACAATAAGCATCACTAACATTATAGAAATACAGATCAAAACTACAATGAGGTATCACCTCACACAGGTCAGAATAGCCATCATCAAAAAATCTACAAACCATAAATGCTGGAGAGGGTGTGGAGAAAAGGGAACCCTCCTGCACTGCTGGTGGGAATGTAAATTGATACAGCCACTATGGAGAACAGCATGGAGGTTCCTTAAAAAACTAAAAATAGAACTACCATACGACCCAGCAATCCCACCACTGGGCATATACCCTGAGAAAACCATAATTCAAAAAGAGACATGCACCATAATGTTCATTGCAGCACTACTTACAATAGCCAGGGCATGGAAGCAACCTAAGTGTCCATCGACAGATGAATGGATAAAGAAGATGTGGCACATATATACAATGGAATATTCCTCAGCCATAAACAGAAACGAAATTGAGCTATTTGTGGTGAGGTAGATGGACCTAGAGTCTGTTATACAGAGTGAAGTAAGTCAGAAAAAAAAAAAACAAATACCATATGCTAACACATATATATGGAATCTAAAAAAAAAAAAAAAAAGGTTCCGATGAACCTAGGGGCAGGACAGGAACAAAGACACAGACTTAGAGAATGGACTTGAGGACATGGGGAGGGGGAAGGGTAAGCTGGGACGAAGTGAGAGAGTAGCACTGACATATATACACTGCTGAATACAAAATAGATAGCTAGTGGGAAGCAGCTACATAGCACAGGGAGATCAGCTCAGTGCTTTGTGACCACCTAGAAGGGTGGGATAGAGAGGGTGGGAGGGAGATGCTAGAGGGAGGGGATATGGGGATATATGTATACATATAGCTGATTCACTTTGTTATACAGCAGAAACTAACACAACATTTCAAATTAATTATACTCCAGTAAAGATGTTAAAAAAAAAAAAAAAGCATTTCTTATTGCCGATGGTCTGCCCATCAGCTGGATGATCCTTCTGGTCTTAGCCTGGCTGACAAATGTGACTTCAGCCAGCTGTGGGATGGGCATGCAGCTCTGCTAATCTTGGCTGGGCTTTTGTAGGCTTTGTTGGAATAACTGGCTCTCCTCCATGTGGTCTCATCCTCCAGCAGGCTAGCCCAATTTGTTCACATGGTCATAGAAGGTTTCAAAAGAAAAGAGTGGGAATGTGCAAGGCCTCCTGCAGACCAGGCTTGGAACAAGGGCGCCATCACATCTGTTGTGTTCTATTAGTCAAAGCTCAGATGCAGGAAGTGGGGAAGAAACTCCAGATTGTGATGGGAGGAGCCATAAATCACATTGCAGGGAGCATGGAGACCCAGAAAGCCTTAATTGGACCATCAATGCAATCAGCCTACAATACTCCACAGGCAGAAAATGCATGAAGCTGCCACACTATTTTACAGGGTGCTCAGAGGCTTTCAAACCCCAAATGCAGCTCTAACTAGAATCCTACCTGAGCACTCCCATCCCGGCTTGTGTCTGTCCTCACTTCCTACTGCTATTGTGGAGTAGTCACCGTCATGAATTGTAAGCATAATGCCTGGAAATCCAGAGTTGCTAATTTAGATGCACAATATTCTAGTAAGAAACAAGAGGATTAGTTTTGTGATTAAGTCAGGGAAAGCAAAATTGCAGTTGGATAAGTGACTTGAATAAAAACTCTGGATTCTCAGTGAGTTTGAATATCACTATGGGTAAATCATGGGATTTCAACTTTAATGGATTCATTCATTCAACAGGCACTTATTGAGTGTTTACTAGGCACAGGACACTATATTTGACAAGCCAGCCCAAGCTCTCAACTCTATTGCACGTTAGAATCTGATTTAATTGGGCTTAGGTGGAACCTGGGTGTCAGTGTTTTCTGAAAGTTCCCCATGTAGTTCTAATGTGAGTCCAGGGTTCAGAACCACTGGATTAAATTACTGATTCAATTTGTGGAAACCAGTTTATTGAAGTACATCGTGGCTAGATTGTGGTTCTGAGTTTGTTTGTAAGTATTCATTTGTCAATCATCCTTAGGGAGACCTACCATAGGCGTGATGCCATGTAATCTACTCATATCAATGGGTGAGGGTGAAGTCACGGAAATCCTATATATGGAAAGACTGTCTGGAGTCTGGGAGAGGAGCGGGGATGGTGAGATAAATAACATAGGGGGTAATTGGGGAACATGCTATGAAGGTTTAAGAAGGCTAGGTCAGTGCCTCTAAAATGGTAATGCACGTACCAATCACCTAATTTTATTAAAATGTAGACTCTGATCCAATATTGTGGACCCTGAGATTCTGCACTTTTAAAAAGCTCCCAGGTGCTGCTGCTGGTCTGAGGCTCATCCTTTGAGTAACATGTGCTAGGAGTCTGTTATAGTTGCTGTGCTAAAAAGTTTCCACCTTGGTCTTACAGGGGACTTTTTTCCAATAAAAAAATATATTTTTTAAAATTTTATAGTGCAAGTCAAATGGAAGTTTGAATTTGCTTGTGGTCATTTGCTTTAAAACATAATTATGTCAAGCGAATCAGTCCGCACACAGTACTCGGACTTTGGAGAATTAGCTCAAAATGGAAGCCCTCAAATAGCAACCAGTTCACCCCTTTGGAGGTAGCATGGTGAGTGGAAAGGGCATGGGTTCGGAGTTATAAGGAGTGAGCTCAAATCTTTGCTGACACTTCCTGGGTATGTAATTTTGAGTAAGTTGAATAAACCTTGTGAGCTTCAGTTTTCCATATGTGAAATGGGGATCATATCCTTTCCATATGTAAAATGGGAATGTTGAGTAAATTCAGCACCACGGTATCTTCCTGAAGCAGCCGGCCCAGTGCCCAGGATGGAGCAGGCTCTTGTTGAATTGAAGTTATCCTTATGATGGTGCACCACCCACTGTGACAGGCAGTGCCAATGCAGAGGTGAGTTAGACTGAGACCCTGCTTGACATGTGGAGGGGAAGACAGACAAGAAAACCAGAAATGACAGCAGGCCTGATGGGTCTGCTGAGCCCACCTCCAGCACAGGGGCGCCTGATGCTGAGACAAGGGGACACCCTGCTTTCTTGTGTGTATTCTCATTGTTGGACCGGAGATCTTCTCTTGTTTTCCAGCCCAAATGAGTAGAAAACTCAGCAGTCCTTTTTCCAAAAAGACTTGATTCTGACTCACTTTTTTCCTCCCAAAGGCTTAAACTGAAAGACAGGTGGGTCTATTTTGGCTTCACAGGGAGACAGCATTTAAAATAGGAAAGAGTTCAAAACACCTTTGGAGCAATTGGTCTTTCTTGAGGGAGTAAGGAGAAACTGCAGATCAACTTAATCATTCTTCCTGGGGGAAAAAAGAAAGGTAAAAGATAAGGAAGCAATTTCAGAGCTCCAGAAGGGAATAAGGAGCAGAGTTCTAGCTCTTCTGAAATTCATTTCAAGAGAACAGTTTGGTCACTGTATTTCATTGACTCCAATACAGGCTTGAGGCCTGCCCAGAGCTACAAAAATTGAACCCCAACTCTGTTGCCACAGTTTATAGGATCAGAGACAAATGCCCTTGGATATCTTTTCTGGCATTGAAAGGAGTTAACAAATTCTTGTCAGACAATATGAGAGTAGCTGCTAAAGAAATTGTCATTTTAAAACAATCAAGGGAGATATTGGAACTTTGGGGTGCTGAGAAACTGGAGAACTCAACACAGGATATTTGTCAATGGAGCCATCATATTTTGTTTTAGAATGTTTGGTGCACAAGTAACGGCTGGGATGGAAATGGGACAATTACCTCTGCAGTGTCAATTGTCCTAAATCAAGTTCCATGGGGTGGGTGTTGAAATGCAGACTTTACAAGTAGGGTCTGACTCTCCCAGAATGAACCAGAGCTGCTTCCCGGTAACAGTGTGACACCCGTGGGAATGATTTGCACGTCTTCTGGAGGAAGGAGGGGAGAGAGCTGTGTCTGCCCCTTTCCTTCATCATTTTCTTTCCTCCTCAATTCATTCTCTCCAGACCCCAAATCTGGTTACACGACATCTTGTCTTAAACACCCACAGGCTCCCCTTCCTATTGGCTATAGGATGCATTCCAAACCTTAGAAGCCCTCCCCTCTCACCATGCTCCCTGCTCCAGTGGCTCAGAACATCTTCCATTCCCGGAAGAGCGCCCACACTCTTGTGCCTGACATCTGTCGCCTTCTCCCCGCATCTTGCCTCTAAATGCTGACGTATATTCCAGCACCCAGCTCAGGCGTCAACTCCTCCAAGAAGCCTACCTCATCTCGTTCAGGATCCAGGAGTCTCTCTCTTTTGACCTCTCATAGCTCTTGTGCATACCTCTTTAATAGCCCTTTTTTTTTAAAATTAATTTTTTATTGAAGTATAGTTGATTTACAATGTTGTGTTAGTTTCAGGTATACAGCAAAGCGATTCAGTTATACATATATATATATATTCAGATTCTTTTCTCATATAGGTTATCACAGAATATTGAGTAGAGTTCCCTGTGCTATACAGTAGGTCCTTGTTGGTTATCCATTTTATATATAGTAGTGTGTATATGTTACTCCCAAATTCCTAATTTATCCCTCACCCCCTTTCCCCTTTGGTAACCATAAGTTTGTTTTCTATGTCTGTGACTCTCTGTTTTGAAAATAAGTTCATTTGTATCTTTTTTTTTTTTTGATTCCATATATAAGCAATATCATATGATATTTGTCTTTCCCTGTCTGACTTACTTCACTTAGTATGATAATCTCTAGGTCCATCCATGTTGCTGCAAATGGCATTATTTTGTTCTTTTTTGTGGCTGAGTAATATTCCATGGTATATATGTACCACATCTTCTTTATTCATGCCTCGGTTGATGGACATTCAGGTTGCTTCCATGTCTTGACTATTGTAAATAGTGCTGCTATGAACATTGGTGTGTTTAATAGCCCTTGCTATGTTGTTTTAAGATTATTATTATTTTTTGTGTCTCCCACTCTAGACCTTGAGCTGTGTCCCTGGCATTTGGATAGGAGGCTGGCCTTGTTCTGCTTTTCCTGACTTAATTTATAAAGGTTTTGTATAATTTGACTGCTTGTGGTAAACCTGGCATCACATGCCACATATACTTGCATGTGTTATTAAAACATCACAGAGATGTTTTAATAACACATGCAAGTATATGTGATTAATATCCTCTGATTTTGTAATTTTGTGGGTAAATTGTCAATCGGGAAATTGGTGCTCTCTTATTCTAAGGCTCAGGAAAGACTCAGAAGTCATCAGCTTGTATTGTATGACTATTCAGGGCTAGACTTGAGCTTTGGAGAGTCAGAAAGAACTATGAGAAAAATTCAGGTCTTCTCAAAGAATTTAATTTTGTCTGGGAGATAATATGAGCTAAGTGCTGAATTGTGGGTACAGAGAAATATCACATGCACATAACAGGTGTTCAGTAAAGACTAGTTCACTGATGTGTGTGTGAAACAAAAAGAAGACAGCTGATAGGAGAGGGTTATTTATTTCCACTTCTGAAATGACTGCAACCTTTTTGATGGTTAGAGTCTGCTGTTTCATGCAAAGAGAAGGTGAGATTCTGCTGATTTTGAGGCTCATAGAAAAACTTCAGAAAAATTTCAGAGAATTACTTTAGCATCTCTCAGAGTCATCCATCATGTAACGGTCTCTCTCACTTCTTTGAAGGAGACTACTTGTGAAATTTTTATAGAATCCCATCTCTGAAGAGCTCAAAGTACTGAACTACACATACCAAGGCCATGATTTTATTTATATATTTAAAATTTGTATTTCTCTTGAAAACAAGTAAAGGACCAATATTTTGTACAATTTAATGTTTAGGACCAGGAGCAAATTTCCATATAGGGCTTCACTAATATCCGGGGGTCATGCCATGAGGTCAGGATCTGACTGGTGCCCAGTGAGAGGCTGAGACGGTAGGTCCTAGGCTGCCACGTGGCAGGGGCTGGAAGGAGCGAGGTATTCAGAGACCCAAGAAGTGAGCCACATGGTTAACTTGGGAACCTGGGGCACTATAGACAAATACATTCACTTATGTCTGTGTTCCACATTTATTAAGCTTTTTTTTAATGTTCGGGCCTATACACTAGGCAGTAGGGATACAGAAAAAAAGAAAAAAGAAAACTGCTCTACTTCTCAAGGTACTTGCAGCCCCGTGGGGGGGACAGACGTAGAAATAAAAGTTTGGGAGACTTTGGACAACCATAGGCTACCTTGAAAACCCAGTGTTGGAAACTATTGCCTCAAGGTTATTTGCTGTATAAGGTGCTGGGAAAATGACCCCAAACAGGGGCTTCAGAACTGCTCCTCTGAACAACTTAAGGGGGAGGCCTGGGGAAGCCAATCAGCAGCCTTGTTCCCAAGAGCAGATCCTGGGCTCCTCAGGCTTGTGGCCTCTGTGTAGAGACCTCAGGCTCCTGTCTGCTCTGCTCTGCCACTCATGAGGAGTATTGGGAAGCTGGGGGCCAGGGGGTAGGCCCCAGGACATTTATCAGGTCCTGGCTTCATAGGCGGAGCTTTCCTCTAGCTACAAAGAGGCTGAACTGTTCTTGCTTCCCAGGACAGAACCTCTTTTGTTCCTTCTCCCTCAGGATATTCAAGCATAGTTTCTCTCTCCTTTCTGCATGGCTGGGCATGGTGCTAAGATGGGTCTGGCGATGTTCTTGGGCTGGGAAGACTCCAGTGGGTGACTTGATCAGCTCTACCCTAGGCCTTTAGGAGAAATCCTCTCTCTCCTCTTCTTTTCCTAGGAGAGTATTTCCTTGAGTTTATCCTCAGTGTGATAAAATCTAGAAGGCCAAAGTGAGGATGAGGGAAAGAGGCCTAGCGGCTGTCAGGCCTGCTTGTATCTTCTGGCTGTAATGCTCCAACTCTACACCACTCAGCCTAATTTACCAGGAGACTACGTTGAATTTCGGGCCAAAAGCCACAGGAGAAGGCACTTGAGGATTCAGGAATACTGAGTTCCAAGCAAAAACCGAGCCATTATACCTGACAAGTTTGGACCAAAGTGTGAGAAACAGGATGGAAAAACATGTCCTCCACTGACTGTGATTTGAACAATTTGGGGATGGCTGCCATAGCTGCTACTCTAGAAAAACCTTAGCTCAGTAAAACATGGTCAAAAAGGACTCATTTTGGGATAAATAGCTCACAATTGCCTCTTGAGTCAGCCTGTAACAACTCTAAATAAGAGGTTGCAGGGCTACCACGAGCCTCATGCTCTCAGACCCAGGTATGTGTCTTTTCTGCTCGCAGCACACAACTCCCTCCCATGGCTGAGACTCCCACGGGTCATTTCCTCCTTCTGGACACCTCAGAGCTCCTTTTCTCTGTTTTGCAGGCTTGGCTCTCAATAGCTGCCCTGTAATTTAAATCCCACACCTCTACAGCCTCCCTAACCGGTTTAGCGCCCTCTTGAAGCAGTAATGCCGTGGCACCTTCTTATGCGTGAATATCCTGTTCTTGTATTGGTTGCATTTATCTGGATCTGTGGATCTGAAGCCTGGCTTCACATTAGAACCACCTGGTGTCTGTAGTCACGTGCTGACGGCTGAGTCCCATCCCAGACGAATTGAATCAGCATCTCAAGGTGGGGTCCAGTGATTGATTGTGAGACACGGTGAGGGCCAAGAACTGCTGGTCTCAACCCTCCGTCCTACCGCATTTGATTATTAACTTGTGGAGGCGCAGGCGTTGGTGGTGGTATGATGGCGTCTTCTACTTCTTTGACTCTTCCCCATCAATGCCGGTGAGTGCTCGGTACTCATGACTGACTCTGACTTCATTGAAGGCTCCTTGGGCCTGGCTGGCCCTGCTGAGGCCTTCTCAACTGTCAGTCTAACATCTGAGGGACAGTGTGGAGAGAGCTGGGTGCATTTCCCATCTCTGCCGGAATGAGACAGCACTCCCAGGACCTTGCCCAGTTATCTTCGGCAGCAAAGGGCTGTTGCAGGCCAGATGAGAGAGAAAAAAAGGATAAACTTGTGAAAGAGGGACCCAGATGCTGCCGGACCCAGCTGTCAAGAGGTTTGAGTCTGATGGTAAGAGATTTAGGCTGGGCCTGGAGGAGAAAGAAGCCCATGCAGCAAGTCTCTATTGACTGAGAAACAACGAATATTTTCCACTGAGGTAGGAAGCAAGTTCATTAAAGCTCAGTCGGACTAGCTAGGCTGTCCACTGCTCAGAGAACTCAGCCAGACCCTGGAAATCTAGCCAAGGATGCTGGGCCAGCCTTCTACTGTGATTTCAGAGCAGCCATTTAAATGTACTTTTACTGTGATCCTACTGTGAATGAGGTTTGTGCTTTCAGGAAAGAAGCATCATCTTGATCATGTGTGGGGTCCTGGAAAAGACACTGAACTTGGAAGACGTGGATCTGAGCTTGACCTTGTTTGAGGCCGAGTGACTTGCCTCTCAGAGGCTCAGTTTCCCCATCTGTAAGTTGGGTTGTGATACATGCTCTACTAAGGAGTGATGTGGGATAAATAAATGCCTTCTCCAGAAGGTGGCAGCACACACTAGAAGTCACAGCCACCAACTGTTTTCATATAACTAGGGTCCCTCGTGGAAAGTCTGCAAGAAGCCAGGACATTCCCCCAACTGGAGTTCCTCACTTCTTGCCTAGACGGTGGTGGTTCAGCCAGGGCTCTAGTGGTATAAGCTATAGAATACAGCGGTCTGAAAACTCTTCCCCTAATAGGCTCTTGTTCTTTTAGCTGTCCCTGTCCTCACTCCAATCTCCCTTTGCCCCCCTTCTCCCCCGCCTCCTGGCTTGGATCTCTGTGTACGAGTCTAGAGGATAAAACTGGAGATTCTTTACACTTTTTTAATGCAACCTAATTCTCACTTGAGGAGAGAGGCGTGTAAAAGATGCTTTCTTCTTTGCTTGAATGTTTTAGGGTTTAACCAGTTGGTGGTGGTGGACTGAATAACAGAAAAAACCAGAGCAAGGTGCATCCCCTCCTCAGCCTGCCACCCACAGCAGGGAGGCTGTATTTGCTTGACACAAGATCAGAGGTAGTTGAGGCTTTGGGGCTGAATTTAAAATTCTAAATGTGAACAAGTGACTGGAGCAAGGTTCCCTGGAATAATTGCTGGCTGGGGTTATTGCTGGCTCCAAGGAAACAAACATCTTAATGTCATGAATCAAGTCAAAGTTCCCTCTGGGATAACCCGTATGCTTTTCAATCAGAACCCAGTGGCTGTCAGTTCTCTGCATACTTGAATCATGTGTGGAGCCTTTAAAAATACAGAGACCCAGGCCTCACCCTAGGCCAATTCAATCACAATCTCTGAGGGTGGGAAACACTTTGCTGTTTTGCCATAGCTTTCCAGGTGATTCCAATCTGTAGGCACTTTACCAGCCCGTGGTTCAACCTGTGGTTGGGAGAGCTAATCTTTCTAGACTTTTGTCAATATCCTCCCCTTACCAAGAAAGGGGGTGTAGCTGGGGCTCTAAGTCTTGAGGCTGTAAGCCCATGTGTAATAGCTTCTGCTGGATCCGTGAATATAAAGTGGATAGTTCACAGCAGAAGGATTAGAGACAGGATTAGGAAGAGCTATTGCTCTTCTGTATTAACTCACTTGATTTTCTCTCCTTACGTTTTGTAAGAGTATAGCAGGCAAAAGAACCACGTTTATGTGCTAGACCTTCTTCTGGGAACTTACCTCCTTTAATTTTCACAAATGGCTATTTCTGTCTCCCATTTACAGAGGAGAAAAAGCTGAGGTTCAGAGGAGTTAAGTACCTTGCTCAAGGGCTAGATACAGGGTATAGGAAAGTTGGGATTTGAACCTAGGTCTGTCTGACTTGAAAAGCCTCGTCTCGGAACACACGAATCATATTTTGGCAAAGTTCAGCATCAAAAACATCTAAAAGCCTCTGGGAAAACTTTAAGAGGATTTGACAAGCAGGCCTCTGTATCGGCAGCTGGAAAGTGTTATAATCAGCTTCGTGATTAGGGTGTGGCCCTCCCAGGCCCACCCCATCATCCCAGAATTGGGAGTCAGCAACAGGAAAGCAAGCTCAGGGGCTGCATGTGCCTTGGCTTCGATGAAGGCCCTTGTCTGATGAACCTGAGGCGTTGTCAGAAGAGGAAACTAAGAGCAGGGGACAGAATTAAGGGGTGAAGAGTAGAAGGGACCTCTCCATTGATCTCTGCAAACTTTGATCACCTTGGGATTTAAAGAAACAGCCCTGCCTCAAGTCTAGCATTCCTTGTTTTTTATTAATATTCATGAAATGAAAGCGCCACAACTCTCGGAGGACCTCAGTGGATGTGAGTCTTTGGAAAGCCTGAGTTCTGGAATGGGAGCTGGTCTCAGGTGAGTGCACTCTGCGTGCTTTGGTGTCCGTGGCTTGGATACGGGTGGAGGTGAGATCACTAGGAAAATAGTCATAACTTGATTACACGAGAGGGGCTTGTCAGATCTGAGTACAAAACTGACCCTGCTTGGGATCCATGATGTCTTTGAAAATGTGCATCCAGACTTTCTGTGGTCTCCTAAGAAGATACTCCGTGTAGTTATAGCCTGGAAGCAAAAACATGTGAGCCTGAATATAAATACCCCTGTCTTATTCCATAGAACCTCACATGGCTTTCCACGTGTGTTCTGAACTACTAGTGTTCTAGACCCAAATTATTATTCCAGACACCTGAAACGATGAGTGAGATGAAGCAGGAAACCCTGAAGCTCTGGGGTGTTTTGGTCTTAGCTCCTATATCTTTTCTTTTTTTTAAAAAAATTTATTTATTTATTTATTTATGGCTGTGTTGGGTCTTTGTTTCTGTGCGAGGGCTTTCTCTAGTTGTGGCAAGTGGGGGCCACTCTTCATCGCGGTGCGCGGGCCTCTCACTATCGCGGCCTCTCTTGTTGTGAAGCACAGGCTCCAGACGTGCAGGCGCAGTAATTGTGGCTCACGGGCCCAGTTGCTCCGCGGCATGTGGGATCTTCCCAGACCAGGGCTCGAACCCGTGTCCCCTGCATTGGCAGGCAGATTCTCAACCACTGTGCCACCAGGGAAGCCCCATCCTATATCTTTTCTAATGGCAAATTATTTTTGGAAAGTGCTCTCTATACTTGATCTGTATGTAATCATCTGGAAAATATGGGAACGTGTACTGCCAGAATATATATGTGTCTATATGTTACAACTGCAGCACTTTGATGTGTATTACTAGGAAAGACATAAGAGAGAGGGCTGGTAGTTACATCACTACACCACAGAGCCAGGTTGGCTTTTTTCTGACCAGCTGGTTTTGAGTTGTGATTTATTGGGGTGCCAATAAGGAATCTCAGTGACATATTAGACATTTTTAAAGATGAAAATATGCCAGGGAGAGATGAAATTTACTTAAAAAAGAAGTATTCTTGCTTCTGAATCAAAGAATTAGAGCAGAGCACACAAGAAACAAGAATGTGAGAGCAAAGATGGCTGCTGGCCTTCTTGCCGCTTTCAAAACCAAAAGGACAGCGAGGATCAGAGCTCCCTCAGGGGGCTGGAAAGAGCACCTGCTGGGGTTTGGGAGCCTCAGCTTCCAGCACTGATGTGCCCCATGCAAGCTGTTGTGTGGGTGTGGGTGGGTGATTCCATCTCTCCTTGCCTGTTTGCTCTTTGGTTAATAGAGTAATAGTGGTCACCCTACCTCATAGCAGTGTTGTAAGAAGTCAGTGAGAGCTGTAGATGGTTTGAGAAGGTTGAAATCCTCTACAAACCTCAGGTTGTTAAACTCAACTGCCTCCTCCCTATTTGCTATGCATTTGTTAATTTGTTTCAGAGTGTTATGACTGACAAATATCGCCCACAGGATGTGGGTGATCTGGTTGCAACACTAGGTTGAGAAAGTCAAATTGGGTTCGTTTGGTCTGGATAACTAGACAGGAGTCCTGTCCTTTCCTCATGGCCCCTTTTGTTGAAGAGAATGAGCCTTCCAGAAAGAGGCAGAGCACTTCCTCCCAGGCTATGTATTTTTATTTTTAATTAAAATTTTTTTTTATTAAAAAAAAACTATTGGAGTATAGTTGATTTACAATGTTGTGTTAGTTTCAGGTGTACAGCAAAGTGATTCAGTTATACATATACATACATTCATTCTTTTTCAGATTCTTTTCTCATATAGGTTATCACAGAATATTGAGTAGAGTTCCCTGTGCTATACAGTAGGTCCTTGTTGGTTATCTATCTTATATATAGTAGTGTGTGTGTTAATCCCAAGTTCCTGATTTATCCATCCCCTCCCCCATCCCAGGCTATGTAAATGCTACTACAACAACAAATTGATTGAGTCCATCTTCAGGAGAACAAACCCCTTAGGAGATAGGTTTTCTTGATAAAAATCAGTCTATAATATATTTACTGTTGGTAAGGTACTTACTGGACATGAACGAGTAGAAGTTAGGATTCTTATTCAAAAAGATGCTCACACTTTGCTGTAGAGAAGGATATGGTATAGATATATAAAGACATTGTGTTAGGGTGGCTTCTGATATGGGGCATATTCCTACTCCTTAGTTAAGGACTAGGGCCAGCACATAGGCAGGCTCCAGGATATGCCAGTGTTAGTCTTCTAATCTGTATAGGTCCTTCTTTACATACTAAAGAGAGCCATCTGCTGGTAACCTTAGGGAGCAGTTTTCATACTTTTTGGTCTCAGTCCCATATACACTATGAAATATTATTGAGCTTTTATTTTATCTATCAATCTTCACCATATTAGAAAGTCAAACAGACATTTAAAATATTTATTTCTTTGCTTAACAATAACAATGATAAACAATGATAAATATGTATTAATACATATTAATACAAATAACAGATGTTTTCATGAAAAATAACTACATTATCCAAACCAAAAAATTTAGTGAGAAGCGTGGCATTGTTTTGCATTTTTACAACTCTCTCTAGTGTCTGGCTTAAAAGAGGACAGCTGGATTTTCATGTTTGCTTCTGCATTCAGTCTGTTGTAATCTGTTGTGCTGGTTGAAGCGTGTGAAGAAAATCTGAACTCAACTAGATATTTAGTTGGAAAAGGGACAAATATTTCATTAGTCTTTTCAGATAATTGTGAATATTCTTCTTTGATACTAAACCACAATTCAACAAGAGGTAATTTCTTTTTTATAAAATTAAAAAATTTTTTACTTCATGAAGTGTTTTACTTCACCAGATACAGATGCAGACATGAATATACTGACCTTTTATTTATCTGTTATTTAGCACACTTTTGCTATTTTTATGAAGCAAAGCATTGCAAGTTGACTTAAAAATTAAAAAAAAATTTTTAAACTATATTTAAAGGTTACTTTCCATTTACAGTTATTACAAAATATTGGCTATATTCCTTGTGTAGTACAATACATCCTTGAGCCTATCTTACACCCAATAGTTTGTACTTCCCACTCCCACTGCTATATTGCCCCCGCCCTCACTGGTAACCACTAGCTTGTTCTCTATATCTATGAGTCTGCTTCTTTTTTGTTATATTCACTAGTTTGTTGTATTTTTTATGTTCCACATATAAGTGATATCATACAGTATTTGTCTTTCTCTGTCTGACTATTTCACTTAACATAATGCCCTTCAAATCCATCCATGTTGCTGCAAATGGCTAAATTTCATTCTTTTTTATGGCTGAGTAGTATTCCAGTATATATATATATATATATATATATATATATATATATATATATATATATATATATATATATCACATCTTCTTTATCCATTCATCTGTAGATGGACACTTAGGTTATTTCCATATCTTGGCAATTGTAAATAATGCTGCTATGAACGTTAGGGGGCATGTATCTTTTTTTTTTTTTAACATCTTTATTGGAGTATAATTGCTTTACAATGGTGTGTTAGTTTCTGCTGTATAACAAAGTGAATCAGCTATACATATACATATATACCCATTTCCATGTATCTTTTTGAATTAGTGTTTTTGATTTTTTTTGATGTATACACAGGAGTGGAATTGCTGGGTCATATGGTAGTTCTATTTTTAGTTTATTGAGAAACCTCCATACTGTTTTCCACAGTGGTTGCACCAATTTACGTTCCCACCAACAGTATATGAGAGTTCCCTTTTCTCCACGTCGTTGCCGACATTTGTTATTTGTGTTCTTTTTGATGATAGTCATTCTGACCATTGTGAGGTGATATCTCATTGTGGGTTTGATTTGCATTTCCCTGATGATTAGCAACGTTGAGCATCTTTTCACGTGCCTGTTGGCCATCTGCATTTCCTCTTTGGAAAAATGTCTGTTCAATTCTTCTGCCCATTTTTAAATCAGGTTGCTTGTTTTTTTGATGTTGAGTTGTATGAGCTATTTATATATGTTGACTATTAATCCCTTATCAGTCATATCATTTGCAAAATATTTTCTCCTGTTCAGTAGGTTGTCTTTTCATTTTGTTGATGGTTTTCTTTGCTGTGCAAAAGCTTTTAAGTTTAATTAGGTCTCATTTGTTTATTTTTGCTTGTGGTTCCTTTACTTTAGGAGACAGATCCAAAAAAATATTGCTATGACTTATGTAAAAGAGTGTTCTGCCTATGTTTTCCTCCAGGAGTTTTATACTATCCAGTCTTACATTTAGGTCTTTAATCCATTTTGAGTTTATTTTTGTATGTGGTGTTAGGGAATGTTCTAATTTCATTCTTTTACATGTAGCTGTCCAGTTTTTCCAGCACCACTTCTTGAAGAGACTGTCTTTTCTCCATTGTATTTTTTTGACCATAAGTTCATAGGTTTATTTCTGGGCTTTCTATCCTGTTCCATTGATCTATATTTCTGTTTCTGTGCCAGTACCATACTGTTTTGATGACTGTAGCTTTGTAGTATAGTCTGAAGTCAGGGAGCCTGATTCCTCCAGCTATGTTCTTCTTTCTCAAGATTGTTTTGACTATTCAGGGTCTTTGTGTTTCCGTACAATTTTTAAAATTATTTGTTCTAGTTCTGTGAAAAATGCCATTGGTATTTTGATGGGGATTGCATTGTATCAGTAGATTGCCTTGGGCAGTATATTCATTTTAACAACATTGATTCTTCCAATCCAAGAACATGATACAAACATCTGTTTGTGTTGTCTTCAGTTTCTTTCATCAGTATCTTATAGTTTTCAGAGTATAGTCAACAGGACAGTTTCTTAAAGGTCACTTGCAGTGTAGAATATGAAAACATGTCAATGAATTTTTGTCCTCTGTAACTTAAAATCCATTGGTCCATCTTGCACTTTGAATGGCTCTTTTATCCATATAGGATTTTGTAGCATCGTGCATTGATCATTTGGAAAACATTGGGTCACTAAATAATGCAGCTCTTCCAAATGTTGACATGTTTTGTTACACAATATTTAAAAAAATCACAATTATTTATATCACTACCCATCTCCTCAGAAAAAGCTTTACATATCTGAAATTTGTCAGGGTCATACTGGTGGGTGCAAATTTTCCAAAATTCCAATTTTTGCTTGAGAGCTCAAATTTTTATTGTTAGTAACAAATACTGTCAATTTTCCTTGAAGTGACAGGCTCACTTGATTTGTTGTTGAGAAATGTCCACCAACCAGTTTCTCTGTCATTCTTTAAAGTAAAGATGGTGTTCCATGAAGAAAGAAGCTAGTTCAGCTTGAAACTCAATCACACAAGTACTTTTCCTTGAGACAACCTCATGATAGCAGAAGTGCTTTATATGCACTTCTTATTTTGACACAAAGCTTATTAAAAAGGTGTACTCAGGGTTGGGAGTTAATAAAATTGCTATTTTTAACTGATTCATCAAGGAGATTTTTAAGTGGAACTGACATTTTAAAAAAACTGTGAGTGCGTGCTGGTGAAGAATAATATGACCACTGGTACAGTTTCGTGCCCCTGCCTTGGTTTGTGTTAAAATGCCAGCAATTTTACCCCCACCATTGCTTTTGCAAATGTCAAAAACAGTGAAGAAGGCAAATGATGTCTTAGTATTATTATGAAAACAGTTTCAACCTCATGGACCATCTGACAGGTTCTCAGGGACCCAGACCCAGAGAACTCCCAATTTAGAGTGTTTGCCCTCCCTCAGGTGGTATGCAGAAGTCTTGTAATCATGGTTCTCACTTGGGCCTCTTAATGACAAACAAAAGGGAAGGACCCAGGTATCAAAACATCTAGAAAAGTCAGGATCCTTCAGTGCTTAAGGACAACAGACCTCAAGATGCCAAGTGGTCCCAAAGAGATGATAGGAAAGATCTCCCAGAACCTATGTCTCAGATAAAAATGAAGGTTATTAGAGTCAATCAATTTCTCTATCTCTTTGGGTAACTTTCTGTTTCTTCTTTCCTATGGTGTGGATGGTTAAGATGATGTTCTGTGTGTGGGAAAAAGGATTTTTGCCTTTTGTTTCTGTCTTCCTTTCCTTCATATGAGCTTGGTTCAGAATAACCTGTTTTTGAGCTGTGAGTGAGACTGCTTATCTGAGAACCATGACATCAAGAAAATCTCCAAACTTCTCCTTGTCTTCTTTTAAGTTACCTGCAGTCCCCAAAGGACCAGGATATTTCAAGGGGGATCCTGACACTGGCTAAAATAATTAGCAGTGTGCATCAATCTATTCAACTTCTTAGAGACTAGTGTCAGAGTTCAGAGGAAGGAGCATCTCTGGAGAATGGGGTAATACCTGGAGGAGGTGACCCAGTGCTGACCATGGAGGGGATAGTCTGGATGTGAGAATGGCTGGAGGGGAGGTGGCCCTACTCAGATATCTACCGACTCTTCAGCAAGCGTTCAGCTGGCAAGGAATTGTTAACTACCACATTCTCTTCACAGGCCTGGTGTTTAGGACAGCTGGGTCCTGGTGCTGCTGAGGTTATAGAAAAGGAAGAGAATGGGTTCTACCAAGTACTAGGCACTTTGGTCCCATAACTTCCTTCAAAGGTTTCTACACCAGCTCTGACACTTATTAGCTCTGTGACCTGGGTACCTTTCTTAACCATTTTATGCCACAGTTTTGTCTATAAAATGGGGATTATGCTGACTTCCCAGGGTGGTGAGAATTAAATAGGTGAGCACATGGAAGTACATGTTTAGCACAGAGTAAGCGATCAATAAAATATAAACCTATTATTATTATTAATTTCACTTCATTGAATCCTCTCATAACACAAAGAGATGGAAGTGATTACCTCTTTTAAGGCATAATTTCACAAAGATATAACCATGAGTCTTGTGCAAATATGAAATGAACATATATCAAAGATTTTATTTAGCTCATTAATTAATGAAAGAATCATTAAGATGTTAAAACTAGTTCAGAGGGCATTTGAGAAGCTAGGTATTCTGTAGGCAATGTTAGGATAAGATTGCTAGATAAGATACAAAATTGAGTACTGTCCACCAGGGCCAAAACCCATAATCTTTGTGGTTACACCTTACCCTGGATAGAAATTATCTGCGTCCTGTAGGGTAGGAAAAAGTTTTCATTGACCCTCTTCTAAGAGACTCTAGTCCCTGGCTGGGTCTGAAAATTAAACTGACAAAGACAGTAACAGGAGAAAAGCATGCAAATTTAATTTTTATGTGTACATGGGATCCTTCACAAGAGAATGAAGACCCAAAGAAGTGACCAGGCAGTTTTTATACCTTTTAGACAAAGAAACAATAAATTTGTGAAGAATGGCAAGACAGTCGAGTTTGGGCAAGAGGTAGTAAATTGGGAAGAAGTAACAAGGAAGGTAAGAGTGAGTTTAACAAGGTTTGTTTGTACAGATTTCTCAGCCCCTAACTCTCTGTCTCTGGTGATAAGAATGTCTTCCTTCCTCTTGGTTCAGGGAGGTAACTTCAACATGGGAGTTTTATGACCTGCTTAAGGCAGGAAGGGAAAGGTCAGAGTGAACTTCCTGCTTCTGCTGTTTTCTCAAACTCATTCAGCTTGAGATATTCGATATGGTAAGGTGCCATATTTTGGGGTAGTGTATCCTGAACCCCATCAGTTCCTACTGGACAAAAATTTGCCAGTTAAACTCTGCTCCTACAGAGTAGAAAAATACCCTAGACAATGGAAAGGCCAATACAGAACTGCACTGAAAGTATACCCGTTAATCCCTTTTGCCTGTTTTGAAATTTTGGATAAATTTTCTGATAACTCCAAGCTATGAATAGGGAAATCGTGTCTCAAAGAGGCTAAATAACTTATGCAAAGTTATACAGCTAGAAATGGCAGAGCAAGAATTCAAATATACGTAGTCCATGTTCTGTTCACTAAACCTGTTAGCCTCCACTCAGATACAATTCATTCTTGGAGGAGATGGCTAGAGTGCTCTATCCAAGGAATTCCTGGTCTCCTCTGAGGTGGGAGGGAGCAGGGAAGAGTTAAAAAAGGAACAAAACTTCAGAATTCCCAGGACACACAGCGTTGCCAATCTGTCCACCATTAGCAAAAATATAAAATATATACTTCTTCTCTTCTCCTCTGCTTTTTAAAATTTACCACGAGATGAAATACATTTAAGGTCACTGTGTGGTTCCAGGTATGTGCAAAATCGTTTATAGGCTCTGATGTTACTACGGATTGGAAGTAAATAAATTTGTTACTAATTTAATAACTCAATATAAATTCTTCTTACACTCTGTTAATACAATTACTTTCGAATGGGAGTGACAATTTTTTATTTTATGTAGAAATGAAAGATTTTCTAATTTTCATAAGTACCCCTTTCATGGGTTGCTATTAGCAAGAATAAAATGTCACTCCATAAGATAAGTTTGAAGTGGAGGCAGCTGGTTGCTTCGTATTCCCTTTTAACTTTGTCAGAATTTGTCAAAACATGATGTAAGGCAGAAATGCATGGTGTAGGTGAACCAGAGTAGGATTATTTATAAACAGAAACTTGAGCCAAATGCAGCAGTAAACTAAAAATTAGAACCAATTACATTAATCGGCTTTTAAAAATAGGGAAAAATAGGGTTATTTTGTTAAAAAAAACCTAAGCCAGTTTAAACCAGATTTGAATAGTATTGGGGTACAAAACTTGTCATTAGTAATTGGCATCTGAAAATATCTTAGGGAGGGTATTGTCTTAATTTAGGAAAACCTGTGTAAGCCACTTAAGGAAGGAAGGCATGCCTGGAGGTATGGGCTGGGAGAAGTAGGATCTTCACAGCACTCGGAGCCTGTGGAAGAGGTAGACCAAGAGTTCTTCCCGGTGGAGGAGTGGGCAAGTCTTTTTAAGAACAGGGATTTTTAGTATTCACTTTATTTTATTTTTAACATCTTTATTGGAGTATAATTGCTTTACAGTGGTGTGTTAGTTTCTGCTTTATAACAAAGTGAATCAGCTATACATATACATATATCCCCATATCCCCTCCCTCTTGCGTCTCCCTCCCACCCTCCCTATCCCAGCCCTCTAGGTGGTCACAAAGCACGGAGCTGATCTCCCTGTGCTATGCGGCTGCTTCCCACTAGCTATCTATTTTACATTTGGTAGTGTATATAAGTCCATGCCACTCTCTCACTTCGTCCCAGCTTACCCTTCCCCCTCCCCCTCCCCGTGCCCTCAAGTCCATTCTCTACTTCTGTGTCTTTATTCCTGTCCTGCCCCTTTACTATTCACTTTAAAATGATGTGTTTGCTTTGCCACATTGCAAACTCTTCTGAACTCCTGCAACCTTAGGGTGCATGTGCTAAAGATGGGTGAGTGGCGTTTTGGTTTTATTTTGGTATGGTGGTGGCAGTGTCAAAGTCGCTGGGGGATTCAAGAGAAAATGATTAATTTCCAAGAAAACAGCCATGAGGGGGAGCCCCATAAGAGGTGGCAAGTGTCTAGGGAACAGAACTTGAGGGCTGGTAGTGACCTTGGGAATGCAGCTCCTGGAGGGTGGGGTGTGTGGGAGAGGGAACCTGAATTAATGTGTTTTAAATACCAAAGGACAGGATGAGGTCTCTGGCATGTGAATTATACTGTGCATAAAACAAAGCCAGAATATTAAAATATCCTCTGGACCAAACTCCTATGTCCCTGATTTCCCTCACCTGCAGCCCATAAAGGATTGGGTTAAAGAAGCTTTGGTTAAGAAGCCTCAGCCCTGACCTGAGTGGACTGTAATCAAGGGTTGTTCCTTGTATTTGATGCTCTAAAGGATGGTCCTCTGGGCTAATGATTACCATCTGGTGTGGCTCCGTGCTTCTCTTTCAGTTTAGTACCATGAAACATGTGAGGACCGTTCTAGGCGCAAAAGAAGATACCTCCACCCCGTAAGCTTGCAAGCTGAGGGAGGGTGTGGCCATAACCAGTGGCCGGGGGCTGGTATCCACTCGACAACCCACCAGGTTCCACCCACAACTGTTGAAGGAACCCGGGAGAAAACCCAGTGTCACAGTGGAGGTTCCACTGGATCAAGGTCTAGCCCTCCTTCAACGAGCCTCTAATCTGGTTGCGAAGTCAGCTTTCCTTCACTCAGATAAAATTCTTTTCTAATTTTCAACATAAACTGCTCTTTTCCCCCTCTGAGAACTGCGGTTGTAAACCTGTGATTAACCTGCAGAAGCAAGTTCCCTGCAATTTGTAAGATCACTTTCTCAGCGGAGCTGGTGTTTCTTACGTGGATGTGCTGTGACCAGAAGTGAGGTGTTTTGCAAGGAACTTCTCAGTAAAGTCAGACGTGAATGATTTCCTGCAGTCGCCACCGTCCCAGCTTTTCGGTACGTCTTCACCTTTGAGAGATTCCAAGGCCTTCTTAGTTGTGGCCCCAGTGCCCAGAGAGAAGGAAGGAGAGATGCACACCCCACCAGGGCTCTGGCTGCTGATCCGTAATTCCCTGGACACAGGAGCTGCTCGGTGCCCACAGCTGCTTGAGCTAGAGAATCACCCTCATATTCCTGAATAGAAGCAGAGGTTAGTACTTCTGAAACTTGCACCCCAGAGGCTCGTGAACACGCCACTGACCCCCGAACGTCCCTTTTCTTAGCTTCTGATTCATTTCAGCCTTGGGGCCTGGCCCCCTCAGGCAGCAGAAACACCCCCTTCAGCCTGTCCTTCTGCAGCAGGAAAGGTACATTTTCCTTCTGCCATGTCCCCTCTCCTCGCCTCCCTTGGAAACAGGCCCAGCTGAACTTTAACAGTTTAACCAGCTCTGTCCTGTTCTTTCTTTACCCTGCATCAGGCCAGCGCTGTCTGTTAAATCAGGGAGCTCTCCTTCCTTTTCTTTTTTCTTTCCTTCGGGAGTTTGTATTAGTGTGCCAGGGCTACTGTAACACAGCACTACAAACTGAGTGGCTCAAACAACAGGGATTTATTTTCTCACAGTTCTGGTGGCCAGTGTCTGAGGTCCAGGTGTCAGCAGGGCCAAGCTCCCTCTGAACGCGCCAGGGAAAGACTCCTCCAGGCCTCCGTCTTCACTTCTGGTAGTTCCTCAGCCTGTGGCAGCGTAACTCCAATCTACAGTATCTTCACGTGGTGTTCTCTCATGTGTGTCTGTGTCCAAACCTCCCCGTTTTATGAGGACACTTGTCATATTGCATTAGGGGTTCACTCTATTCCAGGAAGATCTTGTCTTCAGTTACATCTGCAATGACCCTTTTTCCAAATAAGGTTATGTTCTGAAGTCCTGGGCATTAGGACTTCAGCATATGAATTTTGGGGGAACACAAGTCAGCCCATAACAGATCTATATAGGGTTTTTTTTCCCTAACACACCTCATCCAATTTGGTCCTGTGGGATCCCCAGTAGTTAGAGATATGCGAGAAGTCAGTTCATTCTGGGAGCACGTAAAGCATCTGTTTGTTGAGCAAATCCAGCTCACTCCCCCTCTGAGCAGGCTGCTTCCTTCCAGAGGCACCATGTGATAGAGCAACACTGAACCCAGGCCTGTGCTGATGCAGGGCTGCCTGATGACTCTTCTTCATTAGGCTGTCCCCTCACCGGGGCTGAAGCCCTAAGGACCAGATCTGAGTGTGTTCCCTCATGGCACAGGCCGAACTTGTCACCTTGAAATGTTCCTGTAACGCTGGAGGTTTTGCATACTGCCCCTGGGTATTAGGTTCTTCTTGCTGCTCTAACAAATTACTTTGTAACGAATGGCTTGAAACAACAGAAATTCATTCTCTTACAGCTCTGCAGTTCAGAAACCCAATCACTCTCACTGGGCTATAAGTCAGGGGATTGGAGGGCTGGGTCCTTCTTCAGGCCCCAGAGAAGAATCCATTTCCTTACCTTTCTGGGCTTCTGGAGGCTACCTGGGCTCACAACCCCTTCCTTTTTTTTTTTTTTAGTTGGAGTATAGTTGCTTTACAATGTTGTGTTAGTTTCTACTGTACAGCCAAGAGAATCAGCCATATGTATACGTATATCCCCTCTTTTTTGGATTTCCTTCCCATTTAGGTCACCACAGAGCACTATGTAGAGTTCCCTGTGCTGTACAGCAGGTCCTCATTAATTATCTATTTTATACATATTGGCGTATATATTGTCAATCCCAATCTCCCCATTCATCCCTCCCCCAGCCACAACCCCTTCCTTACATCATTCTGATCTCTTGTTTCTTTTCGTGACAACTCCTACTTCAGCGTCAAATCTCCCTCTGCCTCCCTCTCATTCAAACACGTGATTATGTTTGGGACACACCAGATAATGCCAGACACTTTCCCTATCTCAATATCCTTAATTTAATCACATCCGCACATTCTCTTTTGTCCTCTGGGGTAATATGCACAGGTTCTGGGGCTCTGGATGTGGACGGCTTTGGGGCTGTTATTCAACCCATTGCGCCATGTTTAAAAAACAGGCACAGTGTTACCTATTTTTTGAGTTTGCCCGGCCTGACTTCTAAGAGCTTCACTTTCTTCTTAAGGAAATTCCTTTCTTAAGGAAATTCCTCCAGCTTCATTTCTTTGTCCTCCTTAATTTGCTTTCGCTCCCCCACTGCTCTTTTCGAACTATAAAATCCCAGTTCCTTGAGTCTGTGGGCAAACGGACGCCCTAGAGATGGGTTAGGCTGGGCAGAGGTTATTTACAATTTTTTATAACATAACTGTGACTACAGTTTGAAGTCAAGCAAAAGGGAAAAAAAAACTCATTAGTTTTCTGACTAGTGTTCAGTTTCCTTCAAATTTCTCCTTAGAGATTTGCTAGTACTTACCTGGCCTTCATAGCCTTCAGTTCTTTTTTTTTTTTTAATTAATTTATTTATTTTTGGCTGTGTTGGGTCTTCGTTTCTGTGCGAGGGCTTCCTCTAGCTGCGGCAAGCGGGGGCCACTCTTCATCGCGGTGCGCGGGCCTCTCACTATCGTGGCCTCTCTTGTTGCGGAGCACAGGCTCCAGACGCGCAGGCTCAGTAGTTGTGGCTCACGGGCCGAGTTGCTCCGCGGCATGTGGGATCTTCCCAGACCAGGGCTCGAACCCGTGTCTCCTGCATTGGCAGGCAGATTCTCAACCACTGCGCCACCAGGGAAGCCCAGCCTTCAGTTCTGATTGGGGAAGAGCCTGTTAGGTGTGGGGATGGTGGAAGGAGCCGAATGAAGACTAGTGAATTGCTCATGTAGTGATGCTGACGTGGAGACTTAGCATTGTGGTGGCACCAATTTTCACTACTCTGGCCTTTTGTCCAGTAGGACTTAGTTTTCTGGGTGTAGATGACCAGAGGCAGACAGCAGCATTGATCTGGGTACAGTTTTGCCTAGTAGGTGGGGCAGAAGGACGAAGGAAAAGGACAGTGGCGTGTGCTGGGGACAGTTCTACCCTGGCTGGGGAGAAAAATTTATTTAATGAATGTATTTGACTACATGATACTAAGTGCTTTATGTTTGATTCTCACAGAACTTACTTGACAGGGTTGTTATCCTCATTTTAGACAGGGGGAAAGTGGGGTGCAGAGAGGTTAAACGATTTGCCCAAGGCCCGAGGCAACCCAACACTGGAGCCTACCTGGGCTCTTTGGTGGGGCTAATGGTGGGCTCTGGGAGGGCTCACGCCAAGCAGTACTTCCCAGAACTTCTGCTGCCAGTGTCCTTGTCCCCACGGTGAGCCACAGCCACCCCCCGCCTCTGCAGGAGACCCGCCATCACTAGCAGGTAGGTGTGGTTCAGTCTCCCCTGGGGTCACTGCTCCTTCCCCTGGGTTCCGATGCACACACTACTTTGTGTGTGCCCTCCAAGAGTGAGGTCTCTGTTTCCCCCAATCCTTTCGAAGTCCTGCAATCAAATTCCACTAGCCTTCAAAGTCTGATTCTCTAGGAATTCCTCCTCCCATTGCTGGACCCCCAGGGTAGGAAGCCTTATGTGGGGCTCAGAACCTTCACTCCTGTGGGTGGACTTCTGTGGTATAAGTGTTCTCCAGTCTGTGAGTCACCCACCCAGCAGTTATGGGATTTGATTTTGCTGTGATTGCGCCCCTCCTACCGTCTCGTTGTGGCTTCTCCTTTGTCTTTGGATGTGGGGTATCCTCTTTGGTGAGTTCCAGTGTCTTCCTGTCGATGATTGTCCAGCAGCTAGTTGTGATTCTGGTGTTCTCGCAAGAGAGAGTGAGAGCATGTCCTTCTACTCCGCCATCTTGGTTCAGGGCCGAAAATCTGAGTAATTTTTGATTAACGAGGATTTAAGTTGGGTAGTTGGCTTCCACTCTGTATATTGATAATACTCTTATTAACTGATTTTCTGGGGAGGATGGATACATTTATTAGGTAATGGAAAATTCCTACAAATGAATTCCTTTTTTTCTTACTTCCCTTGGGCCCCACCCCCAGCACAGCATTGCTCTAGGCTTGTCTGAACTTGAACATGGGTGTTCTCTGTTCATTTGTTTGATCTTTAGTTCATTCATCCATCCATCCATCTATCCAATATATAGATTTATTTAACTCATACTATACTAATGGAATAGAATCCGTCTTAAGAAATACACAGTTTATTTTGGGCCTTCTAAGAGATGATGTCCATCCTTTTGGGGTTTTATCTATTAGTAATTGTGAAAGCAATTCTAAATTTGTTGATTGAAAAGAATACAAATGGCCGGCTGATGGGATACCTCTCAGTCAACACCCAGTGGTCTTTGGACTTGATTGTGGAAAGAGATTTTTCTTTTCCTTTTTTTATTGTTTGATGTATTATGCAAAGAAATGTGAGTTTGTGCCATCAATTAAGCCATCACTTACGTACTTGCCAAAATGGCCTTCCTGGGGACAGCTCAGTCAACTAATTAGAGTCAGCACCTTTATCCTTTACCCATGAGTAAATTACAACCAGAAAGTGAATAAGAAAGAATGACTTATAATGACAGTAAAGCAAGGTTGGATAACAAGAAGCCCCAGCCATTCACAGCCATGGAGTCGTCCATTCTGAATGGACTTTCAGCTCTCTGTTACCTTCAGGTCTAGCTTCCATTCTAGTGATCATGCTGCCAGTCACTCTAGAAGTTTCAGTAGGTGACTCCCAGGTACTGCTTCTGATCAGTACATTTCAAAAGAAGAGTAAGATGATCCCAAGGGTACCACCTTAGTCTCTGGGCCCCATCCTGTGTACCTGCAAATAGAATAACTCCTCTTTTTGGTTAGGTCTAGAAAGTGAAGGAGTATTATCTTCCTTTTTGGAATGTCCTCCTTTTTTTGAAAGTAGCCTTTTTTTTGTTTTTTAATCCTTTGGTAACTTACTTATGGTAGAATCACTGAGAAAAGGAATATGGGAGGTTATATAATTCATTGCTTTCTCATGTCCTCAAGTTGTGATGCAATTAATCCATGTAGGAATTAAAGCCATCGATTGCAAGTGGTTTATTGAACATCTCAACTCAGAGGGGTTCAAATATGAAGTGGTTTATTTTTCTCCTATCACTTTTTTAAAACACCCTCTCTTGAATCACGTTTTCTTTTGTATCCTTAGTAACATCTTGGGCAGATTCGATGTCCTCAGTCATTTTCAGATATTGAAAAGTCCAGTCTTATCTGGTCTATGTTGGGACTTTAGTCTCACATCCAATTTTGTGCTACACAAAATTGCCACACAGCCAGCCAGGCCTCAGCTTGAGGTATTTGTACTGGCAGTGAAGGGGGCACCATCTCTCTCTTCTTCCTTCCTTTTGTGCTTTTAGCTCCTCCTGGGCTGGCCAAGATGAGAGAGATCTTAGAAGAGAACCAAAGTCTTTTGATTTCACTGCTGCTGTCGTGGTCCTTCCCTGGGTGTCCACAACTGCTGCGTGGCTCTTATCCACGTGCTGGTTCTCTTTGGGGTAGGTGAGTGAGTCCTTTGGGGAGCATAGCCAGAGGCGTCTTCAATGCAGAGTTCCCTGACCTGGGCCCAGAAAGGGAGGGAAAAGCCCGAGCATTCACCCCAAGGCAGTATGGTACAACTTCAAAGATTCTAGTCTTCTGTTCTTGTGGATCAATGGTTCTCCAAGCTGGCTGCCTATTAGAATCACCTGGGAAGCCATTAAAAGAATATTAGTGTCTGGGCCCAACCACAGAGATTCTGACTTCACTGGTTGGGCTCAGGCATGGGTATTTTTGAAAAGTTCTCCAGCTTATTTTAATGTGCAGCCATGTTTGAGAACCACCGTGTAGTAGGCATGGAGAGGTGATGTTAGCTGCACTCACTAGTAAGTGCCGTAGGATGTGGCTGGTGCCTCCTTTGGTGGCTCTCTTTAGAATGTGGGATGTATAAAGTACCTATTGCTTTGTGGCTTTGTGACCTTAGCTAAAATTCATGATCAATAGTGAAATTCCATTCATCATTCTGACATTTTCGTAAGTCTCCCTGGCTCTCTTGCTGTCTTGGCAGCTCCTCCTGTAAAGAGAAGTTACATAGAAAGAGCTGCAGGTTGCCTTTTACTAACAAAGGTAGAGAGGCTCTGACAGGTAAATTCTGTGAGATTGTACCTCACTCCAGCAACTTCTGGACCACTCTGGAGGGATCATCAGCTCATAACACAATTCTACTTTTCCAACTAGATTAACAAATGTTTTCCTCATGAAACCACAGGCATATTCAAGTGACATTTTATTTCCTCTCATTACATTTCCCCTTTCTCTAACACATTTTACTAGTAACTTCACTGTGAAAATAGTATCTTTGTTACTGAGATTTTCATCAGTTCCTGCTACTGAGGCTATGCATGAAGCCATTATCCTTTTGTCTTTCGACACAACAATAATTGTTTCCATAGCAACAAATTATAGCATCACAAACTGAGACAGTGGCTTCAGGTGAGGAATAAATAACAGGAGCCAATGAACTTAGGGGGACCAGTATACTGTTCCAAATGCAATGAAAGCCACTCTGAAAAACATGATTCAATGCTGAAGCAGAATCATCCCTAAATAGAAATTTCAATTTTTTCCATGAATCATCAGTGACTTTAAATGTAGTTCCTGTTGGCAATAAATTCACAGTTTTTGGTATGAATGCTGCCAAAAAGGAAACAAACGACTTGCCAAAATTAAATATATGTGGTTCAAGATGGGAACAAAGTGTGAAAAGCAGAGGCCTTGCTGGTGACTGGTGACACTGGGGCTGTGAAGTTATACCCTGATCACAGGTATATAAGGAAGTCAGCAAGGGCTCACTGGCATTATTTGGGTAGAGTGTGAAGTTCTCTTCCTCTCCATCTTTCCTCCCAAGGGACAATTCTGGAGTCTCACAGTTCTAACTAGAAAGAATTGGGTCTATGCTTTTTTGGTCAAAAAACAAAGTCAAAAACTGGAAAAATTGAACCTTAGTGGAAAAAGCACCGACAAAGGCTCAAGGGATCTGAGTTCCTTTTTTTTTTCCTGCCATTAATGAGTTTTGTGGTTTAGGGAAACTAACTTAACCTTACTGGGCTCTAATTTCTTACTTGTAAAATAAGATGATGAGCCAGGCAATCTCTACTTATACTTCTTCACAGCTTGATTGCTCTATGAATTTCTGTCTTGTGCCTTGTCCGTCACTCTCCATTATGCAAGAGAATCATGATCTATTTGAGTTTTTGCTCTTCTTCTTCACCCTCTTCCCAATTATTGGCCCTTTGGAGATTCTCATTACCAGATAAGAAGAGCAACTGAGCAGATAAATTTTAATTCTGGATTATCTATGATTTGATAGTGGAAACGGCTAATTATTAATGAAAATATATGCTTTCCTTTTCATCATATAGAATTTATCAGTGCCCTTGCTCTTAAGTGAGGCTCTGTGACTCAATTCTTCTGCTAGAATGTAAGAAGATTAATGGGTGCCACAGTTGAGCCGAGGTGGATAGGAAGCAGGGTGCCTCCTCTATGTCGTCTTCCCACTTCTGTTTGCTGGATGTCAATGCCCAGAGAAGCCTTGGAGGCAAGTTGAAAACAGCTGAACTTCTGTCAGCCTGGGTTCCTGAATGACTTTGTGGAATAGGATATGATGCACACCAGGAAAATCCATATTTTTTTTTCCTACTGTGTTAAGTCATGAATATTGGGGGTTTTATTTCTCACAGTAACTAGTGTTACCCTGACCAATATAATTTGAAACATTATGATTTTTCTTCTCTTCTCAACAACTCTTGAGAGAAGCCTTTTTATTTCGAAGGTGAATATCACCCTGATGATCTGTCTGGTGATCTGGTGAAACTGTCTAAGAGGGTTTATTGATAAGAAGTTTTATGTTTGAAGGTTGGGGAGCAGTGATTCATTTTCTGGAGATACACAGTTAGATTCCCTGAGATTGGTATAGGAATGGGGTGGTAGTTTAGGAAGTGGAGGAGATCTAATTCCACCAGAAACTACCTCCCATGTCCCCCATCGCCAGAGAAGGCAGAACCTGGATTGTAATGGTACATGGGCAACCATGGACACTAGAAATTGACAGCCTTTGAATGGACCACCGGAACATGGAGTCTCTGTTTTATAGACTCTGTAAGCTCTAGTGTTTTTCTGTTTTAAAATTTTTGATCTCTTCTTATAAGGCATTGCTGACATCTGATTGATCTTGTTCTTCTTGTCAACCGTGGCCAGTTGGAGCTTGAATTGGGTTTAATTTGACTTAGAAAAAGAAAGAAATGTGACATTTCTTGTACTCTGGTGTCATCGGTACCAGTTATAAATGGACTGATAATCCCTGTGGATGCTATATATAGGTGTATGCATAACGCATGGCATTCAATGGTAGAAAGCTGTAGTCTTCAAGGTAGCTTAAGTGTCTCACAGGCTAAGCAAACACTATCACTTTTGTTTTGTGGATTAGCTCAGGACACATTAAAATCCATATATATGATGCTTCTTTCACTTTATCTCCAAATCCCTAGCCCCATTTAGTATATGCTATAGATTGCAAACTCATTTTAACATCAGTTTAAGCAAAATAGAGTTAGTAAAATAAATTGACTGATACTGTATGAGAACAAAGATTGCACAATACTCACAAAATCAGACAGAAATACCTTTCAAGGTTATTCTTATTCCTACTACCATTTCAGCTTGCCTAATTAGGCATCAACCGTACCTAGAAAATATTATGTGCAAAAATTTAGAAAAATGTGCATCTTATGTGTTAAATAGGGGAATAAACCTCCTGAGACTCAACTGTCTTTCTGTTTTAAGTAGATAGTGTTGATGAAAAGAAAAGCTATTATGTTGGAAGAAGGGAGGTATCAGGGATAATCAGTAGAAATAGAAAGTGTAAAGTTAGTGGATTTAGGGATACTGGTATGGATACCATGATCTTATATATGAAAAAATACTCCAGAGAAAACAGGTATAATGATTTGCATTCTTTTAACTGCAATAATGAAGTCATTAAGAGTATACTGTGCTCCCAAAGAGCAGAGGATATAGCTGAATGTGCCTCACATCTGTTGGCCTAGAAATCGTCCTCTTATTTTATACCAATGGATTTATATTGAGGGGTAAAACAACATTAAAAGGCAGTCAAAAGTAATTAGAAGTGGTGCTGCATGTAGTCTATCTAGGTCCATTTTGGAAAAAGATCTGGGCAGAAGGGTTGGATGGGTTTGTAGATAGATGAAGAAGGAGGTCATTCAGGGAAGAGATTTTGAGTTGTGTATCAAAGGGTTAATTTTGCTCAACATGCTTAGGAGAGCTGTTGAGTGCTGCTGTCCTGTCGCTCCTTTCACTGATTCTTGTGTCACTGCGGGTAATAAATCATGTAGCTGCATATCCACGTTAACTCCCTGCTTCGGCATGGAAAGATCAATGACTACAAAGGGGACAGAAGCTTCCTCTTGGTGCTCTGTGGGAGTTGGCTTATGTTTCTAACAATCTAGGCAGCCTGTTGATTCTATTGTTTCACTTATTTTTACCATGGAGGTAGGGCATGTTAAAACAGGCAAAGGACAACTTGTATTGGTTTTCAAAGTGTAAAGATGCCAGCTCCTCACTAAGCAAGTATTTAGCTTAACTTTTGTATTCCAGTGGCATCTAGTACAGTACGAGGCATATAATATGCATTCGATAACTTTGAGTGAATGAATATGTGGCTGAATGGACAAATGAAGTACAGACATACCTTGAAGATATGGCAGGTTTGGGTCCAGACCACTGCAATAAAGTGAATATGGCAATAAAACAAGTCACATGAATTTTTTGGTTTCCCAGTGCCTATAAAAGTTATGTTTACACTATTATATAGTCTATTAAGTGTGCAATAACATTATGCCTAAAAGTGTTAAAAGTACTTTATTGCTAAAAGATGCTAATCATTCTCTGAGCCTTCAGTGAATCATAATATCTCTCCTGGTGGAGGGTCTTGCCTCAGTGTTAACGGCAGTCCTCCTCTTCAATTCTTTATCCGGTCCCTAACTTTTGAAAAAAATTGGGTCAGTTGTCCCTTAGATTTCTGGATTTTTCTTTTTGCTTCCTGTGGTGTCAGTTAACTTGGACCTATATTACTTGACTTCCTTCATTGATTCTATTCAGTTTCAACTTTCGGGGCAAGAATATATCTTAGGTTGTGCTCTGTGATCCATGGTATAAAATGTCAGAAAGTGTATAATATCTGGATGCACCTATCTTTAGTAATTCCAAGATTGTTCACTAGGTTCAGGTGATGATAACTCAATTCCTCCTTTGTAAATGCCCCATCAACCTTTTATCTAATAGTTTCATCCACTGATTACTGTTGACTAATTCATTTGATGAGGGAATGAAAAGTGGTGACTTTCTAATTCTACCATCCTTTCCATGTTTATTGGATGGAATTTTGGGGAAAAAGAACACTTTTCCTTATCAAATTAGGCTATTTGGTAACTATGAAATATAGCTCATAGAGGCAAAAAGGATAAGTGCTTATTTCTTTCCTTCTGACAGTTTTTAGACCAAGGAGTTGATGTCCTCTACACTCCCAACGATGTTCAATAAGTTAGGTTTGGAGACTGTTCTGCTCTACTCTCTCTTGCGTCTGCTCTCTCTTTCTCTCTAACATTATGACCTCAAGGATTTTAAGATAATTACAGACATACATACCTCAGAGATATAGTGGGTTTGGTTCCAGACCACTGCAATAAAGTGAATATCACAATAAAGTGAGTCACACAAAATTTTTGTTTCCCAGTGCATATAAAAGTTATGTTTATACTATGCTGTAGTCTATTAAGTGTGTAATAGCATTATGTCTAGAAAAGAAATGTGTATATGTTAATTTAAAAGTACTTTCTTGCTAAAAAATGCTAAATATCATCTGAACTCTGAGTGAGTCGTAATCTTTCTTGCTGGTGGAGGGTCTTGCCTCAGTGTTGATGGCTGCTGACTGATCAGTGTGGTAGTTGCTGAAGTTTCAGGTGACTGTGTCACTTTCTTAAAATAGACAACAATGAAGTGTGCCGCATCAACGAACTGGTCCTTTCATGAACAATTTCTCTGTAGCATGCAATGTTGGTTGATAGCGTTTTACCCACAGTAGAACTTCTTTCAAAGTTGGAGTCAGTCCTCTCAAACCCTTCCACTGCTTTATCAGCTCAGTTTATGTAATATTCTAAATCTTTTGTTGTTATTTCAACAATCTTCACAGCATCTTCACCAGGAGTAATTTTCATCTCAAGAAACCACTTTTTTTACTCATCCATAAGAAGCAACTCCTCATCTGTTCAAGTTTTAATTGCAGCAATGCAGTTACATCTTCAGGCTCCACTTCTAATTCTAGTTTTCTTACTATTTCCACCACATTGGCAGTGACTTCCTCCACTGAAGTCTTGAGCCCCTCAGTCATCCATGAGAGCTGGAATTAACTTCTTCCAAACTCCTGTTAATGTTGATATTTTGACCTCTTCCCATGAATCACAAATATTCTTGATGGCATCTAGTATGGTGACTCCTTTCCAGAAGGTTTTTCAGTTTACTTTGCCCAGATCTGTCAAAGGAATCACTATCTATGGCAGCTATAGCCTTATGAAATGTATTTCTTAAATAATAAGACTTGAAAGTCGAAATTGCTCCATGATCCATGGGCTGCAGAATGGATGTTGTTGTTAGCAGGCATGAAAACAATATGAAACTTGTACATCTCCATCAAAGCTTTTGGGTGACCAGGTACATTGTCAATGAGCAGTGATATTTTGAAAGGAATCTTTTTTTCCTGAATAGTAGATCTCAACAGTGGGCTTAAAATATTCAGTAAACCATGTTGTCAACAGATGTGCTGTCATCTAGGCTTTGTTGTTCCATTTAGAGACCACAGGCAGAGTAGACTGAGCATAATTCTTAAGGGCCCTAGGATTTTCAGAATGGTAAATGAGCACTGGCTTCAACTTAAGGTCATCAGCTGCATTAGCCCCTAACAAGAGAGTCAGTTTCTCCTTTGAAGCTTTGAAGCCAAGCTTTAGCTTCTCCTCTTTAGCTATGAAAGTCCTACATGGAATCTTCTTCCAGTATAAGGCTATTAGGTTTACACTGAAAATCTGTTTAGTGTAGCCACCTTCTTTAATTATCTTAGCTAGATTTCCTGAATAACTTGCTGCAGCTTCTACATCAGCATTTGCTATTTCACCTGGCACTTTTATGTTATGGATACAGCTTCTTTCCTTAAATCTCACAAGGCAGCCTCTGCTAGCTTTAAACTTTTCTTCTGCACCTTCCTCACCTCTCTCAGCCATCATAGACTTGGAGATATTTAGAGTTTTAATCTGGATTAGGCTTTGGCTTAAGGGAATGTTGTGCCTGATTTGATTTTCTATCCAGACCACAAAAACTTTCTCCATATCAGCAATAGGGCTGTTTTGCTTTCTTATCATTTGTGTATTCACTGAAGTAGCAGTTTTAACTTCCTTCAAGAACTTTTCCTTTGCGTTCACAACTTGGCTAACTGATTGGCACAGGGGTTCTAGCTTTCAGCCTATCTCAGCTTTAGACATGCCTTCTTTGCTGAACTTAATTATTTCTAGCTTTTGATTTAAAGTGAGAGACATGTGATTCTTCCTTCCACCTGAACACTTAGAGGCCATTGTAGGGTTATTAATTGGCCTAATTTCTCTATTGTCGTGTCTCAGGGAATAGGGAGGCCTGAGGACAGGGAGAGAGACAGGGGAACAGCTGGTTGGCGGAGCAGTCAGAACACACACATTTATCGATTAAGTTTGCTGTCTTAAATGGGCATGGTTTGTGCACCCCAAAACAATTACAATAGTAATATCAAAGATCACTGATCACAGATCACTATAACAAATATAATAATAATGAAAAACTTTGAATATTGTGAGAATTACCAAAGTGTGACACAGAGACCTGAAGTGAGGAAATGTTATTGAAAAAATGGCACCAATAGACTTGCTTGATGCAAGTTGCCACACACCTTCAGTTTGAAAAAACAGGCAATATCTGTGAATAAAGCAAAGTGCAACAAATGGAGGTATGCCTGTATCTGGGGGAAAAGTGGAATCTATTTTTTATGTGCTTTAAGAGATACAAAACCTTTCTGTGTCTAGATGTAAACTTGACATTGAAAAAGAATTTCTTAAGGTAAAATCATAAAATCAACTTTGTTGTCTCACAGTAGCCTGTGCATAAGCATCCTGTGGGGCTATTTTACTTTGACCTTTTGAATGAAAGTTTTAGATATATTCCATAGCCTATCTGTTTATTCTTATGAATAGAAAGTCTCTGGCCTCTTGAGCATGACTTGTACGTAAATGTTTGTAACATCTTTGTTTGTAATAGCCCCAAACTGGAAACTACATCCATATCCATTAATAAGTGAAAGGAAAAACAAATTGTAGTATATCTGTACAGTGGAATACTATTCAGCAACCAGAAGCAATAGGCTATTGGTGTATACAACATGGATGGATCGCAATATAAATATGCTGAGTAAAGGAAGCCAGTCAAAAATTAGTATATACCATATGATTCCGTTTATACAAAACTCTATAAAATGCAAACTAATTTTTAGTGACAGAAAGCAGAGCAGCAGTTGGCAGGGAGGAATGAGAAGGAGAGTTTCTATAAAGGGATAGAAAGGAATTTTATGGGGTGATGGACATGTCCACCATCTTGATTGAGGTGACAGTTTCATGGGTATGTACCTAGGTCAACTTTATCCAATTATACACTTTAAATATGTGCAATTTATTGTACAATAATTATATCTTAGTAAATTCATTAACAACAACAAGAGCCCTCGGTTCAGTGTCGTGGCCCACTCCTGGAGTCTGAAGTCCTCAGCAGGCCTGTTATGTGTGTGTGTGGCCCTTGGCCCTTATCTGCACACGTCTGCACTGGGAGAATGCGGAGACAGAAAGCAGGGTGTTGTGGTTTCCAAACAGGCTGCCCCTCAAGTTTTCAAAGTGGAGGGAGTGGCAGCCCTGCTGGGGAAACCTGGACTCCTGGTTTTCCTTAGACAGAGACCGATGAGCAGAATGTGCCAGAAATGCAAGGGGATTTGACACATGGGCAATGGTGGAAGCGACTGGTGTGTTGATCTGGAGAAGAGGGGTGAAGGGAACCACAGTGCACAGTTTTTACTGACTCCATGCTTCCCAGAGGTGAGAAC
This sequence comes from Eubalaena glacialis, assembly GCF_028564815.1. NCBI lineage: Eukaryota > Metazoa > Chordata > Mammalia > Artiodactyla > Balaenidae > Eubalaena > Eubalaena glacialis. The sequence goes on from NC_083719.1 coordinate 49,631,228, forward strand.
CAGGACCAAAAAAAAAAAAAAAAAAAAATCCTGCAAAGAAGCAAAGATCAAAATTTAATCAAAAATTAATTCTCCAGTCTCTTTGGGTTGGGGTGGAAGTGCTCTTTTGGTTTATGTGAGATTCAGTCAGTTTTCTTCCTTCCTGTATTATTGAGATATAATTGACATTCAGAACTATATAAGTTTAAAGTGTACAGCATGATAATTTGATTTACATACATCATGGAATGATTATCACAATAAGTTTAGTGAACGTTCATCATCTCCTATAGATATAAAATTAAATGAAAAAATACTTTTTTCCTTTTGATGAGAATTCTTAGGATTTACTCTTAGCAACTTTCATATATAACACACAGCAGTGTTAATTATATTTCTCATGTTGTACATTACATCACTAGTACTTATTTATCTTATAACTGGAAGTTTGTACATTTTGACTACCTTCCTCCAATTCCCTCTTCCCCCACTCTCTCTGGTAACCACAAATATGATCTCTTTTTCTATGAGTTTGTTTGTTTTTGAAATATAATTGACCTACAACACTACACTAGTTCCTGGTACACAGCATAGTGATTTGGTATTTAGTCAGTTTCTTTTACTTCCCCTTTGTTCTGCCTTTTTTCTCTTCTGAGTGCATTTTGGTGATACTTGAACTGTTTATTTTTAAAAGGTTATTTCTGGTATCTAAACAAATTTGGGGACCAAATTTCTGACTTGTTCATTTATATGTTAAATACCAAAATTTTTGTGCCAATTACAGTGACCATAGTTTCTTTTCAGAGTCTTTGAGAGATGTTGACATGAAATAATATCTCAGCACTTCTTAGAGCTGAGGACCCACGCTCTGTAGTGTTAACAGAGACTTATGAACGTAAATAAGTAGCTATTCTGTTGTGACATACTAATTTTAGATGGGGGAAAAAGCTTTCAACATTCTTCGGGGAAGGAAACCTTAAAACTTCCCATCTGAAATAAACAAGTGTGTGATTTATGGATTTGGGACAGTTTGATAATATATTCGTATATGAGAGGAATAGCCTTTTTTGTGGATATTTCATTGGATTGATTAGTTTTAAAAGTATTTACTGAGTATCTATTATCTCGCAGGCATCGTGGTGGAGCTGTGGGCACAGCTACGATCAGGCCACTGCCCTTAGGTTATTCCGGTATATTTGTGTGTCCTTGGATATTTAGCTGGAGACAGGAGACTTTTCATTTCATGTTTTAAATTCTTGGGGGTATGTGTTTGAAAGGAATATGGAAGCAAGATACATGTTTTCCCTAAGTGAGAAAGTTGAAACAGAAAGATAGACACTGCTTTAAGAGTTTCATTCTTTCTCCACCCGTGGCTTGCTGGGTCACCTTGCACAGGCTTTATTTTCTCAAAACCCCTTTCCCCCAACAGCCTTGTAATAGGGAGCTCATAATTGTTTGCACAGTGTTCTGAAATCTTCAGAAGCAAGCTGCTGTAATTGTAAAATGATATTCAAGAGACAAGGATTTGAAGCTAGTGTTGGTTTTTCTTTTCCTAATGCAAGTATCTGTTATTTTTCTCAGTGAGGGTAAACAAACAATGGAAGCTGCCAAATGTTTATGATAGAAATCTCTTGCTTTGAGATTTGGATCCTGTGTGGGAGGATTTTTGATTATTTATAATTGTTTACTTTTAGCAGGTGACCTGATTTTTTTTCTTTCTACCTTATAATTACTTACTTTATAGTTACAGTGTTGAAAGCATGAAGCTAATATTCTTAAGAGTTTTCATCTGTCTCATGTCTAGTTTCCTTTCCCCAGCAAAACAATCAGAGCAGTAGCACCATTTTCAGGAGCGCAGCCACTTCAGGTGGGTTCAACCTGCGTCAGTGAGGTGAATAACAACCACCACAAAACATAATGCACACATAGGCTGGCGAGATAATTGTGTGTGTGTGTGCACGTGTGTGTGTGTGTGTGTGAGAGAGAGAGAGAGAGAGAGAGAGAGAGAGAGAGAAACATTTCACCAGTTATCTTACTGAAATCTTATGGGTTGACTTCAGAATGCGTTTTGGAAGTTTATGTATAATATTCCTAGATTAATTATAACTCTGTACCAGTGATCTTGGCAGCCACTTTGTTTGCCATTTTTTTGTTTTTTTTTTAACATCTTTATTGGAGTATAATTGCTTTACAATGGTGTGTTAGTTTCTGCTGTATAACAAAGTGAATGAGCTACACATATACATACATCTCCATATCTCTTCCCTCTTGCGTCTCCCTCCCACTCTCCCTATCCCATCCCTCTAGGTGGTCACAAAGCACCAAGCTGATCTCCCTGTGCTATGCTGCTGCTTCCCACTAGCTATCTGTTTTACATTTGGTAGTGTATATATGTCCATGCCACTCTCTCACTTCGTTCCAGCTTACCCTTCCCTCTCCCCGTGTCCTCAAGTCCATTTTCTATATCTGCATCTTTATTCCTGTCCTGCCCCTAGTTTCTTCAGAACGATTTTTTTTGTTTTTTTTTTAGATTCCATATATATGTGTTAGCACACGGTATTTGTTTTTCTCTTTCTGACTTACTTCACTCTGTATGACAGACTCTAGGTCCATCCACCTCACTACAAATAACTCAATGTCGTTTCTTTTTATGGCTGAGTAATATTCCATTGTATATATGTGCCACATCTTCTTTATCCATTCATCTGTCGATGGACACTTAGGTTGCTTCCATGTCCTGGCTATTGTAAATAGAGCTGCAATGAACATTGTGGTACATGACTCTTTGTGAATTATGGTTTTCTCAGGGTATATGCCCAGTAGTGGGATGGCTGGGTCGTATGGTAGTTCTATTTTTAGTTTTTTAAGGAACTCCATACTGTTCTCCATAGTGGCTGTATCAATTTACATTCCCACCAACAGTGCAAGAGGGTTCCCTTTTCTCCACACCCTCTCCAGCATTTATTGTTTGTAGATTTTTTGATGATGGCCATTCTGACCGGTGTGAGGTGATACCTCATTGTAGTTTTGATTTACATTTCTCTAATGATTAGTGATGTTGAACATCCTTTCATGTGTTTGTTGGCAATCTGTATATCTTCTATGGAGACATGTCTATTTAGGTCTTCTACCCATTTTTGGAATGGGTTGTTTATTTTTGTTTTTTTGATATTGAACTGCATGAGCTGCTTGTAAATTTTGGAGATTAATCCTTTGTCAGTTGCTTCATTTGCAAATATTTTCTCCCATTCTAAGGGTTGTCTTTTTGTCTTGTTTATGGTTTCCTTTGCTGTGCAAAAGCTTTTAAGTTTCATTAGGTCCCATTTGTTTATTTTTGTTTTTATTTCCATTTCTCTAGGAGGTGGGTCAAAAAGGATCTTGCTGTGATTTATGTCATAGAGTGTTCTGCCTATGTTTTCCTCTAAGAGTTTGATAGTGTCTGGCCTTACACTTAGGTCTTTAATCCATTTTGACTTTATTTTTGTGTATGGTGTTAGGGAGTGTTCTAATTTCATTCTCTTACATGTAGTTGTCCAGTTTTCCCAGCACCACTTATTGAAGAGGCTGTCTTTTCTCCATTGTATATTCTTGCCTCCTTTATCAAAGATAAAGTGACCATATGTGCGTGGGTTTATCTCTGGGCTTTCTATCCTGTTCCATCGATCTATATTTCTGTTTTTGTGCCAGTACCATACTGTCTTGATTACTGTAGCTTTGTAGTATAGTCTGAAGTCAGGGAGCCTGATTCCTCCAGCTCCATTTTTCTTTCTCACGATTGCTTTGGCTATTCGGGGTCTTTTGTGTTTCCATACAAATTGTGAAATATTTTGTTCTAGTTCTGTGAAAAATGCCATTGGTAGTTTGATAGGGATTGCACTGACTATGTAGATTGCTTTGGGTAGTACAGTCATTTTTAAAACGTTGATTATTCCAATCCAAGAACATGGTATATCTCTCCATCCGTTTGTATCATCCTTCATTTCTTTCATCAGTGTCTTATAGTTTTCTGCATACAGGTCTTTTGTCTCCGTAGGTAGGTTTATTCCTAGATATTTTATTCTTTTTGTTGCAATGGTAAATGGGAGTGTTTCCTTAATTTCTCCTTCAGATTTTTCATTGTTAGTGCATAGGAATGCAAGAGATTTCTGTGCATTAGTTTTGTATCCTGCTACTTTACCAAATTCATTGATTAGCTCTAGTAGTTTTCTGGTGGCAGTTTTAGGATTCTCTATGTATAGTGTCATGTCATCTGCAAACAGTGACAGTTTTACTTCTTCTTTTCCGATTTGGATTCCTTTTATATCTTTTTCTTCTCTGATTGCTGTGGCTAATCAACCTTGTCTTATTCCTGATCTTAGAGGAAATGGGTTCAGTTTTTCACCATTGAGAATGATATTGGCTGTGGGTTTGTCATATATGACCTTTATTATGTTGAGGTAAGTTCCCTCTATGCCTACTTTCTGGAGGGTTTTTATCATAAATGGGTGTTGAATTTTGTTGAAAGCTTCTTCTGCATCTATTGAGATGATCATATGGTTTTTCTCCTTCAGTTTGTTAATATGGTTTATCACGTTGATTGATTTGCATATATTGAAGAATCTTTGCATTCCTGGAATAAACCCCACTTGATCATGGTATATGATCCTTTTAATGTGCTGTTGGATTCTGTTTGCTAGTATTTTGTTGAGGATTTTTGCGTCTATGTTCATCAGTGATATTGGCCTGTAGTCTTCTTTCTTTGTGACATCTTTGTCTGGTTTTGGTATCAGGGTGATGGCGGCCTCGTAGAATGAGTTTGGGAGTGTTTCTCCCTCTGCTATATTTTGGAAGAGTTTGAGAAGGATGGGTTTTAGCTCTTCTCTAAAGGTTTGATAGAATTCGCCTGTGAAGCCATCTGGTTCTGGGCTTTTGTTTGTTGGAAGTTTTTTAATCACAGTCTCAATTTCAGTGCTTGTGATTGGTCTGTTCATATTTTCTATTTCTTCCTGGTTCAGTCTGGGAAGGTTGTGCTTTTCTAAGAATTTGTCCATTTCTTCCAGGTTGTCCATTTTATTGGCATAGAGTTGCTTGTAGTAATCTCTCATGATCGTTTGTATTTCTGCAGTGTCAGTTGTTACTTCTCCTTTTTCATTTCTAATTCTGTTGATTTGAGTCTTCTCCCTCTTTTTCTTGATATGTCTGGCTAATGGTATCAATTTTGTTTATCTTCTCAATGAACCAGCTTTTAGTTTTATTGATATTTGCTATTGTTTCCTTCACTTCTTTTTCATTTATTTCTGATGTGATCTTTATGATTTCTTTCCTTCTGCTAACTTTGGGGTTTTTTGTTCTTCTTTCTCTAATTGCTTTAGGTGTAAGTTTAGGTTGTTTATTTGAGATGTTTCTTGTTTCTTGTGGTAGGATTGTATTGCTATAAACTTCCCTCTTAGAACTCTTTTGCTGCATCCCATAGGTTTTGGGTCATCGTGTTTTCATTGTCATTTGTTTCTAGGTATTTTTTTTTGTAACATCTTTATTGGAGTATAATTGCTTTACAGTGGTGTTTCTAGGTATTTTTTGATTTACTCTTTGATTTCTTCAGTGATCTCTTGGTTATCTAGTAGTGTATTGTTTAACCTCCATGTGTTTGTATTTTTTACAGATTTTTTCCTCTGATTGATATCTAGTCTCAGAGCGTTGTGGTCGGAAAAGATACCTGATACGATTTGAATTTTCTTAAATTTACCAAGGCTTGATTTGTGACCCAAGATATGATCTATCCTGGAGAATGTTCCATGAGCACTTGAGAAGAAAGTGTAATCTGCCGTTTTTGGATGGAATGCCCTATAAATATCAATTAAGTCCATCTTGTTTAATGTATCATTTAAAGCTTGTGTTTCTTTATTTATTTTCATTTTGGATGATCTGTCCATTGGTGAAAGTGGGGTGTTAAAGTCCCCTACTATGATTGTGTTACTGTCGATTTCCCCATTTATGGCTGTTAGCATTTGCCTTATGTATTGAGGTGCTCCTATGTTGGGTGCATAAATATTTACAATTGTTATATCTTTTTCTGGATTGATCCCTTAATCATTATGTAGTGTCCTTCTTTGTCTCTTGTAATAGTCTTTATTTTAAAGTCTATTTGGTCTGATATAAGAATTGCTACTCCAGCTTTCTTTTGATTTCCACTTGCATGGAATGTCTTTTTCCATCCCCTCACTTTCAGTCTGTATGTGTCCCTAGGTCTGAAGTGGGTCTCTTGTAGACAGCATATATACAGGTCTTGTTTTTGTATCCCTTCAGCCAGTCTATGTCCTTTGGTTGGAGCATTTAATCCATTTACATTTAAGGTAATTATCGATATGTATGTTCCTATTACCATTTTCTTAATTGTTTTGGGTTTGTTATTGTAGGTCTTTTCCTTCTCTTGTGTTTCCTGCCTAGAGAAGTTCCTTTAGCATTTGTTGTAAAGCTGGGTTGGTGGTGCTGAATTCTCTTAGCTTTTGCTTGTTTGTAAAGGTTTTAATTTCTCCATCGAATCTGAATGAGATCCTTGCTGGGTAGAGTAGTCTTGGTTGTAGGTTTTTCCCTTTCATCACTTTAAATATGTCTTGCCACTCCCTCTGGCTTGCAGAGTTTCTGCTGAAAGATCAGCTGTTAACCTTATGGGGATTCTCTTGTATGTTATTTGTTGTTTTTCCCTTGCTGCTTTTAATATTTTTTCTTTGTATTTCATTTTTGATAGTTTGATTAATATGTGTCTTGGCGTGTTTCTCCTTGGATTTATCCTGTATGGGACTCTGCGCTCCCTGGACTTGATTGACTATCCCTTTCCCATATTAGGGAAATTTTCAACTGTAATCTCTTCAAATATATTCTCAGTCCCTTTCTTTTCCTTTTCTTCTTCTGGGACCTCTGTAATTCGAATGTTGGTGCATTTAATGTTGTCCCAGTGGTCTCTAAGACTGTCCTCAATTCTTTTCATTCTTTTTTCTTTATTCTGCCTTGCGGTAGTTATTTCCAGTATTTTATCTTGCAGGTCACTTATCCGTTCTTCTGCCTCAGTTATTCTGCTACTGATTCCTTCTAGAGAATTTTTAATTTCATTTATTGTGTTGTTCATCATTGTTTGTTTGCTCTTTAGTTCTTCTAGGTCCTTTTTCAACGTTTCTTGTTTTTTTTCCATCCTATTTCCAAGATTTTGGATCATCTTTACTATCATTACTCTGAATTCGTTTTCAGGTAGACTGCCTGTTTCCTCTTCATTTGTTTGGTCTGATGGGTTTTTACCTTGCTCCTTCATCTGCTGTGTGTTTCTCTGTCTTCTCATTTTGCTTAACTTACTGTGTTTGGGGTCTCCATTTTGCAGGCTGCAGGTCCATAGTTCCCGTTGTTTTTGGTGTATGCTCCCAGTGGCTAAGGTTGGTTCAGTGGGTTGTGTAGACTTCCTGGTGGAGGGGACTGTTGCCTGTGTTCTGGTGGATGAGGCTGGGTCTTGTCTTTCTGGTGGGCAGGAATGCGTCCGGTGGTGTGTGTTAGGGTGTCTGTGAACTTATTATGATTTTAGGCAGCCTCTCTGCTAATGGGTGGAGTTGTGTTCCTGTCTTGCAAGTTGTTTGGCATAGGGTGTCCAGCACTGTAGCTTGCTGGTTGTTGAGTGGAGCTGGGTCTTAGCGTTGAGATGGTGTTATCTGGGAGAGCTTTCACCATTTGTTATTATGTGGAGCCAGGAGGTCTCTGGTGGACCAGTGTCATGAACTCGGCTTTCCCCCTTCAGCGGCACAGGCTGGACACCATGTGGCTGGAGCTCCAAGACCCTGTCAGCCACATGGCTTAGAAGAAAATGTTGAAAAAAGAAAGAGAGACAGAGAGAGAGAGAGAGGGAGAGGGAGGGAGAGAGAGAGAGAGAGAGAAAAAGAAAGAAAGAAAGAAAGAAGTTATTAAAATAAAAAATTTTTTAAAGTTTTTAAAAAGTAAAAAAATTAAAAAGTAATAAAAAAAAAAAGAAAGAAGGAAAGAAAGAAGAGGGCAACCAAATCAAAAAACAAATCCACCAATGATAACAAGTGCTAAAAGCTATACTAAAAAAAAAAGTACCGGACAGAACCCTAGGAGAAGTGGTAAAAGCAAAGCTATATAGACAAAATCTCAGAAAGAAGTATACACATATACACTCAGAAAAAGAGAAGACGGAAAAATATATATATATTTACCTATAAAAAAAAAGGAAGAGAGCAACCAAATCAATAAACAAATCTACCAATGATAATCAACTCTAAATACTAAAGTAAGAGAAACATAAAACCAGAAACAAGTTAGATGCAGAAAGCAAACCCCAAGTCTACAGTTGCTCCCAAAGTCCACTGCCTCAATTTTGGGACGATTCGTTGTCTATTCAGGTATTCCACAGATGCAGGCACATCAAGTTGATTGTGGAGATTTAATCCGCTGCTGCTGAGGCTGCTGGGAGAGATTTCCCTTTCTCTTCTTTGTTTGCACAGCTCCCGGGGTTCAGCTTTGGATTTGGACCTGCCTCTGCGTGTAGGTCGCCTGAGGGCGTCTGTTCTTTGCTCAGACAGGACGGGGTTAAAGGAGCAGCTGATTTGGGGACTCGGGCTCACTCAGGCCGGGGGAAGGGAGGGGTATGGATGTGGGGCGAGCCTGCGGCGGCAGAGGCCGGCATGACGTTGCAGCAGCCTGAGGCGCCGTGCGTTCTCCCGGGGAAGTTGTCCCTGGATCACGGGCCCCTGGCAGTGGTGGGCTGCATAGGCTCCCTGGAGGGAGGTGTGGAGAGTGACCTGTGCTTGCACACAGGCTTCTTGGTAGCTGCAGCAGCAGCCTTAGTGTTTCCTGCCCGTCTCTGCTGTCCGCGCTGATAGCCGTGGCTCGCACCCGTCTCTGGAGCTCGTTTAGGTGGTGCTCTGAATCCCCTGTCCTCGCGCACCAGGAAACAATGGTCTCTTGCCTCTTAGGCAGGTCCAGACTTTTTCGCGGACTCCCTCCCGGCTAGCTGTGGTGCACTAGCACCCTTCAGGCTGTGTTCACGCAGCCAACCCCAGCCCTCTCCCTGGGATCCGACCTCCGAAGCCGGAGCCTCAGCTCCCAGCCCCCGCCCGCCCCAGCGGGTGAGCAGAGAAGCCTCTCGGGCTGGTGAGTGCCGGTCAGCACCAATCCTCTGTGCAGGCAAAATATGGAACGCTTCACGAATTTGCGCGTCATCTTTGCGCAGGGACCATGCTAATCTTCTCCGTATCGTTCCAATTTTAGTATATGTGCTGCTGAAGCGAACACATATTTATAATTTTAAAACTCATAAAATCTTTGTGAAATCTTTGTTGCCTGAGTCAAACTTGACCTTGTAGTTATGTCTGATTCATATGGTGTGGTAACAAAGTTAATAACATCATCTAACATTCTACCTGCCTAATGACTTCTATATTCTTTTAAGATAGTGTAAGTTTTCAAAAGAGTCATGAATATGGGCAGGGGACCCTGGCTTTTGCAATCCCAAGGTACCATTGTTCCATTTTTCTTCTGCCCTAAGATTGAGACCTTAGCCAAAATGACCCAGAAAAAGCCTCCCAAATATTGAATTTGTTAATGAACTCCCCTTCCCATGATGTTTTTATCATAATGAGAGAATATGAGGTAGTTCCATGATAACTGATAGGGCCATCCAGTTAAATATGGCAGACTAAGTACCTTTGCTACTTGTATTTATTTTTGTGAACACATGTATTCATCTTTGCTACTTTCCACAGTCTCATGTATTTATCTTTGCTACTTTCTATAATCTCATGAGAAGGACAATAAAGAAATGAATGTAAACTCATAAGGACAGTAGGTAAGCCTTGTCAAAATTTTAGAATTTTCAAGGTATGGAAACAACCTAAGCCCATGAATAAATTAATGGATAAATAAAATGTGGTACATATGTATACAATGGAATAAAAATCAGCTATGAAAAGAAGGAAATCCTGCCATTTGTGACAAAACGTATGAACTTTGAGGGCATAGAACCAGAGCGTAGAATGGTGGTTTCCAGGGGTGGGGTGTTGTTAGGGAGATATTGGTCAAAGGGCACAAATTTTTAGTTTTAAGATAAATAAGCTCTGGAGATCTGATGTAGAGCATGGTGACTATAGTTAGTAGTACTGTATTGTATACCTGAAATTTGCTAAGAGAGTAGATCTTCAGTCTTCTTACCACACACATACAGACAAAGGTAGTTGTGTGAGGTGATGGATATATTCATTAACTTGATTGTGGTAAGCATTTAAAAATATATACATATATCAAGTCATTACATTGTAGACCTTAAATATATACAATTTTTATCAATCAATCCTACCTCAATAAAGTTGGAAAAAAATATATAAAAAGCAAATCCTACAAAAAAATTTTAGAACTGTGGCTGTCCATTATAGCAGCCATTAACCACATGGGGCTACTTACATTTCAGTCGCTTAAAATTAAATAAAAATTTAAAAATTTAGTCATTCAATTCTATTAGCTAACGTTTTAAGTGCTCAGTAGCTACATGTGGCTACCATGTTGTACAGCATGGATATGGAACATTTCCATCATGGCAGAAAGTTCTATTGGACAGTGCTGTTTAAAAGATGGAAAGTAAACAGACAAACAGGAACTGAGTTATGTTTCTCTACTAAGTGCCTACATGCGTGTAGTGGGTTGAATGGGGGCTCCCCAAAAGATATGTCCATGTCCTAATTCCAGAACTGGTGAATGTGATCTCACTGGAAAAAGACCCTTTACAGATGTAATTAAGTTAAGGATCATGAGATGAGATCATCCTAGATTACTGGGTGGATCCTCATTCCAATGATAAGTGTCATTATAAGAAAGGAGAGAAGGTGATGTGAAAATGGAGGTAGCAATTGGTCTTTGGCTGCCATGGGCCAAGTATTTCCTGGAGCCACCAGAAGCTGGAAGAGGCAAGGAAGGATCCTCCCTTGGATTTTTCAGAGGGAGCCCTGCTGATTCCTCAGTTTTGGCCTTCTGGCCTCCAGAACTGTGACGAAATAAATTTCTGTTGTTTTAAGCCACCAATTTTATGATGATTTTTTACAGCAGCCCTAGGAGAATAATAGATGGGGGAGGTCAAGAACACTAAGTGTTTATTAAATGAAGAGTGTGAACCAAAAGGCTCCAGAATGAGAGAAACTAGGCATGCATGAGGGCAGGACTAAGGTGCCTTTCTGTGAGAATCTGAGAGTAAGACTTTAATCCAAAATGGGGAATTTATTAACAGAGTATCCCACAGATCATACGGGTATCTCTTAGAGAAGAAGGGTTTTACATGGACCAGACATCCCAAACTGTGGCTAGGCATCCCCCTGCCCCCACTCAGTACCAAGAGCATCAGATCTGTCTTGTCGCAGAGGGCAGAGGGATAGTTGGTGTTATCTTAGCTGTGGACTGAAGTACCAACTGACTTCATCCCCTGAACACTTGGCTCCCTGAATGTTTATTTCTTCCTCTAGAGTTTTAGAGAAATTTTGCACTGTGCCTGATCCCTTCTTTGCTTCCTGCTTTGTTCTCACCTGTTTACCCAGCCTCTTCACTCCTGAGAGGTTTCTTCCCTCATTCTGCATGTGAGGTCCACCTCTGAAATGCATAGAACAGAAAGATTATCAGAGTGATCCCAAGGAGCATTCCTTAGCATATAGGGCTAATTTTGTAAAATCATGATTATAGAGAGGTAGATTTTTAGCTGTACCTGGCATAGGGTGCACAAATAGGAGAATATCTCTTCTCTTTCCAAAAGGCAGAAGATACTGTCTGCTGTGCTGGGCCTCTGTGACCACCTTAGGGAGCAATAAGAAAGCCAAACAGACCCTCACTGTGCTGCAGAAGGTAGTTAAACTCAGGTGCCAAGACAGCCACAAAGAAAAAGCAAGTCTTGAAAGTTTCTGAGAATGAAAGAAACTCGACTGACTGTTTCCTAGGTGTGAGATATAAAATAAGTCACTTAACCACCTGAGGCTCAATATATAATGGGGGTTGTTGTGAGAAATAAGTAAATAAAAGGGAGGGGGGTGAGGTGATACTAGTCCAGTTCATGTATATTCTTTTACGTTCCAATATGGGCCTGAGCAAGATAGGGAAACTGAGTTTGTGGGGTGTTGGATTAAAGTTACACGTATATATGTCCCTGTGTGGGCCCCAAATAGTTAACACAATGTCAAGAAGAAAAACAACACAATTACTGGCCACTTGGAGTCTTTTCTCTATGACCCGAAGAATAGAGAACATTGACAACATCTGGCTGCAAAAGTACCTTTCACTTTCTGGTACCACCAGAAATGCTGCCTTCTTCTTTTTTTTGTTTTTAACAAATATATTTATTTATTTATTTTTGGCTGCGTTGGGTCTTCGTTGCTGCACGCAGGTTTTCTCTAGTTGCGGTAAGCGGGGGCTACTCTTCGTTGCAGTGAGCGGGCTTCTCACTGCAGTGGCTTCTGTTGTTGCAGAGCACGGGCTCTAGGTGCGTGGGCTTCAGTAGTTGTGGCTTGCAGGCTCAGTAGTTGTGGCGCACGGGCTTAGTTGCTCTGTGGCATGTGGGATCTTTCCGGACCACGGATCAAACCCGTGTCCCCTGCACTGGCAGGCAGATTCTTAACCACTGCGCCAGCAGGGAAGTCCACTGGCTTCTTTGGACATAGTGTAGTTTTGGTCCCTGGATGTCTCTAACTGGGTTCTGAAGGTTCTCTTTGCACCTCATGAGTTTGGAGAATCCAGAGGCACTGGCTTCCCAACTCTTAAGGAATATTAGTTCAACTTTGATTCCTTCAAACCAATACAAGCACTGGAGGAATCTGGATCTCTTATGTTATTTTAGTTTTTATCCTGACCTTGAAATTATTTATTCATTTTGTTTTAGTTTTTAAAATTATATTTAAATATCTGCTACCTAAACACATCAGCTACCTGGAATCAGTGAAAAGGTTTCCTTGAGAATTTTGAGATTTGGCATTCACAACTGAGTTCTCATTTAACACATTGCCTTTCATGTCACAGAAAGTCCTTGTCAAATTTTGCTCTTGTAAGTTGAATATAGCAGCCTAACAGCTTTTTTTTCTTTCTTTCTGTGGGGAAAAGGTGCGTTATTATAGAGTTGAAGGACTTCATTTTAATGTTGCAATCACTTCTTTAAAGTACTTTAAATTTGAATATATTTTCCCTATTATAGTCCTCTAATTTCCGGCTTTGATTTGCAAAAAATGATTTGTTTTTTTTGATGGAACACAATTTTCAAAGGTAATTAAAATAGTCTCCAGATAGGGAGACAACTAGCAAGATTAACAAATTATGTCACTTCTTTAAGTTTTATATTTATAGTAAAACCACATGTGTTTTATATGCAGATTTAACAACCTTTTGTATGTACTTGGCCTGGGAAATAGGGATGTTAGTGGATAATGACTTTGACTGTAACACTAGGAGAGATGAGACACTTCTATTATAACAGGCTAAGATCAAACTCTTCTATTAGAGCCTTTTTAGTCTTGTTTCTTAGCGTTCCACATTGCTTTTATAATTAGTTTCAAACTTAATCCTATAAAATTTGGCAGGGAAAAGAAAGAAGGACTTATGTGAAAATTCACATTTGCAACTGGATGAGTTTTAAGCTATTTAGCACAGACCTTTGATGACATATTAAGACAGAGATGCCCAAAGGAAGAAATAAAGGGGTTTATAGTTATGTTACAGCTGTAGAATTACCCTAGATTTCTCCCCAGAGATAGAGTAATAATCTGGGGGCTTGAAGGCTGCCCTTAAGAATAAGGTAAATATTTACAGGTGTGCATTGAACTAGATTTATTCTGTTGTATAAAAATTCTGTTACATAAAAAATAAGATACATAAAGAATTTTTACCGGGAATTCTCTGGTGGTCCAGTGGTTGGGACTCCACACTTCCACTGCAGGGGGCGTGGGTTTGATCCCTGGTTGGGGAACTAAGATCCTGCAAGCTGTGTGGTGCAGCCAATAAAAAATTTAAAAATTAAAAAAAAAAGAATTTTTACCAATCAATAAGACAGAGATGAATGCTTTTATAAAAAAAATAATAGCTTGATGGATATCAATATTTAAAATATAAAAGAAGATACATGGTTAATAAATATAGTGAAAAATATTCAGTTTTATTAATAATCAACAAATGAAAATGAAAACACAGATATCACTTTGCCTATTAGATTTGAAGAGATCAAACAGATTGATAATATCCCACATTAGTGAAAGTAAGGGGAACCAAATATTTATTACATGAGCAGGGTATGAGCAACAAGCTTCTTAGAGGGCAAGGTACACAGAAGAAAATCTTACAAAAAGTTTATAGAAGTCTGACTTGGTGATCCCATTTCTAGAGTAATCTCAAAGAAGTAATAGGACAAATCCAAGAATGTTAATGATGGCTTTAGAAACAACTAAGCTCTAAGATATTAGTTAAATATATCATAGAACACTCATACCATTAAATATGCAGCCACTAAAAAGAGTGATATATATTTTACTAGGAACTGATTCTCTATGTCTCTCAAATTTCTGCAAGTTTTGAGAGCAGAGGCACTGACTCCCTTTGTTCCAGATTACCTTTTCAAGCATGTTTGCATAGTGAATAGCCTTGGAAAACAGAGGTGGCTTCCTCCAGAGCAAAGAACAGGCATGCTTGCTGAAAAGATTCAGATGCTTAAAGCTCAGTTATTTTCCCGAAGTACAACCCAGGGTGTATGCAGGTATCATCTGGCCCTCTTTGCAATGCCTTTGGGAATTGGAGATTGGGAAACTGGTCTAACAAAATACTGACGCTTTGCTTTTGCCATTTTTGTCAGTAATAGTCCTTTATCTCTGACCCAGGAGTCTTGTGTCTTCTGTTAGTATTCATGAAACTGTACCATGTTAACTTGTTAGCTTGTAGTGTAAAATCTCAGGCTGTCACAGTTCTTGACCTATCTTTTTTCCTAATTAAAATTTTCCTGGTTTATTTTTACCAGTGCTTTTTAAAAATTTGAAGTAATATGTATACAATGAGGGATATAAAGATGAAAAAGTAAAAATTCTTACTAAGACCTCTTTGTAGAAATACATACTATTCTGTAACTTGTTTTGTCAAGGGTCCATGAAGAAAAAAAATTCTTTAAAGGTGAAAATCACTCACAGTAACTCTAGCTCTTTCTAAGCTAAACTTATCAAAAGATCAAACTTTTATCAAGTACTGAGAAGATATTAGGATAGCTAGTCTTTTTAATGGCTATCTATGATACCATAGATCCCGTCCCTCCATTGCATGGAGGTTTATAGTTTATTTAACCAGACTCCCATTGATAGTTCGAGTTTTGGACTAACACAAACAGTAATATGGTAAATCCTTGGTGGATTAATAGGCTATAACTATAAACTAAAATAAAAGCATTCTCAGACATGTGCTGAAGTGTTTTTAACCACAGGGATCAGTTGGGAACCATAGGTTCATTTCATAGAACTAGGTCAAAGTGTTTTTGAAAAATAAACCAAAACAAAAAGCTATTAAATAGTATGTGTAGTGTGTCTTGTTTTGAATATATGAACAAGGAAAAGTCTGAAGAGAAGTCACTAAAATGTTATCAGTGGTTAATTCTGGGTTGTGGGATTAATGTTGACCTTTATTTCTCTTTGTAATCTTTCATATTTTCTGATTTTTTTGTACTGAGCATGCATTACTTTTATAATCAGAAGGTTAATAAAATGACTAAAATGAAGAGACAAGAGACAAAAAGGGCTAGGGTGAAAAAATGGGATATAGACACCAGACATCAAAAGATATGAATGAAAACTTTTGTGTCAAAGACATTCAAATAAGACGACGGTTTTTAATTAGAGTTGTTTGATGCACGCTTAGCATTTCTTGAGTTCAGAGGAAAGAAATACTTTTCAATAAAAATAAAGGCCTTTGTAAAAACCAGGCATTCATTTATTCTTTTATTCATTCTCCATGGTTATATTTTTCTATCCTATGTTTATTATTAATCAATTATGTTTCCGGAGTAACTATTCTATGCCTAGTCTTGCTTAGATGCTTTAACAGGTACAATATCGGGAACAGGGATAATATGCTTTACAGTGATTTTACCTAGGAATTTCTCTCAGTTCGTCGTTAATTGAGGGCTTTATTCCTGTTCTGTTTTGTCGTGCTTTTGATCATTTTATGGCTCATTAGTCTGTTTTCTACAAGTGTGTGGATAAGTGCAAGGATGCAGACACAAAATTGAGTCATCAATTTAGTCACATACTGATCAAATGAGGGTCTTGCAGAGAAATTACAGTGAGTCCCCTGACACATTAGCTGCTCATTTTTGGCCAGAATGTGTATGTGTTCATCAGATGATTTATGGATTAACAGCTAGTGGTTTAAATAGCTCTTTCCCCTTAGTTAGCAGTTCACATGGAAACACTAAAGCATATGATGACAGGACTGAATGTGCACTTTTCTGGTTAGCGGTTATCAGATTTAGACCCTCACACTTAGCCTCTGGTAGTAGAGAGCTAGTTCCTATTAACAATCCTTTTTTAATCCCTCTTCCCACCCATAAAAATGACTGTCCTGATTTTCAGGGATGCCATCTTACATCTGCTCTTAATTTGGTCCAGAGTCCTATGTATGAATAGTGTTAATGAGTCTGACTTCTTTCATAACATTTCTGACCTAGTACCTGGAAAGAATATACCTTTCCAGCTCAGAGAAATTCCTGGTAGGTCAAGAAGCACTTTAATTTATTTAAGGGGAGACTTTCAGTTCATGCTGGGAGACAGTAGTTAATTTGTAAGTTTGTGGTGGGGTTTTAAATGCTACCATTAAGCTTGACAAAGTAGTTGATGGCATTTGGTCACGTTTTGTTCTCCCAGAAGCCTCTGGCTGACTTAAAAATAAATCATTACAGACAGACCATTAAATTTTATGAACTGTGAATGTGCTCAGTAGTCCAGTATAATAAAATGCGCTAAGCTTCTCCACAGGCCATTGCTTTTACCTGAGGTCATGTGCACATTTCAAATACTGCTGACCATCTAAAAGGTGATTATTCCAATACGATGACTGCATGGCCAAGGCCTTTTTAAAGCATTTGACTGGGTTTGACCTATTGGTAAGGTGAGATTAAAACTTTGGTAGTATTACTGAGTGTTAAATCTAGTGAAAACTTTTGGTTTTGGTCAGTGTCTAATTAAAACAACTTCTGACTGCATAAATGCTACCTATAGTCTATGAAAATGATGGTAAAAGGTTGTTTTCTTTAATCTACAACACTTTAAAAAAAGCAACTCCAATGCAACTCTAGTTTTCCCTAAAAGAAAACAATGACTGACCTGAATTTTTTTATACTATTATGCACATGGTTATATAAGTTCTCATTTCATAAAGTCTCTGGAAAAAAATGGAAAGGAATTCACCATGACGGTTAATAACTGAGTTTGCTTTCTGGTTCTAGTTCTTAAGCTGCTTGACAGTAATTTAGAGACCTTGCCTCTAAAATAAGAATAATATCAGTGTCATTGATTATCTCAAATAAGGCAATGCCGCAAAAGCAAACTTAGAAGTGACTGTGCATATACGAAAATTTACAGTATTGTTGTTTTCATTGATATTTGCATAGCACCTGCTAATTGCTTATAATATTCTAAGATCTATGGGGTGGGTATAGGCTATCTAGGCAACAAATTGTTTCACAAAACTCAGTATGGTTTCTCTATTCATTGGAAGCAGCATAGAAGAAGAATCACTGGGGCCTAAGAATTTGATATTGTCAAAGAAGCAGCCCCATTTTCTTTCTTTTTTCCTCCATTTCTGTTTTTTTTTTGTCCTTTCTTTCTCATTTGCTTAAAAAAATACACCTTACCCACAAACCCTCTTTATCAAGACAGCATGTGGATGCGTGACGTGTTATGACTTTTACAGACCCACTGACCAAAGACCATCAGAAACATACCTGTAGTCAAAAAATGTTAAGTCTAATAGTAGGGAAGCATGTACACATGGGCAACCCTGGGTAAGACACTTAATAAGGTTTGGGGATTAGAGTCAGCCAGAGGGTGGACTTGGTGGGGATTAGTCAGAATTTGGAAACTAGGTGAGTCTGTGGTCTTATCTTGGACTATATGGTCTGAATGAGCTGCTGATAAAACATTTGGGCTAAGATAGTTCGTCTTACATGTCACAATTTAGTACAATTTATCTATTTCATGACTCATGGTATAATTTTGCAAGCTGTGAGTTCTATTTCAATTCTTGGTTACTCTTTCTTGAGCCTGAGCTGAAGGAGAGGCCATGATCTCCGGGACATGCTCAACCTGGATCTGTGCTATTGTCCTGCGCCTGCGGATCAGAAGGTTATTCAGAGAATGTTGTCTGCAGTTGAATTAGAGTTAGTTCCTCATGTCTGGAACATTGTATGTTCCATAATCTATTTGGATATGGATTGATTAGATTTGCCAGTGTCTGAATAATTAGTCGTCCACCGAATGGTTTGTTAGAGATTACCATGATTAAAAATGGAGTTGTCTGCTAACAATTTATAATCTTGAACCAGCAGAGAGGCAAGAAAATAGCCAAGAGGATACGGCACAAAACCATGCAAAGCACTGCAAGGTAATCAGTGGTTTCTGCCTCTGGAGAGGTTTGGTTTGGAAGGTATTAGATGGAAGCCGTCTACCTCATATAGTCTTCAATTTGGGGACTAAAAAGCCTTGGACATCATCACTCAGTCACAGTTGACTTTTCCTGCTGGTATCAGTGGTACCTGTCAATTATTTCCTGTAGTATCGTGGTCCAGGGTATATGGCACACTCCTTTGCTTAGGTTCTTTTGGTGTTTATCCTAGAAGATTCAGTTCCTAATCTTAAGCTGATGGCAGAGGCTTTTAGGTGAATATAAGGAGAAAACAGATACCCTTTTGGATGATATGATTAAAGGGCTCTGGTTAACTTATTATAATAACTAACAGTATTAGAGTAGAGGAGAGTAGAATTCTATATTAAGCAAAAATACATAATTGTTTTCATAAGGTTTTAGTCATGGATTTTCCTAGATTTAGAACATGATATGGATTGTGAAGATCTTGACAAATCTCCAGGCCTTCAATTTATCCACAGAAGTATACATGAATGTTATTAGTTGACAAGCGTGCTTTAACATAGAGGCAAAAATATTTTGTACACAGTCATTGTATCATCTTTTATATGAACATAAATATGCTTCTTTCGATGTTAAAATGCATGATTATTGAAATATATTTATATTAACTCATTTTACTTGTATATAATTCATCTTGGAAGGCTGAACTACTCTTTTGAGTGACACTCTTAAAATAGGATTTATCTTATGGAAAAACATAAGATAACCTGTCTCCTGTTTGAGTAAACTTTGAAAACTCTGTAAAGAGACTGATCATTTAGTCTTAGAAGAAGAACCTAACTTTTTACCCAAACTACTTCTTTGCATTTTATAAATTGGTAAGGAATTCAGTTAGATCCTCACAAGCTTCATAAACTTCATTCCCACTCAAAATTAAAAATATATTCTCATCAATTTTTAAATGTAAAGAGTGAATATGTTTAGACTACTCTTGATTAATATTTATTTTGATTGAAAAATGCCAAAAATTCATGTGTGGCTGATATTTTGAGCAGAGAACCTGTATCTTGATCTTAATAGTTTTAAAAGCTAACTTTTAGTTTTGTTTCTTCTTTCCTTGGTTGCTACCCAAGTCCCAATGTTTGTTATTTCCTAAAGTGACAGTTTTAGCAGAATTCGAAGTTTTGTTCCTATAATAGTATGAAACCATTAAAGAAATAAGTTCAGCTTCATCTTGGCATTTATTTGCGAAGGGGATACTATTTTTGGACGGCAGGCTGACATCTAAGTTATCTTCTAATTAATCTGACATAAATTTTCTGAGGCGGTATTTTTCTACACCATTGGTCTCTCAACTTTTAAATTATGCCTCCATCAGCAAAATATTTTGAAAATGTCTCTCTGTAAAATGTGTGTGTATAGTTTTTTCAAATTGTGTACACATACTATTGTCATTCTGTGTGTTGAATATTAAGAAAGTCTTCTAATTTTGAGATAAAAATAGAAATTCTATTAATTTAAAACATAATTTCTGGGGTACATAAACCCCATTTTCGAAACTACAATCTTATAGTTCTCATTCTTTTTTCTTTTTTTTAAACGTTCTAACTTACCAGGTACTTGTAATTTATTTTATTTTATTATTTTATTTATTTTTGGCTGCGTTGGGTCTTCGTTGCTGCACGCTGGCTTTCTCCAGTTGTGGCGAGCGGGGGCTACTGTTCGTTGTGGTGCGTGGGCTTCTCATTGTGGTGGCTTCTCTTGTTGCGGAGCACGGGCTCTAAGCACGCGGGCTTCAGTAGTTGTGGCTCGCGGGCTGTAGAGCACAGGCTCAGTAGTTGTGGTGCACGGGCTTAGTTGCTCCGTGGCATGTGGGATCTTCCTGAACCAGGGCTCGAATCGTGTCCCCGGCATTGGCAGGCGGATTCTTAACCACTGCGCCACCAGGGAAGCCTCTCATTCTTAGTGATTTTTCTGCTCTCATGTTTCTTCAGGATGCGTCTCACGTCTATAACAGGGTAGTGATTCTCAGCTGGGGAGAGAATCTGAGAGGAGACGCCTGAGAAAGGTGATTAGAAAAGGCCTGCCCATGACCCCCATGCAAACCCCCTGCCCTGCTATTCTTGCCACCCCAGCCATTCCATCTCATGGAAGTGTGGTGACTGCTAGAAACAGTTTGTTTTGTAAGTAGAATCATTTTAAAAATGTGCTGGGAGAATCTATGACTTAAGGGTTTTACGGGGACTCTCAATTTGTGATGTAAATAGTCATTTGCTTTTGGGGGGTATAAATCCGTATTTCCGTATGCTGTTGGCCTAAGGAGTTCTCTAGCATGAAAATATTAGGTGATGGCAGGGGGACCTGATCATGAGAGGCTCAGAAGCTTTCATTTTAAGTGTCAATTAGAATGGATGATTGAAGACAATAACCCGATAATTCAGACCAAATTCCTTCCTTTTTTCTGTTTTTCATTTTTAAAAAATTTAGGAATAGTTGATGTACAACATTATATGTTACAGGTGTACAATATAGTGATTCACAGTTTTTGAAGGTGATACTCCATTTATAGTTATTACAAAATATCGGCTATATTCCCTGTGTTGTACAATATATCCTTGCAGCTTATTTTATACACAATAGTTTGTTCCTCTTAATCCCCTACCCCTATATTGCCCCTCCCCCTTCCCTCTCCCCACTGGTGACCACTAGTTTGTTCTCTGTATCTGTGAGTCTGTTTCTTTTTTGTTATATTCACTAGTTTGTTGTATTTTTTATATTCCACTTATAAGTGATATTATATAGTATTTGTCTTTCTCTGTCTGACTTATTTCACTTAGCATAATGCCCTACAAGTCCATCCGTGTTGCTGCAAATGGCAAAATTTCATTCTTTTTTATGGCTGAGTAGTATTCCATTGTGTATACATACCACATCTTCTTTATCCATTCATCTGTTTGGGTTTTTTTTTGAATTTTATTTTATTTCTTTATACAGCAGGTTCTTTTTAGTTATCCATTTTATACATATTAGTGTATATATGTCAATCCCAATCTCCCAATTCATCACAGCCCCACCACTTAGGTTGCTTCCATATCTTGGCAATTGTAAATAGTGTTGCTATGAACATTGGGGTGCATGTATATTTTTGAATTAGTGTTTTTGTTTGAAATATACAGGGATGAATTATTTTAAAAAATCCCTAATATGTGCTTTTCTTGACCAGTCTCAGCAACCTGAGCAATATTTCTGAGAGAAAGTTCTAACAATAGTCCCCAGAGGAAGCCCTGAAAAAAGGTTCTGTGATCAAATAAGTTTGGGAAACACTTCCTTCTTGTCCCTTCTTTTGGAGAGTCACCAGGCATTAAAGATTATGAGATGTCCTGCAGTAAAGAACACTTTGAACTCTGTTTAACCCAGTGTTTCCTAAACTTCTTTGACAGGGAACCCTTCATTTATATAAAATTTGTTAGTTTAGTGTAAAACTGGTGATCTTTGAAATATACTTTGGGAAATGCTAGAGTAAAATATAATATATATATGTGTGTGTATATATATATATATGTATATATATATGTTTCTATAACCACAAATACTGGAATCAAAAGTCCCCATCAATAGCCATGTGTCTGGGGAGAAGCCAGCATGGCTGGGATATGAATGGTCCACAATCACATCATAGTTACCTGCTGCTGCTGCTGCTGGTGTGAGGAGTTTGTTAAGGAGACCCTCCAGGCCATCACTGGGCTTGTTAATAATTCAGCTTTATCCCAAAGAGAATAGCCACCTGGTGCCTTGGAGAGAGCTGCTAGACTAGAGGTTGGCCCCGTGCTAAACTAGAGGTTTGCCCAGAGCTTCTTTCTCCTGAGGCCCACCCAGTTTTGCTGTCTTTTATGGGGATGGGGAGGAACAGGGTGGAGTGTCTTCTGCAGAGTGGAGAGAGGCCCAAGGACTGTGTCAGTGAAGACGCTAAAGAAAGTGGGGAAAGATGAGACTGAATAGTGGGAAAGCCTTGAGCTCCCCCTAGAGGTACGTATACAGTCATCACTATTGTGGCAGGAAACTTGAAAATAAAAATTTTTTAGACTGGCATATCATAGATATTATTTGAAGTTCCATTTAATCTTTTATTTAAAAAGTAAACAGAGTGGTTATCCTTTAATATTAGCACTTATTTGAATTTAGATGTTATTTTTCAACGGCAGTATTTATGCAATAGCTACTCCTATATAAGGACTACAAACCAGTCAGCATCTACATCCTTTTTGGGTAAGAAACAGCGACATATGGTCAGTGCAGAAGACCAATCTGTAAATACTACGTTTTACTTGAACACAAGTTTAGCTAATGTGACCTTTATGAAGTCTTCAGATGCAAACTCCTTATCTTCCTTCCCCAAACTGAGCTACAGAGGAGTTTTCCTATTTATTTACCTCTGTTTGGGAGATGGCAGGCCCTTCTCTTAAATGTTATGACATTAAGAGATGCTTTCCCTTAGTACTCCTGCAATACTTATAATTCCTTTAAGACCATTTTAGAACGGTGACTGTTCTAAATTTGTGCCCAAATGCGTTGTTCTCTATTTTATGATGTTTATGAGGAAGGTGGGCTGAACCCGAAGAGCTTGTCCCTGGTTGCATTCAACCCTTCCCACACTGTGATTTGGAGAAGGTCCGGTAGCTTTGCTGAGCCTCAGAGTTTTATATGTTTATAATGAGATGCTGCAATAGCCCAAGTTGGACCCACACTATCATTTGTGCTAATGGAAAGACAACTCCACATGGGGAGCAAATTGAAGCATATTTGTCCTCAGCTGTGTGGGGAAGGTGCCAAGGGGTAGGCAAAGTCACAATATAATCATGGTACATCTCCTGAGAGGTTCAATTTTCTCAGAGATTTAGGAGGAGGCAATATTATTTTTACATTAAAGCAAAAACAGTTTTGCTTGAGAGCAACATAAAAAGACATGAATCTTCAACACAAAACATAAGAATGAATTTTAAAGCTTCCAACAGGCCGCCAGGGCATGCATTCACTTCTCTTTACAGTTAGGGGTTATTTCAAGAAAATGCCTTGAGAAGCATTGATCTGGACCCACAGAGCCTGAGGATAACACCAATGGAAACTGAGAGCTGACTTGTCCCATTATCCCACCCTCGTCTTCCTCAGGCTTCCTCTGGGTCAGGTGCCCATCCTACTCTTCTCCCTGTACTCTAGAGATGGTCACATCTGTTACACAGTTATTGTGTGCCAGGCATTGTGCTAAGCCTTTACATACGTTACTTTAGTTAATCTTCTCAAGAGTTAAATAAATAAATGAAATAAGTAAGTTAATTATAGAGTAATTAACCCATTTTACAGATGAGGAAACCAAGACACAGAGATTTTAAGTTATTTGCTCAGTCAGGGAGGGCCAGAGTCAGAAAAGGAATGCTTGGTCTCTTAGCTATCTAGTGCGCCGTTTCCCCTCTGACGGCGTGGGAACGCTGATGACACTGGCCTCTAGAGGTGAAGAGGTGGGAGTGCAAGAAAAGGAGTGGAGCTGGAGAAACTCACACCTCCCATTCAGAGACTGAATTTTAAGTGCCATAGCAATATAAGCAGTGGTATATCGTGACTGCATTATCAAGATGCCTTTTCAGAATCTAGGAGGTTCCAATGTGTACAGTTTGACCCAAGTCTTATATTTCAAACAGATTTATCATTTCGCCCAATTTTGGGGGTGGGGCATATTACCATAATAAACACCAAGGTCAAAATAGAGAATGTCCCAGATAGATAAAGAGCCTAGAGGTTTTTAGATCTTTTGTGCTGCTAAAATAGAAAACGGGGAATGAAGACAGTTTAGTGCAATTTAAGGAGCACATATTAGGCATATATGGGGGGGCAGCGTCATATGATGTCACAGCTTCCTGCAGGGCTGACCCCGCAGTTCGTGGAGGAGGCACCAAGACTGGTATGTTACTGCATCATTTATTGAAACAATTCCCTTTGTTTAGCACTGTGATTGTTGGCCTGATGAGGGAAAATTGTGAGAAATTTTGCTTGCTTTAGAAGTTTTGGTGCCTAGTCTGGCTGTCCCTTTGCCTCTGTTAATGTTGTCTGTGAATCAGGGTTTGGAATTATTAATTATGAAGGGAACCCCAGATGAGGGGCTTAGGGTCATCTCTTCTCCCAAATCCTGCCTATGGTTCCAGGAGGAAGAGATTTAATGAGCTCTGGTATCTTTAGGAAGCTTTATTTGAAATTCATTTGGGTGCAGCAGTTTTATGGGTGCAGTCAGATCAAAACACTGCTTAATCCAAATACTGCTTAATTCTAGGCAGGAAAAAACTGAATGATCTGTGCCTTATCCGAACCCTCAGTTAAGCTTGTCAGGTTCCCATTAGCCTTTAGAAACCAGAATGACCCAAACTGTAATTAATCCTAAGTATAATGAGATACAAAGGCATATTTTTTCCTTTAATTTTTCTCTCTCTTACCAGCAAAGAATTTTAAACTATAGCTACAGTACTTAAAAGTTTGCATTTTGAACTGGCAAAGAGTAGAGAATAATGTGAAATCATCAGCAGGTTGATACATTAGAATATTTTTGTGAGAACATTAAAAACATCTATAGTACAACTTTTTCATTTATCCTTATGTCAAATATTGCTTAGAGTCATTCAGTATCATAATCTATATTAACGCTATTCTACTTTATAAAGGACTTTAAAATAACACAAATTATGTTCTGTGACATCTACTATGACACTGGTGTTATCATCCCCACTTTGTATTTGAGGATACTGAAATTTAGAAAAGATAAGTAACTTGCCTAACTGCATACAATAGTGGACACAGGGAGGAAAACCATATATTTTAACAATGAGTTCAGGATTTTTCCACTAAGCAATTTGGTTTTCTGCTGTTTTATTTTCAGTTTGGGTTAATAGGCATGTTGGTTGCTACTTACATTTGATTGTCACATCTGGCTTGATGTTCTCGATGGCCTTCCAGTTGGCCCTGGGCAGTCAAATAATTACCAGTGCCAGGCAGCTAATGTAAATAACTGTGGTGGGCTGGATGTCAGAATAGGGAGTGGTGGGAACTGTGGCAGACTGGAGAGAATACACTCCTTAAAAGAGAATGCCTTGTTTATCTCCACTGGGTGTTGGTGGCCTGGCATTGCCAAATCTCTGAAATTTTTAAAAATTATTATTTGACTCACTTAACTTTTACTTTAATTAATTAATTAATTAAAATATATTTGACACAAAACATTGTATAAATTTAAGGTGTACATGTTAATTTGATACATTTCTATCATATTATGTATTTATATGATATGATTGCCATTGTAGCGATAATTAGCACATTTATCATGTTACATGATTATCATTTCTTTTTAGTGGTTGGAATACTTAAATTCTAGTCTCTTAGCAAGTTTGATTATAATACAATATTGTTGTTTATATTCACTATGCTGTGCATTAGATCTCTAGCACTTATTTACTACTCATTGCAAATTTGCACCCTTGAACAACATCTGTCCTATCCTCCCACCCTCCATCCCTTGATAACCACCACTTTACTCTCTGTTTTTATGAATTTGGCTTTTTTAGAGTCCACGTGTAAGTGATATCATATAGTGTTTGTCTGTCTCTGTCTGACTTACCTCACTTAGCATAAAGTCCTCATAGTCCATCCATGTTGTCGCAAATGGCAGGATATCCTTCTTTTTCATGGCTGAATAATATTGTGTGTGTATCTATCTATCTATCTATATATATAGATACACACACACACATATATATATATCTCAACCATTCATCTGTTGATGGGCATTTAGATTGTTTCCATATCTTGCCTGCTGTGAATAATGCTGCAATAAACATTGGAGTGCATAGATCTCTTAGATCCTGTTTTCATTCTTTGGGTATACACCCAGCAATAGAGTTACTGGATCCAAATCTCTGAAAAAAAAATTTTTTTTTTAAGTATTTGTTTATTTATTTATTTATGGCTGTGTTGGGTCTTCGTTTCTGTGCGAGGGCTTTCTCTAGTTGTGGCAAGCGGGGGCCACTCTTCATCGCGGTGCGCGGGCCTCTCACTATCGCGGCCTCTCTTGCTGTGGAGCACAGGCTCTAGACGCGCAGGCTCAGTAATTGTGGCTCACGGGGCCCAGCTGCTCCGCGGCACGTGGGATCTTCCCAGACCAGGGCTCGAACCCGTGTCCCCTACATTGGCAGGCAGACTCTCAACCACTGCGCCACCAGGGAAGCCCTCTCTGAAATTTTTAAGATGAGCCCGAGATCTCAAATTTATGTGAAATCTCTCAATTTTAAGTGTTGGCAAATAAAAAAATTCTTTTTCTTTTAAACTCTGTAAGCCAAACAAAGCACATCTATCCAGTGAATTCAGCCCATGGTTGCCAGTTTGTGACATGCACTTTTTTTTTTTTCTTTTGATGTACATATGCAGGAGGAGGGAGGGAGGGAGGGAGGGAGGGAGGGAAGTTCAGTATCGTTTACTCAGACTGTAGATGCTTACTCTTCTTGAAGCCAGGAAGTCTGAGCAAAGCTGAGGAGATCCACTGCGGGGTTTCCAGGCTGCTTTAGTGTGAGCTATTTGGGGACTGCCCTCTTCTTGCACAACTGTCTGAAATGAGGGAGACTTTCTTATAATTAGGGGTTTGACCAACAAGCACCCACTCTCTCTCTGAGCATTGCCCACACTCCAATACTTGGCTGTGTGCATTGTTTAATATCCTTTCTGCTTTTCCTATACTTCCTTTATTCCTTGCCTCTCCTTGGGGGAATTTTACTTTGAGCTAATGATGAAACTGAAATCAGAACAATTTGCAAACTTCTCAGACAAAAAGCCTTTAGAAGAGGGCAAAGTTATTGTTTTAAAGTAAATTTCTTTTTGTTGTATGATCTATGGGTTTTATTTGTCCAGTTTCCTGTCCCTGAAAAGACAGAAAATTAAAAACTAAATTGATTGAATTTTCCCAGATGCGATCAGATTTGTATTTCATGTTAAAGTTTTTGAATTTTAATCAAATCTGGCACAAAGTGACCATATCACTGTTATATGCCCCCTTGCAAAAGGAACCATGATTCTGAGATTTTTCTTTATTGTAAAATTTAGATCTTCTGTTTATGTCTAATAAAAGTCCATCTAGTTAGTTTAATGTGCTATGACCAAGAGGTTCCTTTACTGTATCAGTGGAATGGTTTGAACATTTTTGATCCATGGAGGTGTGATGAAAAGGCAGAAAAAGGATGCATGAAGAAACGCTACAGTTAAAAAGTATTATTTACTGAGTACTTACTATTTACCAGGCACTGTGCTAAGTAAGCATTTTACAGTCATCTTCATCTCATTTAAGCCATTAAACCATATGTAAAGTCAGTATCACTTTTTCTTTTGGTATCAAAATGTGGATTTATTGATTTTTTTAAAAAAATTGACAATATTATGTCAGTTTCAGGTGTACAGTATAGTGATCTGAAACTCAAATACATTATGAAATGATCACCATGACAAGTTTGGTAACTGTAACCAAACCGAATTATTACAGTATTATTGACTATATTCCTTATGTCGTATATTACATCCCTGAGACTTATTTTATAACTAGAAGCTCATATCTATTAATCCTCTTCATCTATTTTACCCAACATCTCACCCCACTCCCTTCTGGGAACCACCAGTTTGCTTTCCATATCTATGTCTGTTTGTTTTGTTTTGTTTGTTTGTTTTGTTTTTTAGATTCCACATACAAGAGAGATCATATGGTATTTGTCTTTCTCTGTCTGACTTATTTCACCTAGCATAATACCCTCTACATACATTCATCCATGTTTTCGCAAATGGCATAATTTAATTCTTTTTTACGGTTGAGTAGTATTCTGCTGTGTATGTGTGTGTGTGTGTGTGTGTGTGCGTGCGTGTATACACCATATATACCACATATTTTATATTCATTCCTCTATCAATGGGCGTTTAGGCTGCTTCCATATCTTGACTATTGTAAATAATGCTGCAATGAACATTGGGGTGCATGTACCTTTTCTAATTAGTGTTTTTGTTTTCTTTGGGTAAAACCCAGAAGTGGAACTGCTGGATAATATGGTAGTTCTATTTTCAATTTTTTGAGGAACATTCATACTGTTTTTTTAGTGGCTGCACCAATTTACATTCCCACCAACAATGCACGAGGGTTCCCCTTTCTCCACATCCTTGCCATCACTTGTTATTTCTTTTTTTTTTAAAGTATAAATTTTATATAACATAAAGTACCATATATAAGATAAAAAAATAATAATCAACAAAAGAAAAATACAATACATACCTGATAAGAAATTCCTTTACCTAATATAAAATATTTGTTACAAGTCCAAAAATATATAAGCATACAAAAATATAATGGACAAAAGACACAGAGAACCCTCATTGCTCTCGCACACACATATCCACACATATTGTATTAGTCAGGGTTCTTCAGAGAAACAGAACCAACAGGATATGTACATGTATATAATGAGATGTACTTTAAGGAATTGGTTCCCACAGTTGTGGGAGCTGGTAAGTTCGAAATCTACAGTGCAGGCTGTCAGGTTGAAGATTCACAGAAGATTGGATGTTACAGCAGTCAATCTGAAAGCTGTCTGTAGGCAGAATTCCTTCTTTTTTAGAGACCTCATTCTTTTCTTTTAGAGCTGATTGGATGATTGATTGGATGAGGTCACCCACACTATGGAGTGTAATCTGTTTACTCAAAGTCTACTGTTTTAAATGTTAATTGCATGCAACATATACCTTCCCAGCAACATCTTGACTGGTGTTTGACTTACAGTCTGGGTACCATGGCCGAGTCAAGATAACACATAAAGTCAACCATCCCAGTTCACCTCCTTGTCAGCTTGGCACCTGTACACATCTCCTTACACCACATTTATTCTCCAAATCAAGACAATGACAAGGTCGCCATCACTTGTTATTTCTTGTCTTTTTGATGATAACCATTCTGACTGGTGTGAGATCATATCTCATTTGATCTGGTTTTGATATGTATTTCCCTGATGATTAGTGATGTTGAGCATCTTCTCATGTGCCTGTTGGCCATCTGTGTGTGTTCTTTGGAGAAATGTCTACTCAGGGCCTTTGCCCATTTTTAATTGGATTTTTTTTTTTATATTGAGATGTGTGATTTCTTTATATAACTTGGATATTAACCCCATATCAGATATATCATTTGCAAATATCTTCTCCCATTCAATAGGTGGCCTTTTCTTTTCATTGATGGTTTCCTTTGCTGTGCAAAGTCTTTTTTGTTTGATGTAGTCCCATTTGTTTATTTTTGCTTTTGTTGCCCTTGCCTGAGGTGACAGATCCAAAAAATTATTGCTAAGACCAATGTCAAAGAGCTTACTGCCTGTGTTTTCTTCTAGGACTTTTGTGGTGTCAAGCCTTACATTTAAGTCTAATCTATTTTGAATTTATTTTTTGTAGATAGTGTGAGAAAATGGTCTAGTTTCATTCTTTTTGTAACTGTCCAGTTTTCCCAACAACATTTATTAAAGAGTCTGTCTTCCCCGTTGTGTATTCTTGCCTCCTTTGTTGAAGATTAATTGACCATATAAGCATGGGTTTATTTCTGGGCTTTCTATTTTGTTCCATTGATCTTTATATCTGTTTTTATGCCAGTACAGTACCATATTCTTTTGATTACTATAGCTTTGTAGTATAGTTTGAAATCAGGGAGTGTGATACCTCCAGTTTTGTTTTTCTTTCTCAAGATTGTTTTGGCTATTCAGGGTCTTTTGTGTTTCCATACAAATTTTAGGATTATTCTAGTTCTGTGAAAAATGCCATTGGTATTTTGATAGGGATTGCATTGAACCTGTAGATTACTTTGGGCAGTAGTCCCAGTTTAAAGATGAAAAAACTTTGTCTCAGAAATGTTCAATATCTTGCCCAAGGTGTTACGGCCAGTCAGCAGTGGAACTTTGATTCAAACTCAGGTTTTTTTGATCCTCAAGTGCCACCATGTTGTATAGCATCCTCATCAAAGAAAGGATTATATCCACTGCTTCAGAAGCCATGCAAAAAATAAGTCAAGCAAACAGAATTAGTTGAAGTGATACATGAAGGTTACTTTGTGCAATTAAGATGATGGGAGACATTTAGCAGACAAAGCAGCGGCACATTGGCCATAATTAGCAGGGTGTTGAATGCCACATATTTCCTAGGATAAGTGGAGAAATAGGTTCTGGGAATGCTGGCAAGGGCAACAAACTAATCTTGTTTGACTAGTGATATATGGCCGTATAATATGTGAGACTATCATGCCTTCAGCAGTCTATGACGCTGATGTTGAATGACCATTGGTGGAAGCAATGTAAAGTTTCATGTTAAGGTGGAATATTGATTTATGTCACGTTTTGCATGAATTCAATGCCTGCTTTGTGTTTCAGTATATGAATGCTCCTTAATGTCTTTAACCAGTTCACTATTCACAGATACTGAGAATTCAATATCTATATATTTTGGTCTCCAGTATTTTGTTGCCATAAGTAATAATTTTGCATTGAACTTTACCATCTATTGACCTCCATTTAAATTGTAGAGTTTGGTATCCCATCAGTCACAGTACATTGCATTTGTGAAAAACTGAGTCTAAAGACCTCATCTTTGGCAATCAAGGTCTGCCATGACGTTCCATCTCAGTATATGATTGGTTAACAAGATAGAAGCCAAGATCTGTAGTTGAACCTCTTCCAAGTACTGATTGTGCTTCCGCACAAACTTAAGCCTGGACTGATGCTAAAATTGTTTGACTCTAAGCATGTAGACAGCCTGCTGTAATTAACATAACTGGAAAATAGGGAAGAATCAAACTATTATCTTAATATTTTCCTCTTTTGAGTTAGCCATTAAGTTACAGCTTTATCCGTCTTCACTGGTCGAGTGTTTGCTATCTGTTGGCTGTTAAAATGCTCACAGATTTTAAAGCCTATGATGGGACAATTTGTATATATTTTCTTTTTTATTTTTTTTATTTTTTTTATTATTATTTTTTTTAAATTTTATTTATTTAGTTAGTTATTTATGGCTGTGTTGGGTCTTCGTTTCTGTGCGAGGGCTTTCTCTAATTGCGGCAAGTGGAGGCCACTCTTCATCGCGGTGCGCGGGCCTCTCACTATTGCGGCCTCTCTTGTTGCGGAGCACAGGCTCCAAACGCGCAGGCTCAGTAGTTGTGGCTCACGGGCCTAGTTGCTCCACGGCATGTGGGATCTTCCCTGCCCAGGGATCGAACCCGTGTCCCCTGCATTGGCAGGCAGATTCTCAACCACTGCGCCACCAGGGAAGCCCTGTATATATTTTCTTAATTGGATGTATTTAATTTGCAAAATACATTAATAAAGCAAATTTGAAATAAATATTTTATGGATGCTGATTTTAAATTTTTGCTAACAGTTATTAACATGAAGTAGCTAGCAAGATAAAGGAAACAAAGAGTTTAAAACTAATAACCTTGGAAGAAATTTCAGACTGGGTATATTGGGGATTGCCAGTAATGCTCTTTTGTGATAAAGTAATTGGATTATCATCTCAGCCTTTGCCTCCTTATGAGTTATTAGTGTAATTAATGTGATGATTTGTTTAAGTTTGTGTTAAGTATTTCAAATGGTGCAGAAGGGTGTAGTAGATAGTAAACACTCCTTCATTCCCTTTGAGCACTCTTGTTTTCCTAGTTTGTCTTCTGGAGCCACAAAGAACAAACTCGTGCCTTTTTAAAAAACACAGGGGGGAGGGGCAAGATGGCGGAAGAGTAAGACGCGGAGATCACCTTCCTCCCCACAGATACATGAGAAATACATCTACACGTGGAACTGCTCCTACAGAACACCCACTGAACGCTGGCAGAAGACGTCAGACCTCCCAAAAGGCAAGAAAATCCCCACGTACTTGGGTAGGGCAAAAGAAAAAAGAAATAACAGAGACAAAAGAATAGGGACGGGACCTGCACCAGTGGGAGGGAGCTGTGAAGGAGGAAAGGTTTCCACACACTAGGAAGCCCCTTCGTGGGCAGAGACTGCGGGTAGCAGAGGGGGGAAGCTTCGGAGCCACGGAGGAGAGCGCAGCCACATTGGTGCGGAGGGCAAAGCGGAGATTCCCGCACAGAGGAGCGGTGCCGA
Source organism: Eubalaena glacialis (assembly GCF_028564815.1). Classification (NCBI taxonomy): domain Eukaryota; kingdom Metazoa; phylum Chordata; class Mammalia; order Artiodactyla; family Balaenidae; genus Eubalaena; species Eubalaena glacialis. The sequence goes on from NC_083719.1 coordinate 49,664,005, forward strand.
CCAGCACTCACCAGCCCGAGAGGCTTGTCTGCTCAGCCGCCGGGGCGGGCGGGGCCTGGGAGCTGGGGCTCGGGCTTCGGTGCTAGCCGGGAGGGAGTCCGGGAAAAAGACTGCAGCTGCCAAAGAGGCAAGAGAATTTTTCTTGCCTCTTTGTTTCGCGGCGCGCAAGGAGAGGGGATTCAGAGCGCCGCCTAAACGAGCTCCAGAGACGGGCGCGAGCCGCGGCTATCAGCGCAAACCCCAGAGACGGGCATGAGACGCTAAGGCTGCTGCTGCCGCCACCAAAAAGCCTGTGGGCGAGCACAGGTCACTCTCCACACCGCCCCTCCCGGGAGCCTGTGCAGCCTGCCGCGGCCAGGCTCCCGTAATCTGGGGACAACTTCCCCGGGACAGCGCACGGCGCGCCTCAGGCTGCTGCAACGTCACGCCGGCTTCTGCCGCCGCAGGCTCGCCCCGCCTCCTCCGTACCGCTCCCTCCCCCCGGCCTGACTGAGCCAGAGCCCCCGAATCAGCTGCTCCTTTAACCCCGTTCTGTCTGGGCGGGGAACAGACGCCCTCAGGGGACCTACATGCAGAGGCGGGTCCAAATCCAAAGCTGAACCCCGGGAGCTGTACGAACAAAGAAGAGAAAGGGAAATCTCTCCCAGCAGCCTCAGAAGCAGCGGATTAAAGCTCCACAAACAACTTGATGTGCCTGCATCTGTTGAATACCTGAATAGACAACGAATCATCCCAAATTTAGGAGATGGACTTTGGGAGCAGGATATATTAACTTTTCCCCTTTTCCTTTTTTTTGTGAGTGTAGATGTGTATGCTTCTGGGTGAGATTTTGTCTGTATAGCTTTGCTCTCACCGTTAGTCCTAGGGTTAGGTCCGTCCGTTTTTTTTTTGTTGTTGTTTTTTTGTTTTTTTTTTTTGGCTTAAAAATTTTTTTTTTTCCCTAATAAATGTTTTCTTAATAATTTTTTCCTTATTTTCTATTTTTAAAAAAATTTTTAATAAGTTTTTTCATATTTTTTATTTTAAAAAATTAAAAAATTTTTCTTCTTAATAAATTTTTTCTAAATAATTTTTTTCTTATTTTTAGTATAAAAAATTAATAAATCTATTTTTAAAAATTAAAAAAAATTTTTTTTCTTAATAAATTTACTCTTAATAATTTTTTTTCTTATTTTTTATTATAATTGCTTTATTTTATTTTATTTTATCCTCTTTTTTTCTTTCTTTTCATTTTTTCTCCCTTTTATTCTGAGCCGAGTGGATGAAAGGCTCTTGGTGCTCCAGCCAGGCATCAGGGCTGTGCCTCTGAGGTGGGAGAGCCAACTTCAGGACACTGGTCCACAAGAGACCTCCCAGCTCCACGTAATACCAAACGGCGAAAATCTCTCACAGATCTCCATCTCAACATCAAGACCCAGCTTCACTCAACGACCAGCAAGCTACAGTGCTGGACACCCTATGCTAAACAACTAGCAAGAGAGGAACACAGCCCCATCCATTAACAGAGAGGCTGCCTAAAATCATAATAAGGCCACAGACACCCCAAAACACACCACCAGACGTGGACGAACCCACCAGAAAGACAACATCCAGCCTCATCCACCAGAACACAGGCACTAGTTCCCTCCACCAGGAAACCTACACAACCCACTGAACCAACCTTAGCCACTGGGGACAGATACCAAAAACAACGGGAACTACGAACCTGCAGCCTGTGAAAAGGAGACCCCAAACACAGTAAGATAAGCAAAATGAGAAGACAGAAAAACACACAGCAGATGAAGGAGCAGGGTCAAAACACACCAGACCTAACAAATGAAGAGGAAATAGGTAGTCTACCTGAAAAAGAATTCAGAATAATGATAGTAAGGATGATCCAAAGTCTTGGAAATAGAATAGACAAAATGCAAGAAACATTTAACAAGGACGTAGAAGAACTAAAGAGGAACCAAGAAACGATGACAAGCACAATAAATGAAATTAAAAATACTCTAGATGGGATAAATAGCAGAATAACTGAGGCAGAAGAACGGATAAGTGACCTGGAAGATAAGGTGGTGGAAATAACTACTGCAGACCAGAATAAAGAAAAAAGAATGAAAAGAACTGAGGACAGTCTCAGAGACCTCTGGGACAACATTAAACGCACCAACATTCGAATCATAGGGGTCCCAGAAGAAGAAGAGAAAAAGAAAGGGACTGAGAAAATATTTGAAGAGATTATAGTTGAAAACTTCCCTAATATGGGAAAGGAAATAGTTAATCAAGTCCTGGAAGCACAGAGAGTCCCATACAGGATAAATCCAAGGAGAAACACACCAAGACACATATTAATCAAACTATCCAAAATTAAATATAAAGAAAACATATTAAAAGCAGCAAGGGAAAAACAACAGATAACACACAAGGGCATCCCCATAAGGTTAACAGCTGATCTTTCAGCAGAAACGCTGCAAGCCAGAAGGGAGTGGCAGGATATACTTAAAGTGATGAAGGAGAAAAACCTACAACCAAGATTACTCTACCCAGCAAGGATCTCATTCAGATTTGATGGAGAAATTAAAACCTTTACAGACAAGCAAAAGCTGAGAGAGTTCAGCACCACCAAACCAGCTTTACAACAAATGCTAAAGGAACTTCTCTAGGCAAGAAACACAAGAGAAGGAAAACACCTACAATAACAAACCCAAAACATTTAAGAAAATGGGAATAGGAACATACATATCGATAATTACCTTAAATGTAAATGGATTAAATGCTCCCACCAAAAGACACAGACTGGCTGAATGGATACAAAAACAAGACCCATATATATGCTGTCTACAAGAGACCCACTTCAGACCTAGAGACACATACAGACTGAAAGTGAGGGGATGGAAAAAGATATTCCATGCAAATGGAAATCAAAAGAAAGCTGGAGTAGCAATTCTCATATCAGACAAAATAGACTTTAAAATAAAGACAATTACAAGAGACAAAGACGGACACTATATAATGATCAAGGGATCGATCCAAGAGGAAGGTATAACAATTGTAAATATTTATGCACCCAACATAGGAGCACCTCAATACATAAGGCAAATACTAACAGCCATAAAAGGGGAAATCGACAGTAACACAATCATAGTAGGGGACTTTAACACCTCACTTTCACCAATGGACAGATCATCCAAAATGAAAATAAATAAGGAAACACAAGCTTTAAATGATACATTAAACAAGATGGACTTAATTGATATTTATAGGACATTCCACCCCAAAACAACAGAATACACATTTTTCTCAAGTGCTCATGGAACATTCTCCAGGATAGATCATATCTTGGGTCACAAATCAAGCCTTGGTAAATTTAAAAAAATTGAAATCGTATCAAGTATCTTTTCCGACCACAACGCTATGAGACTAGATATCGATTACAGGAAAAGATCTGTAAAAAATACAAACACATGGAGGCTACACAATACACTACTTAATAACGAAGTGATCACTGAAGAAATCAAAGGGGAAATCAAAAAATACCTAGAAACAAATGACAATGGAGACACGACGATCCAAAACCTATGGGATGCAGCAAAAGCAGTTCTAAGAGGGAAGTTTATAGCAATACAAGCCTACATCAAGAAACAGGAAACATCTCGAATAAACAACCTAACCTTGCACCTAAAGCAATTAGAGAAAGAAGAACAAAAAAACCCCAAAGCTAGCAGAAGGAAAGAAATCATAAAGATCAGATCAGAAATAAATGAAAAAGAAATGAAGGAAACAATAGCAAAAATCAATGAAACTAAAAGCTGGTTCTTTGAGAAGATAAACAAAATTGATAAACCAGTAGCCAGACTCATCAAGAGAAAAAAGGAGAAGACTCAAATTAATAGAATTAGAAATGAAAAAGGAGAAGTAACCACTGACACTGCAGAAATACAAACGATCATAAGAGATTACTACAAGCAACTCTACGCTAATAAAATGGACAACCTGGAAGAAATGGACAGATTCTTAGAAATGCACAACCTGCCGAGACTGAACCAGGAAGAAATAGAAAATATGAACAGACCAATCACAAGCACTGAAATTGAAACTGTGATTAAAAATCTTCCAACACACAAAAGCCCAGGACCAGATGGCTTCACAGGCGAATTCTATCAAACATTTAGAGAAGAGCTAACACCTATCCTTCTCAAACTCTTCCAAAATATTGCAGAGGGAGGAACACTCCCCAACTCATTCTACGAGGCCACCATCACCCTGATACCAAAACCAGGCAAAGATGTCACAAAGAAAGAAAACTACAGGCCAATATCACTGATGAACATAGATGCAAAAATCCTCAACAAAATACTAGCAAACAGAATCCAACAGCACATTAAAAGGATCATACACCATGATCAAGTGGGGTTTATTCCAGGAATGCAAGGATTCTTCAATATACGCAAATCAATCAACGTGATACATCATATTAACAAATTGAAGGAGAAAAACCATATGATCATCTCAATAGATGCAGAGAAAGCTTTCGACAAAATTCAACACCCATTTATGATAAAAACCCTCCAGAAAGTAGGCATAGAGGGAACTTACCTCAACATAATAAAGGCCATATATGACAAACCCACAGCCAACATCGTCCTCAATGGTGAAAAACTGAAACCATTTCCACTAAGATCAGGAACAAGACAAGGTTGCCCACTCTCACCACTATTATTCAACATAGTTTTGGAAGTGTTAGCCACAGCAATCAGAGACGAAAAAGAAATAAAAGGAATCCAAATCGGAAAAGAAGAAGTAAAGCTGTCACTGTTTGCAGATGACATGATACTATACATAGAGAATCCAAAAGATGCTACCAGAAAACTACTAGAGCTAATCAATGAATTTGGTAAAGTAGCAGGATACAAAATTAATGCACAGAAATCTCTTGCATTCCTGTATACTAATGATGAAAAATCTGAAAGTGAAATTAAGAAAACACTCCCGTTTACCATTGCAACAAAAAGAATAAAATACCTAGGAATAAACCTACCTAAGGAGACAAAAGACCTGTATGCAGAAAATTATAGGACACTGATGAAAGAAATTAAAGATGATACAAATAGATGGAGAGATATACCATGTTCTTGGATTGGAAGAATCAACATTGTGAAAATGACTCTGCTACCCAAAGCAATCTACAGATTCAATGCAATCCCTATCAAACTACCACTGGCATTTTTCACAGAACTAGAACAAAAAATTTCACAATTTGTATGGAAACACAAAAGACCCCGAATAGCCAAAGCAATCTTGAGAACGAAAAATGGAGCTGGAGGAATCAGGCTCCCTGACTTCAGACTATATTACAAAGCTACAGTAATCAAGACAGTTTGGTACTGGCACAAAAACAGAAATATAGATCAATGGAACAGGATAGAAAGCCCAGAGATAAGCCCACGCACATATGGTCACCTTATCTTTGATAAAGGAGGCAAGCATATACAGTGGAGAAAAGACAGCCTCTTCAATAAGTGGTGCTGGGAAAATTGGACAGGTACATGTAAAAGTATGAAATTAGAACACTCCCTAACACCATACACAAAAATAAACTCAAAATGGATTAAAGACCTAAGTGTAAGGCCAGACACTATCAAACTCTTAGAGGAAAACATAGGCAGAACACTGTATGACATAAGTCACAGCAAGATCCTTTTTGACCCAGGTCCTAGAGAAATGGAAATAAAAACACAAATAAACAAATGGGACCTAATGAAACTTAAAAGCTTTTGCACAGCAAAGGAAACCATAAACAAGACCAAAAGACAACCCTCAGAATGGGAGAAAATATTTGCAAATGAAGCAACAGACAAAGGATTAATCTCCAAGACTTACAAGCAGCTCATGCAGCTCAATAACAAAAAAACAAACAACCCAATCCAAAAATGGGCAGAAGACCTAAATAGACATTTCTCCAAAGAAGAGATACAGATTGCCAACAGACACATGAAAGAATGCTCAACATCATTAATCATTAGAGAAATGCAAATCAAAACTACAATGAGGTATCATCTCACACCGGTCAGAATGGCCATCATCAAAAAATCTAGAAACAATAAATGCTGGAGAGGGTGTGGAGAAAAGGGAACACTCTTGCACTGTTGGTGGGAATGTAAATTGATACAGCCACTATGGAGAACAGTATGGAGGTTCCTTAAAAAACTAAAAATAGAACTACCATATGACCCAGCAATCCCACTACTGGGCATATTCCCTGAGAAAACCATAATTCAGAAAGAGTCATGTACCAAAATATTCATTGCAGCTCTGTTTACAATAGCCAGGACATGGAAGCAACCTAGGTGTCCATCATCGGATGAATGGATAAAGAAGATGTGGCACATATATACAATGGAATATTACTCAGCCATAAAAAGAAATGAAATGGAGGTGTTTGTAATGAGGTGGATGGAGTTAGAGTCTGTCATACAGAGTGAAGTAAGTCAGAAAGAGAAAAACAAATACAGTATGCTAACACATATATATGGAATCTAAGGGAAAAAAAAAAAAAGAGGTCATGAAGAACCTAGTGGCAAGATGGGAATAAAGACACAGACCTACTAGAGAATGGACTTGAGGATATGGGGAGGGGGAGGGGTGAGATGTGACAGGGTGAGAGAGTGTCATGGACATATATACACTACCAAATGTAAAATAGATAACTAGTGGGAAGCAGCCGCATAGCACAGGGAGATCAGCTCGGTGCTTTGTGACCACCTAGAGGGGTGGGATAGGGAGGGTGGGAGGGAGGGAGATGCAAGAGGGAAGAGATATGGCAACATATGTATATGTGTAACTGATTCACTTTGTTGTAAAGCAGAAGCTAGCACACCATTGTAAAGCAATTATACTTCAATAAAGATGTTTAAAAAAAAACAAAAAAACAAAAAAAACACAGCAGTTCAAGTATTTGAAGACAGCTATTGTATAATCCCTCTTAGCATTTTGTCTTCCAGGCTGAATTCCTCAGTTCTCTCAATAGTTTATTTATGAGATGGTTGCCACCTTCCTTATCTCTTTGTTGCCCATTTTATGCACATTTTTGAGTGTCAAAATCTTTTAAAAGTTTCATGCTTAGAACTGAATGTACATTCTGGGTATGCTCTGCTAGTCTCAGGATAAAAGGACTAAAATCCCCCATGATCCGAGTACTATACTTCCTTGATCTGAACACTATACTTTTAAATTTATTTATTTATTTATTTTTAGCTGTGTTGGGTCTTCATTTCTGTGCGAGGGCTTTCTCTAGTTGTGGCAGGTGGGGGCCATTCTTCATCGCGGTGCGCGGGCCTCTCACTATCGCGGCCTCTCTTGTTGCGGAGCACAGGCTCCAGACGCGCAGGCTCAGTAGTTGTGGCTCACGGGCCCAGTTGCTCCACGGCATGTGGGATCTTCCCAGACCAGGGCCCGAACCCGTGTCCCCTGCATTGGCAGGCAGATTCTCAACCACTGCGCCACCAGGGAAGCCCTGAACACTATACTTTTAATCACTGAAGCCAAACATTGCATCATTTTGTTTAGCATCTGTATCCTATTATTAATTCATACATAGCTTGTAAGCTAATAAGGCTCAACAGTGAGACAGATGTAAGTTAACTATACAGAGCTGTGTGTCTTTAGGCAAGTTATATTCAACCTCTCAGAGTCCAAGTTTTCCTAATTATAAAATTATACACACAAACTATTTCTCACTTGGTTGCTGTAATAAGATTATACATGAAATGTGTGAGACTTTTAGGTGGCATTTAGCAATGTTAGCTCCTTTCTACTTATACCATTCTTAATTTTACATGCACTACTTAATCCATTCTTTAGGGCCAAGCTCTCCTGTCAATTAATGTAGGAAAAGAAGAAAGATAAAAGCCATCCCACCCTTTCAGGTTATGTGTGTATTGCCCAGTGACCCCTAGAGAAGGTAGACCTGGTACATAGTAGGCCCTCAATAAATACATAAATAAATACAAATTTGTTGAATGATTTTATGGGATTTGATTTCAAGTAGGAAGGGTGAATCGCTATGGGTTGGCTGGTGAGACTGATGGGTGGATGATCTTTTAGTTTGCCTATTTGTAGAGTTGGCTTTGTCTGCTTTTCTTTCTCATAATTATGAAGGTTTGGCAAGACGATAAAATGAATATCATTAGTAAATTATAAATAAAAAGGTTACTGCTTGCAGGGTTGTTAATTCAGCCTGGCTGCTAGAGAGCCATTTATTGCCTTGGAATGGATAATTTGTTAAATGACACATAAGAAAGTTGAAAGAATTAATGTTCCTCTCCAAAGATCAATTTACTCCTTTTTTTTTTTTTTTTTTAACATTTTTATTGGAGTATAATTGCCTTACAATGGTGTGTTAGTTTCTGCTTTATAACAAAGGGAATCATTTATACATATACATATATCCCCATATCTCTTCCTTCTTGTGTCTCCCTCCCTCCCACCCTCCCCATCCCACCCTTCTAGCTGGTCACAAAGCACCGAGCTGATCTCCCTGTGCTATGCGACTGCTTCCCACTACCTATCTATTTTACATTTGGTAGTGTATATATGTCCATATATACACTACCACTCTCTCACTTTGTCCCAGCTTACCCTTTCCCCTCCCCATGTCCTCAAGTCCATTTTCTAGTAGGTCTGCGTCTTTATTCCCGTCTTTCCCCTAGGTTCTTCGTGACCATTTTTTTTTATGTTCCATATATATGTGTTAGCATACGGTATTTGTTTTTCTCTTTCTGACTTACTTCACTCTGTATGACAGACTCTAGGTCCATCCACCTAACTGCAAATAACTCAGTTTCATTCCTTTTTATGGCTGAGTAATATTCCATTGTGTATATGTGCCACATCTTCTTTATCCATTCATCTGTCGAGGTACACTTAAGTTGCTTCCATGTCCTGGCTATTGTAAATAAGGCTGCAATGAACATTGTGGTACATGACTCTTTGAATTATGGTTTTCTCAGAGTATATGTCCAGTAGTGGGATTGCTGGGTCATATGGTAGTTCTTTTTTTTTTTTTTTTAACATCTTTATTGGACTATAATTGCTTTACAATGGTGTGCTAGTTTCTGCTCTATAACAAAGTGAATCAGTTATACATATACATATATCCCCAAATCTCTTCCCTCTTGCGTCTACCTCCCTCCCACCCTCCCTATCCCACACCCCCAGGTGGTCACAAAGAACCGAGCTGATCTCCCCGCACCACACGGCTGCTTCCCAACAGCCATCCACTCTACACTTGGTAGTGTATATATGTCCATGCCACTCTCTCACTCTGTCCCAGCCCACCCATCCCTGTCCCCGTATCTCCAAGTCCACTCTCCAGTAGGTCCGCCTCTCCATTCCTGACTTGCCCCTAGGTTCTTCACGACCATTTTTTTTGTTTGTTTTTTAGATTCCATATATATGTGTTAGCACATGGTATTTGTTTTTCTCTTTCTGACTTACTTCACTCTGTATGACAGACTCTAGGTCCATCCACCTCACTACAAATAACTCAATTTCATTTCTTTTTATGGCTGAGTAATATTCCATTGTATATATGTGCCACATCTTCTTTATCCATTCATCTGCCGATGGACACTTAGGTTGCTTCCATGTCCTGGCTATTGTAAATAGAGCTGCGATGAACATTGTGGTACATGACTCTTTTTGAAATATGGTTGTCTCAGGGTATATGCCAAGTAGTGGGATTTCTGGGTCGTATGGTAGTTCTATTTGTAGTTTTTTAAAGAACCACCATACTGTTCTCCATAGTGGCTGTATCAATTTACATTCCCACCAACGGTATATGAGGGTTCCCTTTTTTCCACACCTTCTCCAGCATTTATTGTTTGTGGATTTTTTGATGATGGCCATTCTGACCGGTGTGAGATGATATCTCATTGTAGTTTTGATTTGCATTTCTGTAATGATTAATGATGTTGAACATTCTTTCATGTGTTTGTTGGCAATATGTATATCTTCTTTGGAGAAATGTCTATTTAGGTCTTCTGCCCATTTTTGGATTGGGTTGTTTGTTTTTTTGATATTGAGCTGCATGAGCTGCTTGTAAATTGTGGAGATTAATCCTTTGTCAGTTGCTTCATTTGCAAATATTTTCTCCCATTCTGAGGGTTGTCTTTTGGTCTTGTTTATGGTTTCCTTTGCTGTGCAAAAGCTTTTAAGTTTCATTAGGTTCCATTTGTTTATTTTTGTTTTTATTTCCATTTCTCTAGGAGGTGGGTCAAAAAGGATCTTGCTGTGATTTGTGTCATAGACTGTTCTGCCTATGTTTTCCTCTAAGAGTTTTATAGTGTCTGGCCTTACATTTAGGTCTTTAATCCATTTTGAGTTTATTTTTGTGTATGGTGTTAGGGAGTGTTCTAATTTCATTCTTCTACATGTAGCTGTCCAGTTTTCCCAGCACCACTTATTGAAGAGGCTGTCTTTTCTCCACTGTATATTCTTGCCTCCTTTATCAAAGATAAGGTGACCATATGTGCGTGGGTTTATTTCTGGGCCTTCTATCCTGTTCCATTGATCTATATTTCTGTTTTTGTGCCAGTACCATACTGTCTTGATTACTGTAGCTTTGTAGTATAGTCTGAAGTCAGGGAGCCTGATTCCTCCAGCTCCATTTTTCTTTCTCAAGATTGCTTTGGCTCTTTGGGGTCGTTTGTGTTTCCATACAAATTATGAAATTTTTTGTTCTAGTTCTGTGAAAAATGCCAGTGGTAGTTTAATAGGGATTGCATTGAATCTGTAGATTGCTTTAGGTAGTATAGTCATTTTCACAATGTTGATTCTTCCAATCCAAGAACATGGTATATCTCTCCATCTATTTGTATCATCTTTAATTTCTTTCATCAGTGTCTTATAATTTTCTGCATACAGGTCTTTTGTCTCCTTAGGTAGGTTTATTCCTAGGTATTTTATTCTTTTTGTTGCAGTGGTAAATGGAAGTGTTTTCTTAATTTCACTTTCAGATTTTTCATCATTAGTATATAGGAATGCAAGAGATTTCTGTGCATTAAGTTTGTATCCTGCTACTTTACCAAATTCATTGATTAGCTCTAGTAGTTTTCTGGTGGCAGTTTTAGGATTCTCTATGTATAGTATCATGTCATCTGCAAACAGTGACAGCTTTACTTCTTCTTTTCTGATTTGGATTACTTTAATTTCTTTTTCTTCTCTTGTTGCTGTGGCTAACACTTCCAAAACTATGTTGAATAATAGTGGTGAGAGTGGGCAACCTTGTCTTGTTCCTGATCTTAGTGGAAATGGTTTCAGTTTTTCACCATTGAGGACGATGTTGGCTGTGGGTTTGTCATATATGGCCTTTATTATGTTGAGGTAAGTTCCCTCTATGCCTACTTTCTGGAGGGTTTTTATCATAAATGGGTGTTGAATTTTGTCGAAAGCTTTCTCTGCATCTATTGAGATGATCATATGGTTTTTCTCCTTCAATTTGTTAATATGGTGTATCACATTGATTGATTTGCATATATTGAAGAATCCTTGCATTCCTGGGATAAACCCCGCTTGATCTTCATGTATGATCCTTTTAATGTGCCGTTGCATTCTGTTTGCTAGTATTTTGTTGAGGATTTTTGCATCTATGTTCATCAGTGATATTGGCCTGTAGTTTTCATTCTTTGTGACATCTTTGTTTGGTTTTGGTATCAGGGTGATGGTGGCCTCATAGAATGAGTTTGGGAGTGTTCCTCCCTCTGCTATATTTTGGAAGAGTTGGAGAAGGATAGGTGTTAGCTCTTCTCTAAATGTTTGATAGAATTCGCCTGTGAAGCCATCTGGTCCTGGGCTTTTGTTTGTTGGGAGTTTTTAAATCACAGTTTCAATTTCAGTGCTTGTGATTGGTCTGTTCATATTTTCTATTTCTTCCTGGTTCAGTCTCGGAAGGTTGTGCATTTCTAAGAATTTGTCCATTTCTTCCAGGTTATCCATTTTATTGGCATATAGTTGCTTGTAGCAATCTCTCATGATCCTTTGTATTTCTGCAGTGTCAGTTGTTACTTCTCCTTTTTCATTTCTAATTCTATTGATTTGAGTCTTCTCTCTTTTTTTCTTGATGAGTCTGGCTAATGGTTTACCAATTTTGTTTATCTTCTCAAAGAACTGGCTTTTAGTTTTATTGACCTTTACTATCGTTTCCTTCATTTCTTTTTCATTTATTTCTGATGTGATCTTTATGATTTCTTTCCTTCTGCTAACTGTGGGGTTTTTTTGTTCTTCTTTCTCTAATTGCTTTAGGTGTAAGGTTAGGTTATTTGAGATGTTTCTTGTTTCTTAAGGTAGGATTGTATTGCTATAAACTTCCGTCTTAGAACTGGTTTTGCTGCATCCCATAGGTTTTGGGTCATTGTGTTTTCATTGTCATTTGTTTCTAGGTTTTTTTGATTTCCTCTTTGATTTCTTCAGTGATCTCTTGGTTATTAAGCAGTGTATTGTTTAGCCTCCATGTGTTTGTATTTTTTACAGATGTTTCCCTGTAATTGATATCTAGTCTCATAGTGTTGTGGTCAGAAAAGATAATTGATATTCTTTCAATTTTCTTAAATTTACCAAGGCTTGACTTGTGACCCAGCATATGATCTATCCTGGAGAATTTTCCATGAGCACCTGAGAAGAAAGTTTATTCTGTTGTTTTTGGGTGGAATGTCCTATAAATATCAATTAAGTCCATCTTGTTTAATGTATCATTTAAAGCTTGTGTTTCCTTGTTTATTTTCATTTTGGATGATCTGTCCATTGGTGAAAGTGGGGTGTTAAAGACCCCTACTCTGATTGTGTTACTGTCGATTTCCCCTTTTATGGCTGTTAGTATTTGCCTTATGTATTGAGGTGCTCCTATGTTGGGTGCATAAATATTTACAATTGTTATATCTTCTTCTTGGATTGATCCCTTGATCATTATGTAGTGTCCTTCTTTGTCTCTTGTAATAGTCTTTGTTTTAAAGTCTATTTTGTCTGATATGAGAATTGCTACTCCAGCTTTCTTTTGATTTCCATTTGCATGGGATATCTTTTTCCATCCCCTCACTTTCAGTCTGTATGTGTCCCTAGGTCTGAAGTGGGTCTCTTGTAGACAGCATATATACAGGTCTTGTTTTTGTATCCATTCAGCCAGTCTATGTCTTTCGGTTGGAACATTTAATCCACTTGCATTTAAGGTAATTATCAATATGTATGTTCTTATTACCATTTTCTTAATTGTTTTGGGTTTGTTATTGTCGTTCTTTTCCCTCTCTTGTGTTTCCTGCCTAGAGAAGTTCCTTTAGCATTTGTTGTAAAGCTGGTTTGGTGGTGCTGAATTCTCTTAGCTTTTGCTTGTCTGTAAAGGTTTTAATTTCCATCAAATCTGAATGAGATCCTTGCTGGATAGAGTAATCTTGGTTGTAGGTTTTTCCCTTTCATCACTTTAAATATGTCCTGCCACTCCCTTCTGGCTTGCAGAGTTTCTGCAGAAAGATCAGCTGTTAAACTTATGGGGATTCCCTTGTATGTTATTTTTCCCTTGCTGCTTTTAATGTTTTTTCTTTGCATTTAATTTTTGATAGTTTGATTAATATGTGTCTTGGCTTGTTTCTCCTTGGATTTATCCTGTATGGGAGTCTCTGTGCTTCCTGGACTTGATTAACTGTTTCCTTTCCCATATTAGGGAAGTTTTCAACTATAATCTCTTCAAATATTTTATCAGTCCCTTTCTTTTTCTCTTCTTCTTCTGGGACCCCTATAATTCGAATGTTGGTGCGTTTAATATTGTCCCAGAGGTCTCTGAAACTATCCTCAATTCTTTTCATTCTGTTTTCTTTATTCTGCTTTGCAGTAGTTATTTCCACTATTTTATGTCCAGGTCACTTATCAGTTCTTCTACCTCAGTTATTCTGCTATTGATTCCTTCTAGAGAATTTTAAATTTCATTTATTGTGTTGTTCATGATTGTTTGTTTGCTCTTTAGTTCTTCTAGGTCCTTGTTAAACGTTTCTTCTGTTTTCTCCATTCTATTTCCAAGTTTTTGGATCATCTTTACTATCATTATTCTGAATTCTTTTTCAGGTAGACTGCCTATTTCCTCTTTATTTGTTAGGTCTGGTGTGTTTTTACCTTGCTCCTTCATCTGCTGTGTGTTTCTTTGTCTTCTCATTTTGCTTAACTTACTGTGTTTGGGGTCTCCATTTAGCAGGCTGCAGGTTGGTAGTTCCCGTTGTTTTTGGTGTCTGCCCCAGTGGCTAAGGTTGGTTCAGTGGGTTGTGTAGGCTTCCCGGTGGAGGGGAGTAGTACCTCTGTTCTGGTGGATGAGGCTGGATCTTGTCTTTCTGGTGGGCAGGTCCACGTCTGTTGGTGTGTTTTGCGGTGTCTGTGAACTTATTATGATTTTAGGCAGCCTCTCTGCTAATGGGTTGGGTTGTGTTCCTGTCTTGCTAGTTTTTTGGCATAGGGTGTCCAGCACTGTAGCTTGCTGGTCGTTGAGTGGAGCTGGGTGTTGGCATTGAGATGGAGATCTCAGGGAGATTTTCGCCGTTTGTTACAACATGGAGATGGGAGGTCTCTGGTGGACCAGTGTCCTGAAGTTGGCTCTCCCACCTCAGAGGCACAGCCCTGATGCCTGGCTGGAGCACCAAGAGCCTGTCATCCACATAGCTCTGAATAAAAGGGAGAAAAAAAGAAAGAAAGAAAGAAAAAAAAATAAAATTAAAAAGTTATTCAAATAAAAAACAAAAAGTAATTATTAAAACTTTTTTTTAAAGTAATTAGAAAGAAAGAAAGAAGAGAACAACCAAACCAAAAAACAAATCCACCAATGATAACAAGTGCTGAAAACTATACTAAGAAAAAAAAAAATGGACAGACAGAACCCTGGGACAAATGGTAAAAGGAAAGCTATACAGACAAAATCACACACAGAAGCATATACATACACACTCACAAAAAGAGAAAAAGGGGAAAAAAAATATATATCATTGCTCTCAAAGTCCACCTCCTCAATTTGGGATGATTTGTCGTCTATTCAGGTTTTCCACAGATGCAGGTACATCAAGTTGATTGTGGAGATTTAATCCGCTGCTCCTGAGGCTGCAGGGGGAGATTTCCCTTTCTCTTCTTTGTTTGCACAGCTCCCGGGGTTCAGCTTTGGATTTGGACCCGCCTCTGCGTGTAGGTTGCCTGAGGGCGTCTGTTCTTCGCTCAGACAGGACGGGGTTAAAGGAGCAGCTGATTCGGGGGCTCTGGCTCACTCAGGCCGGGAGGAGGGAGGGGTACGGATGCGGGGCGAGCCTGCGGCGGCAGAGGCCAGTGTGACGTTGCAGCAGCCTGAGGCGAGCCGTGCGTTCTCCTGGGGAAGTTGTCCCCGGATCACGGGACCCTGGCAGTGGCGGGCTGCACAGGCTCCTGGGAGGGGCGGTGTGGAGAGTGACCTGTGCTCGCACACAGGCTTCTTGGTGGCAGCAGCAGCAGCCTTAGCGTCTCATGCCCGTCTCTGGGGTCCGCGCTGATAGCCGCGGCTCGCGCCCGTCTCTGGAGCTCGTTTAGGCGGCGCTCTGAATCCCCTCTCCTCGCGCACCAGGAAACAGAGAGGCAAGAAAAAGTCTTTTGCCTCTTCGGCAGCTCAGACCTTTCCCCGGACTTGCTCCCGGCTAGCTGTGGCGCACTAGCCCCTTCAGGCTGTGTTCACGCCGCCAACCCCAGTCCTCTCCCCGTGATCCGAAGCCCGAGCCTCAGCCCCCAGCCCCCGCCCGCCCCAGCGGGTGAGCAGACAAGCCTCTCGGGCTGGTGAGTGCAGGTCGGCACCGCTCCTCTGTGCGGGAATCTCTCCGCTTTGCCCTCCGCACCCCTGTGGCTGCGCTCTCCTCCGTGGCTCCGAAGCTCCCCCGCCACCCGCCACCCCTGTCTCCACCCGCGAAGGGGCTTCCTAGTGTGTGGAAACCTTTCCTCCTTCACAGCTCCCTCCCACTGGTGCAGGTCCCATCCCTATTCTTTTGTCTCTGTTTTTTCTTTTTTCTTTTGCCCTACCCAGGAATGTGGGGAGTTTCTTGCCTTTTGGGAGGTCTGAGGTCTTCTGCCAGCATTCAGTAGGTGTTCTGTAGGAGTTGTTCCACATGTAGATGTATTTCTGATGTATTTGTGGGGAGGAAGGTGATCTCCATGTCTTACTCTTCTGCCATCTTGAAGCTCCTCTCCTTTTTTTAAAAATTCAGGCTAAATATTTGTTCAGAGCCTTGGGTTCCTTATAAGAGAGGAGCTATAAAATAACAATTTAATCATCTCCTCTTTATTTTCTTATTTAGCAGTGTAAGACCTGAGGAAGTAATGTAATATTCAGAATGGATACTGGTACACTTAGAGGAATTCCTGCAGAGAATAGAAGGTTGCCAAACTGAATATAAGAAATCACAGATGACATGTACAGCATTGGGAGAATATCCGAATTTGCATAGAACCTTGACAGATACATGACAGTTAAACCTGATGCAATTTTATAATCAAGAGTGATAAATGTGGCTGCCAGTGTGAATTTTAATCCTGGTTCCTTGGAATACTGAAATTTTTCCAGTTTGGTGGGATGTAGTTTGTAACATAAGGTGGAGAGTTCTTCCTCTCAGAATAAGGGATTCTTATGTCTTTGTGTCTGTTCTCACCTATGCGGGTATAGAATGCCTGTGTTGGACCATCTGAGACTGTTCAGTTCACCAAAAGACCAAAGAGGAAGAGTCTATGGGTATTTGCGGTCTTCTTAGACCTGTCCAGACCATTTAACTACAAGGAGAATTTTTAGTTCAATTTAAAACACTAACTTTACAAAAGTACTCAATCAAAATACTCAGCATCGAGAAGCCCACTGTCGTTAAGAAATCTGGGCACACTAAAAAGGCAGATTTTTACATTAATACAATATAAAGCCTACATAATTCACTGGGAATGTCAGTCTTGTGAGACTCACAGTGAATATACATGAAAGGCAATACCCTGAGATCCAAAGGGAGGCTTGATGCAAATTACAACTGATATGGTATATTTACCAATGTGAATATTTAGTGAATCAAGCATACAGTGCTCACCCATTCAGCTGTTTCAGTGTTTTGCCTGCCTGCACTGAACATCTCATCCATGAGATGATGAAGGAATAATCTGTGAAGCTTCACCATCAAATGGATTTTTCTCCAGGGAAGTTCAGTTTTCACTTTTATTGTCTTTTATTTTCATCAATTCTCAGTCTAGTGATGGCCTTGGGAAATAAGTGGGGCTTACAAGGACAATGCTCCTGGACCCAGAGATCCTTAGGCAACATTCTGGTGACCATTTATTCTAATCCACAAGTAGGACACATGGTCTAATGACTGAGGGTTATATTGTTATTTGGTTTTTGTGGAATAAAACTACCCTGGAAACACTGGCTGAAAATCATCGGCTTGGAGAAGCCCGGAGTGCTGGCTCTCTTCAGTGTCTCAGTGAGTGTGTGTTGCTGATCCCATCGAGATAAACCAGTGGGCACCTAACCAATCTCTCCCACTGGAATGTTCATCATCCTTGTGTTCCCTTTCTTCTTCAGTTTGTGGGCCGGGCCGCATGGATGAGGAAGGAGCAGGACAGAGCTAGTCCCCCTCGCTTTGGTTCACCCACATGCCAAATGCTGGCTCCCCCAGCCATCCCTTTGACTGTTCCAACTCCTTTACTGCCTCAAATTTGGCATCCCCTTAATTAGTAGCTATTTGGACACCAATCAGAAAGTACATACCAGCCTCAAATCAAGGTTTGTCAGCTTAGGTGTAGTAAGGAGAAAGAAACATAATCAAAAGGGGAGTGTTGAAGAATGGGATTGCTAAAGGTAGGTTATAAAAGGCTATGCAGATGGGGAGAGGGAGGTATTAGTGTGCACAGACACAGCTGCCTTTGGGATAGGACTTGTATTGCAGTCAGACGTCATCTCTTTCAGAAGTGGTGGCAGCACTGACTCATTCTAAATTACAGGCATCCCTGATTTTTATGCCAAAAGATGCTTTCTCCAATGTGCTGTGGGAAGGCCAGATGGCCTTGTCATTGCTAATCAGTGGATCACAGGGCTCTGGAGAGCATGCTGAGGCCTCTGGCTTTAGCTAATTAACACAAGCTTCAAGTCAGAGGCAAGAATTAAGCAATCAACTCCTTTCTCTAATTCTTATACATTTTGGAAGTGTGCCCATGATTAGCTTGGTCTGAAAAGCCTCAATATAGGAAAAAAAAAATCACTTGAGCTAAGCAGGAAATGATAGGAAAACTCCCACATGAACTTGGAAAGAGAACTTAAATGGAGTGCCTAATTAGGGTATGATAAATAAAACCAGATGGAGTCAAATTCACAGTACTTTTTTGTAAGGGGAATGTTTATTTCTGTTGATGGAGGTTGTGTAAGGTTTTAAGTGGTAGGTGAAATCTAGTGGCCTCTGATTAAGTTGGAATTTAATATTTGATATAATTTTGAGGAAAATAAAACCACTATTAGTCAAGTGGGTCTTTTAATTGATGTAAAGATGATTTTTTTTTTATTATTGTGAAATAGAGTGCTTCATAAAGACATTTCTCCTTTTTATTCAGTCCTTATTGTGTTTATTATTTCTATACACACAGCATCTAATAGAGTGATTGACACATGGTGAATACATTAAATGTTTGTTGAAAAAAATGAATGAATGGCAGATTTAGAACACCACTATGTGGTATTGTTGCTTTGGGGTTATTGCGTGAGGAGCTATTGAACTGTTTATTAATTTGTTTGCTAAACAAATAATTGCTCATCTCCTATTATGGACCTAGTTTTTAGGTTCTGGAGATAGAGCAGTGGATAAAACAGACAAAAAATTCTTGTCCTTTGGTAGCTGACAGGCTACTATTTTCAGTTACTATGAATCTTTGAATTTGTGAAGATTATTGATACTGATATGTCATTTTTTCTAATAGGATATATTTCTTCCAATTGGGCAGCAATATGATGGTTAAATGCAAAAAAAATTACCCAATAACTTCTTGGACTTACAAACCAAGCATGTGCATATTCCTCATTTTCTCGTCTCCTTGTTTAACCTCCGTTACCTTACTTTATATGGTGGAGTAGTTTGCGAGAGGGGAGCTGCTTCTATTTCCCGGGTCAGTGTTCCTTTCAGTGAGGTCAGAGTGTAGAGAGCTGTGAGACAATGTGACTCTCTAACCACATGATTTATCACCTCTGCTGGCCTGGAAAGAGTCAGTTGGTGAGAAAAAACAGGTTTGCAATATCCAAAGGTCTCTCTGCTGTGCATGCTCAAACTAACTCTTGTTTTATACGTAACTCCAAATCTTTCCTTTATCATGCAGCCTTTGTCTACAGCAAAACTTTCTGACAAAATCCTCCAGGGCTTTTTCTTAAAGTGGTGTAAGCTCTAAGCTTGTGTTGTCTAATGGAGTAGCCACTAATTACGTGTGGCTATTGGACACTTGAAATGTGTTGAGTGTGACTGAGGAACAAAAGTTTGCATTTTATTTGATTTTAATTAATTTAAAACTGATAATTCAGATGTGGAAACATGAATGTTTAGAACCACACGGTATCTATGTGAATGTACTTTTCCAACTGTTAATTTTATGGAATCTAAATACATATCAAGTATTTATTTCCCATGAAAATTTAGTGTCCAAATTCACCTGCACTCTAAGTGTTAAATACAGACCAGATTTCAAACACTTATACAAAAACAGGTAAATTATCTCATGTATAACTTTAAAAATATTGACTTCATATTGAAATGATATTTTAGACATATTGGATTAAATAAAAAAATTAAAAAATGAATTACTCTCTTTTTTTACTTTTTATATGAGTCTACCAGAAAATTTAAAACTGCACAAGTAGCTTGCATTATATTTTTATTAGATAGTGTTGCCCTAGACCAACTGTAGTTCCTCCTCTAATTACCAAGTATCTGTGTTTTCTTCATTATAAAGTAGTTATCGAAAGGTGCAAGTCACTACCCCAGAGCAGCCAGGAGTGGCCTGCATAGTTTCAACCTTCACTGAGATCTTAACTCTATTTTGTTAAACCTCCAGTAAGGCCTTCCTTGTCTTACCAGCCAGAAGAATTCTGTTCGCTGTCTCTCTTTCCTGTCCTTCTCCTCTGCTTCTTTCTTTACTCCTTCTATATCTACCGTCTACAGTTTCTCTTGAGTTAAATAATTTAGCTCATATTATTTCTACTGCCTAACTTTGACATTTTTTCCTCTCCCCCTGTATATCACAGATTTCTCGTTTGAAATTCCCCCTCTGATCAATACACACTATGTAATTCACCTTACATGGGTGCAATATTGAATACCAGCTAATGTTTCCAGGAGGGAAAAGCATAATTAAAATACCAATTAAAATGCATGAATATGTTGCTGTACACATTTATCCTAAAAAATTAATTATTTTCTTAAATGAATTTTTATTCCTTGATCAGGGGTGTGACGGTGTAGTAAGCAAGCTGGCTGTGGGGAAAAGTGGGTGTCAAAAATAGCTTTACCCTCATAGTCTGAGCGAACAAGAGAATGGTGGCACAATTAATAGGAATAAGCAAATGAAGGGGAGGAGCTATTTGGGGGCAGAAGCTGAAGATCTTGAATTGGGTACATTAGTTTTGAAGTGCTGGCAGGCATGGGGTCAAGTACAAATGGAAGCCTAGAGCTGTGCTGTCCGATATGGTAGCCACTAGCCAACATATTTAAATTTAACTTATGTGCTCATTAGTGACATGAGACTAGTAATGACCATGTTGGACAGCATAGATTAGAACACTTGCATCATCACAGAAAGCTCTGTTGGACCGTGCTAGTTTGAGAGTTGGGGCTGGTGGTGGTTGGAGAGGTTTGGGGTCACTGGCATAGAGATGACAATCGGGAACTTGATAAAGCCACTGCGGTTGAGAGGATGTAAGGAGAGAAGAGAGGTAGGACCTAACCTAGGAAAACTCCTATTTTAACAGGATGAGCAGAAGAAGAGGCAGGAAACACAGCCTTACTTTCCTTGTTCTGCACAATATGAAAAGGGGAATTTATTATGTAGATTGCGAAACTCCTTATACATAATGGCTATTGAGTACCATAAGGGACAGCATATTCAAAATATAATTTTGTGAAAGACACGTTGTATTATAAACTGTGATTTCTTGCGTCAAAGTAAAATATTTAGACTATAAGTATTGGATCATTTCTGGAAAGGAATGAGTGAGATGGTTGGGGATTTTTTTTCTAATAACATTAAGTGACTTCAGGTTTAGAGTTTAGATAATTAACATGTTCAATAGAATCTCTGTCAAATACAATTTGCTTTAATACGCTTTTGGCAAGAACAGGGGATGGTCAATTTATGGATTGGATTCTGGAACAAGTTCTTATACTGCAGGTATTCTATTCTTTTGGTTAAAGCAAATGCCTTATTCTTCAGGTGCCAGACGTGAGGCAGATCACTGACTTCTGTGGGAGCCCCAGAGCTGGACTTGAATGCTTGAACAGACCAGGGCTACTCCATTTCTCTAGAGACGGGGTCTTTGGAAAATATGAGGATGGCTGAAAATAGCGGTGATGTTTTCCTTAGATGTTTACACTCTCTTGAATTCATGGATTGGCTCATAATGTTGGACAAATATATGATTAAAAGTGTAATTATACTTCATCTTAATGTGAAGCACATAGTTCAGGAGTAAAAATAATAAAAGTTCAAATATTATAAAATGGCTAGTTTGACCATTAGGATGTCTTTTGAAAGATCCTTGGCTGTGTGGTCCTTGGAAAATATCTAGTTTGAGAGAGGATTATATCATGAAGAGCTAACAGGATAGATTGGATATAAAAGGAGACTTAGGTGGAACTATTCAGTGTGGATACTTAGTATTTTTAATTTAATTGTTAGCAAATGTCTATCCCATTTTTATTTATTTAGTTGATGTTGAACTACTCTTTCTGAGAAGTAAATTAGGGTTTTATCTGCAGTTTAAGACTGCTTGTACTCACACATAATTTTAAAACATCATAAATAAGAAGATTGCTTTTTTCCCCCTGAACCGTGACTTATTGTTGCCTCATGTCTCTTCTTCACTACTGTTCTTCCAGCCCAGTGGAAACACACACTCATCTCCTCAAATGAATTACCTTACATGTACCTCTGTTTGGCACAGAAGCCATTAGTTTTACTCCCTTGCTAGACTTTGAGTGCCTGACGGCTACGATGACTCCACATTCATCTCTGTGTTCTAGTCATCTGCCGAGAGCTGGGCTTGCAGTAGGCTCTCAGTAATTTATTTCCTGATTCTTTGCCTCATTCCACAAAGTATTTGAGGCAGCTAATAGGTAAATATTTATTGAATTGTGTTGATGTGTTTCTATTTTTTGATAAACAAAACGTGCATCCAATTATGTTAGTTTGCTAGGACTGCGTAGCAAAATACCACAGACCAGGTGGCTTAAACAACAGAAGTTTAATTTTTCGTTGTCCTGGAGATTAGAAGTCCAAGATCAAGGCGTCAGCAGAATTTATATGTTCTGAGGCCTCTCTCCTTGGCTTGCAGGAAGCTGTCTTCTTTCCATGTCCTCACATGATTTTTCCTTTGTGCGCATGGGCCCTGATGCTCAAATTTCCTCTTCACTTAAGGACACTAGTCAGATTGGATGAGGACCCACCCTAAGAGCCTCATTTTAACTTAATTACTTCTCTAAAGGCCCTCTCTCCAAATACACTTATATTCTAAGGTATTCAACATGTAAATTTAGGGGGGGGCACAATTTAGCATATAATACAATTTTATCCAAATGTTGTACTAAGTTGTTAAAAACAAAGTGAGAAGTAACAAGCTAGGATGTGGCCCTGAATGATGTCATTTAGCATCAAGGTTTTATCTGATGAGAAATTGTTTCTGCCCACGCTCATTTTATAACTCAGAATCAAATGGTTTGTTTCAGAGACCAAAGAAATAGACAGCATTTTATTAAAATAGTGAAGAGATTGTGCCTAAGAAACAACTAGAATTAGTAGTTTGGCAAATACTGGGACCCACCTCTCAGAACAGGTTCTCAAAAGTTCTGAAACCAAGAAGTTATTTTCTAGGATTCTTTTCAGTTGAGTAATGAGATGGTTTAGAGACACATTTACTGTAAGGGTCCTGTCACCTATAAAGTGCAGAGGGTTTATTTTGGGTCTACATGAAATATATGTTGAAATTGGCTTCCTCCTATGAAATGCAAGGCTTGAATAATTCAATTAATCTATTTTGAGAGTAAAATGTAAACATCAAATCAATTTACTTGTTGGTAATTTTCTTCCCTGCGTTGGTCATTAGCCAGCATTATTCATAATTTATTTGTGTGTGTGTGTGTGTATGTGTGTGTGTGTAGATATCTGTTGCCCTACATCTGTTCAAATGAGAATATAAATGAGGCTGCTAGTTGTATGTACATTCAATGAACAGATTTATTTTTATTTCTTTGAAAAAGGTACCAATTTTGATTAAAGCTCTTCAGCTCTGAGTTGGACATGTGGTTCATTTTGCTGACTTGAACCAAATTGGTAATGGTTTTCTTTGCCAAGAGTCTGTACCAGAGTGTCTAGTAGTTTCTTTCATCAATCATTTAATCTTAATTCCTACATCTACTTCTGAAAAGAGAGTCTGCTCCCTCACATCCTGATGAGTGGGCAGTAAATCCTGTACTTGTCCTCCATTCTCTCCCATCAGAGACCATTGTGTCAGGGATGGACAAAATGGCCCAATCAGATTCTTCTTCCTGGAAATTTGGAATTGGACTCAGAGATACTAGTCTCTGCTGGATGCCTGAATGAAGAAACTGAGAAAGCATAGTGGGGGCAGGGACAGATAGGGAGAGAGGAGAAAGAGGCAGAGTTGAAAGACCATATGGTTCCTGAGAGACAGGAAATTTCTGACTTCCTAGTTCCTCATACTAGTTTTCTGGAAGCTTGCTTTTACTTTCTGTCCTTGGGATTTATTAGATATTCCTTCAGCCTGCCAATAACGTCACTTTTCTGCTTAAGGTCACTTACCCTTTTTGATAGATTCCATTACGGTGATTATAGCAATGAATGGTTTCACCAAGGGGGTGTGTGTGTGTGTGTGTGTGTGTGTGTCTGTCTGTCTGTCTGTCTGTCTATCTGTCTATCTGTCTGTGTGTGTTTCAGAACCGTTGCTACTTACCGTTGAGTTCAGAGGTTTGATTTTTTCATGTGCGCTCCTTTCCAAGATGTTTGAATGGTGAATAAAACCATTAATAGCAATTAAATAAATAAACAAATACATAGCTAGCTATTATTCACTACCAGCTGTATGCTAGATGCTATAATCACATTTCAAATGAATTATGTTCCTCAATCTCAACAAAATCCTATGAGGTAGGTACTGGGATTATCTCCACTTTGGAGATGGGGAAATGGAGGCTTACAGAAGTGAAAGAAAAGCCTCTTTTCTTTCTTTCTTTTTTTTTTTTTTTCCAACATCTTTATTAGATTCTGCTGTATAACAGTGTGAATCAGCCATACATATAAGCATATCCCCATATCCCCTCCCTCTTGCGTCTCCCTCCCACCCTCCCAATCCCACCCATCTAGGTGGTCACAAAGCACCGAGCTGATTTCCCTGTGCTATGCGGCTGCTTCCCACCAGCCATACCTTCTACATTTGGTAGTGTATGTAAGTCCATGCCACTCTTTCACCTCGTCCCAGCCCACACCTCCCCCTTGCTGTGTCCTCAAGTCCACTCTCCACATCTGCGTCTTTATTCCTGTCCTGCACCTAGGTTCTTCAGAACCTTTTCTTTCTTTTTTTTAGATTCCATATATATGTGTTAGCATACAGTATTTGTTTTTCTATTTCTGATTTACTTCACTGTGTATGACAGACTCTAGGTCTATCCACCTCACTACAAATAACTCAATTTCGTTTCATTTTATGGCTAATATTCCATTGTATATATGTGCCACATCTTCTTTACCCATTCATCTGTCGATGGACACTTAGGTTGCTTCCATGTCCTGGCTATTGTAAATAGTGCTGCAGTGAACATTGTGGTACATGACACTTTTTGAATTATGGTTTTCTCAGGGTATATGCCCAGGAGTGGGATTGCTGGGCCATATGGTAGTTCTACATTTAGTTTTTTAAGGAACCTCCATACTGTTCTCCATATTGGCTGTACCAGTTTTCATTCCCACCAACAGTGCAAGAGGGTTCCCTTTCCTTCACACCCTCCTCAGCATTTATTGTTTGTAGAATTTTTATGATGGCCATTCTGACTGGTGTGAGGTGATACCTCACTGAAGTTTTGGTTTGCATTTCTCTAATGCTCAGTGACGTTGAGCATCCTTTCATGTGTTTGTTGGCAACCTGTATGTCTTCTTTGGAGAAATGTCTATTTAGGTCTTCTGCCCATTTTTGGATTGGGTTATTTGTTTTTTTGATATTGAGCTGCATGAGCTGCTTGTATATTTTGAAGATTAATCCTTTGTCAGTTGCTTCGTTTGCAAATATTTTCTCCCAATCTGAGGGTGTCTTATCATATTGTTTATGGTTTCCTTTGCTGTGCAAAAGCTTTTGAGTTTCATTAGGTCCCATTTGTTTATTTTTGTTTTTATTTCCCTTTCTCTAGGAGGTGGGTCAAAAAGGATCTTACTGTGATTTATGTCATAGAGTGTTCTGCCTATGTTTTCCTCTAAGAGTTTGATAGTGTCTGGCCTTACATTTAGGTCTTTAATCCATTTTGAGTTTATTTTTGTGTATGGTGTTAGGGAGTGTTCTAATTTCATTCTCTTACATATAGCTGTCCACTTTTCCCAACACCACTTATTGAAGAGGCTGTCTTTTCTCCATTGTATATTCTTGCCTCCTTTATCAAAAATAAGGTGACCATATGTGCGTGGGTTTATCTCTGGGCTTTCTATCCTGTTCCATTGATCTATATTTCTGTTTTTGTACCAGTACCATACTGCCTTGATTACTGTAGCTTTGTGGTATAGTATGAAATCCAGGAACCTGATTCCTCCAGCTGCGTTTTTCTTTCTCAAGATTGCTCTGGCTATTCGGCATCTTTTGTGTTCCATGCAAACTGTGAAATTTTTTGTTCTAGTTCTGTGAAAAATGCCATTGGTAATTTGATAGGATTGCATTGAATGTGTAGATTGCTTTAGGTACTAGAGTCATTTTCACAATGTTGATTCTTCCAATCCAAGAACATGGTATATCTCTCCATCTGTTTGTATCATCTTTAATTTCTTTCGTCAGTGTCTTATAGTTTTCTGTACAGGTCTTTTGTCTCTTTAGGTAGGTTTATTCCTAGGTATTTTATTCTTTTTGTTGCAGTGGTAAATGGGAGTATTTCCTTAATTTCTCTTTCAGATTTTTCATCATTAGTATATGAGAATGCAAGAGATTTCTGGGTATTAATTTTGTATCCTGCAACTTTACCAAATTCATTGATTAGCTCTACTAGTTTTCTGGTAGTGTCTTTAGGATTCTCTATGTATAGTACTATGTCATCTGCAAACAGTGACAGTTTTACTTCTTTTCTGATTTGGATTCCTTTTATTTCTTTTTCTTCTCTGACTTTTGTGGCTAAAACTTCCAAAACTATGTTGAATGATACTGGTGAGAGTGGACAACCCTGTCTTGTTCCTGATCTTAGTGGAAATGGTTTCAGTTTTTCACCATTGAGAACGATGTTGACTGTGGGTTTGTCATATATGGCCTTTATTATGTTGAGGTAGGTTCCCTCTATGCCTACTTTCTGGAGGGTTTTTATCATAAATGGGTGTTGAATTTTGTTGAAAGCTTTTTCTGCATCTATTGAGATGATCATATGGTTTTTCTCCAGTTTGTTAATATGGTTTATCACATTGATTGATTTGTGTATGTTAAAGAATCCTTGCATTCCTGGGATTAACCCCACTTGATCTTGGTGTATGATCCTTTTAATGTGCTGTTGGTTCTGTTTGCTAGTATTTTGTTGAGGATTTTTGCATCTATGTTCATCAGTGATATTGGCCTGTAATTTTCTTTCTTTGTGACATCTTTGTCTGGTTTTGGTTTCAGGGTGATGGTGAACTCATAGAATGAGTTGGGGAGTGTTCCTCCCTCTGCTATATTTTGGAAGAGTTAGAGAAGGATAGGTGTTAGCTCTTCTCTAAATGTTTGATAGAATTCGCCTGTGAAGCCATCTGGTCCGGGGCTTTTGTGTGTTGGAAGATTTTAAATCACAGTCTCGATTTCAGTGCTTGTGATTGGTCTGTTCATATTTTCTGTTTCTTCCTGGCTCAGTCTCAGAAGATTGTGCTTTTCTAAGAATGTGTCCATTTCTTCCAGGTTGTCCACTTTATTGCATATAGTTGCTTGTAGTAATCTCTCATGGTCCTTTGTATTTCTGCAGTGTCAGTTGTTACTTCTCCTTTTTCATTTCTAATTCTATTGTTTTGAGTCTTCTCCCTTTTTTTCTTGATGAATCTGGCTAATGGTTTATCAATTTTGTTTATCTTCTCAGAGAAGCAGCTTTTAGTTTTATTGATTTTTGCTATCATTTCTTTCATCTCTTTTCCATTTATTTCTGATCTGACCTTTATGATTTCTTTCCTTCTGCTAACTTTGGGGTTTTTGGTTCTTCTTTCTCTAATTGCTTTAGGTGTAAGGTTAGGTTGTTTATTTGAGATGTTTCTTGTTTCTTGAGGTAGGATTGTATTGCTATAAACTTCCCTCTTAGAAGTGCTTTTGCTGCATCCCATAGGTTTTGGGTCATCGTGTTTTCATTGTCATTTGTTTCTAGGTATTTTTTGATTTCCTCTTTGGTTTCTTCAGTGATCTCTTGGTTATTAAGTAGTGTATTGTTTAGCCTCCATGTGTTTGTATTTTTTACAGATTTTTTCCTGTAATTGATATCTAGTCTCATAGCATTGTGGTTGGAAAAGATACTTGAGACGATTTCAATTTTCTTAAATTTACCAAGGCTTGATATGTGACTCAAGATGTGATCTATCCTGGGAATGTTCCATGAGCACTTGAGAAGAAAGTGTACTCTGTTGTGTTTGGAAGGAATGTCCTATAAATATCAGTTAAGTCCATCTTGTTTAATGTATCATTTAAAGCTTGTATTTCCTTATTTATTTTCATTTTGGATGATCTGTCCATTGGTGAAATTGGGTGTTAAAGTTCCCTACTATGATTGTGTTACTGTCAATTTCCCTGTTTATGGCTGTTAACATTTGCCTTATGTATTGAGGTGCTCCTATGTTGGGTGGATAAATATTAACAACTGTTATATCTTCTTCTGGATTGATCCCTTGATCATTATGTAGTGTCCTTCTTTGTCTCTTGTAATAGTCTTTATTTTAAACTGTATTTTGTCTGATATGAGAATTGCTACTCCAGCTTTCTTTTGATTTCCATTTGCATGGAATATCTTTTTCCATCTCCTCACTTTCAGTCTGTATGTGTCTCTAGGTCTGAAGTGGGTCTCTTGTAGACAGCATATATACGGGTCTTGTTTTTGTACCCATTCAGCCAGTCCATGTCTTTTGGTGGGAGCATGTAATCCATTTACATTTAAGGTAATTATCGATATGTATGGTCCTATTACCATTTTCTTAATTGTTTTGGGTTTGTTATTGTAGGTCTTTTCCTTCTCTTGTGTTTCCTGCCTAGAGAAGTTCCTTTAGCATTTGTTGTAATGCTGGTTTGGTGGTGCTGACTTCTCTTAGCTTTTGCTTGTCTCTAAAGGTTTTAATTTCTCTGTCGAATCAGAATGAGATCCTTCCTAGGTAGAGTTGTCTTGGTTGTAAGTGTTTCCCTTTCATCACTTTAAATATGTCCTGCCACTCCCTTCTGACTTGCAGAGTTTCTACTGAGAGATCAGCTGTTAACCTTATGGGGATTCCCTTGTTTGTTAATTGTTGCTTTTCCCTTGCTGCTTTTATTATTTTTTCTTTGTATTTAACTTTTGATAGTTTGATTAATATGTATCTTGGCGTGTTTCTCCTTGGATTTATCCTGTATGGGACTCTCTGCACTTCCTGGACTTGATTGACTATTTCCTTTCCCATATTAAGGAAGTTTTCAACTATAATCTCTTCAAATATATTCTCAGTCCCTTTCGTTTTCTCTTCTTCTTCTGGGACCACTATAATTCTAATGTTGGTACATTTAATGTTGTCCCAGAGGTCTCTAAGACTGTCCTCAATTCTTTTCATTCTTTTTTCTTTGTTCTGCTCTGCAGTAGTTATTTCCACTATTTTATCTTCCACGTCAGTTATCCGTTCTTCTCCCTCAGTTATTTTACTATCGAGTCCTTCTAGAGAATTTTTAATTTCATTTATTGTGTTGTTCATCATTGTTTGTTTGCTCTTTAGTTCTTCTAGGTCCTTGTTAAACGTTTCTTGTATTTTCTCTGTTCTATTTCCAAGATTTTGGGTCATCTTTAATATTATTACCCTGAATTCCCTTTCACGTAGACTGCCTATTTCCTCTTCATTTGTTTGGTCTGGTAGGTTTTTACCTTGGTCACTCATCTGCTGTGTGTTTCTCTGTCTTCTCATTTTGCTTAACTTACTGTGTTTGGGGTCTCCTTTTTGCAGGCTGCAGGTTCATAGTTCCTGTTGTTTTTGGTGTCTGCCCCAGTGACTGAGGTTGGTTCAGTGCATTGTGTAGGCTTCCTGGTTGAGGGGACTAGTGCCTGTTTTCTCATGGATGAGGCGGGAGCTTGTCTTTCTGGTGGGCAGCACTGTGTCCGGTGGTGTGTTTTGGGGTATCTGTGACCTTAGTATGATTTTAGGCAGCCTTTCTGCTAATGCGTGGGGTTGTGTTCCTGACTTGCTAGTTGTTTGGCATAGGGTGTCCAGCACTGTAGCTTGCTGGTTGTTGAGTGGAGTTGGGTCTTAGCGTTGAGATGGAGATCTCTGGGAGAGCTTTTGACGTTTGATATTACATGGAGCAGGGATGTCTCTGGTGGACCAATGTCCTGAACCTGGCTCTCCCACATCAGAGGCACAGGCCTGACACCCAGCTGGAGCACCAAGACCCTGTCAGCCACATGGCTCGGAAGAAAAGGGAGAAAAAAAGAAAGAAAGAAAAAATAAAATAAAAAGAAATAAAGTTATTAAAATAAAAATTAAAAAAATATTAAAAATAAAAAAATTAATAAGTAATAAAAAAAAGAATAAAGAAAGAAGAGAGCAACCAGACCAAAAAACAAATCCACCAATGATAATAAGTGCTAAAAACTGTACTAAAAACAAACAAACAAACAAACCAAAAAAGGACAGACAGAACCCTAGAACAAATGGTAAAAGCAAAGCTATACAGACAAAATCGCACAAAGAAGCATACACATACACACTGATGAAAAGAGAAAAAGGGGAAAAAAAAATATGTATGTATTAAAAAAAAAAAGGAAGAGAGCAACCAAATCAGTAAACAAAGCTACCAATGTTAATAAACTCTAAATACTAAACTTAGATAAACATAAAACCAGAAACCAGTCAGTCACATACAGCAAACCCCAAGTCTACAGTTGCTCCCCAAGTCCACTGCCTCAATTTTGGGATGATTCGTTGTCTATTCAGGTATTCCACAGATGCAGGGTACATCAAGTTGATTGTGGAGATTTAATCCTCTGCTCCTGAGGCTGCTGGGATAAATTTCCCTTTCTCTTCTTTGTTTGTACGGTTCCTGGGGTTCAGCTTTGGATTTGGCCCCGCCTCTGCATGTAGGTCACCTGAGGGCGTCTGTTCCCACCCAGACAGGACAGAGTTAAAGAAGCAGCTGATTAGGGGGCTCTGGCTCACTCAGGCCGGGGGGAGGGAGGGATACGGATGCGGGGCGAGCCTGCGGGGCAGAGGCCGGCGTGATGTTGCACCAGCATGAGGGGCGCCGTGTGTTCTCCCGGGGAAGTTGTCCCTGGATCACAGGACCCTGGCAGTGGCGGGCTGCACAGGCTCCTGGGAGGGGAGGTGTGGATAGTGACCTGTGCTTGCACACAGGCTCCTTGGTGGCTGCAGCAGCAGCCTTAGTGTCTCATGCCGGTCTCTGGGGTCCGCGCTGATAGCCGCGGCTCACGCCCGTCTCTGGAGCTCCTTTAAGTGGCGCTCTGAATCCCCTCTCCTCGCGCACCAGGAAACAGAGAGGCAAGAAAAAGTCTTTTGCCTCTTCGGCAGCTCCAGACCTTTTCCCGGACTCCCTCCCGGCTAGCTGTGGTGCACTAACCCCTTCAGGCTGTGTTCACACCGCCAACCCCAGTCCTCTCCCTGGGATCCGACTGAAGCCCGAGCCTCAGCTCCCAGCCCCCACCCGCCCTGGCGGGTGAGCAGACAAGCCTCTCGGGCTGGTGAGTGCTCGTTGGCACTGATCCTCTGTGTGGGAATCTCTCCGCTTTGCCCTCTGCACCACTGTTGCTGCGCTTTCCTCCATGGTTCCGAAGCTTCCCCCCCACCATCCCCCATCTCCGCCAGTGAAGGGGCTTCCTAGTGTGTGGAAACTTTTCCTCCTTCACAGCTCCCTCCCCAAGGTGCAGATCCCATCCCTATTCTCTTGTCTCTGTTTTTTCTTTTTTCTTTTGCCCTACCCAGGTATGTGGGGAGTTTCTTGCCTTTTGGGAGGTCTAAGGTCTTCTGCCAGTGTTCAGTAGGTGTTCTGTAGGAGTTGTTCCACATGTAGATGTATTTCTGATGTATTTGTGGGGAAGAAGGTGATCTCCACGTCTTACTCCTCTGCCGTCTTGAAGGTCTCCCTTTAATCCATTTTTAGTTTATTTTGTGTATGGTTTTAGGGAGTGTTCTAATTTCATTCTTTTACATGTAGCTGTCCAGTTTTCCCAGCAACACTTAGTGAAGAGGCTGTCTTTTCCCTATTGTATATTCTTGCCTCCTTTATCAAAGATAAGGTGACCATATGTGCATGGGTTTATCTCTGGGCTTTCTATCCTGTTTCATTGATCTATATTTCTGTTTTTGTACCAGTACCCTACTGGCTTGATTACTGTAGCTTTGTAGTATAGTCTGAAGTCAGGGAGCCTGATTCCTCCAGCTCCATTTTTCTTTTTTTTTTTTTTTAAATCTTTATTGGAGTATAATTGCTTTACAATGGTGTGTTAATTTCTGCTTTACAACAAAGTAAATCAGTTATACATATGTTCCCATATCTCTTCCCTCTTGCCTCTCCCTCCCTCCCACCCTCCCCATCCCACCCCTCTAGGTGGTCACAAACCACCGAACTGATCTCCCTGTGCTATGCGGCTGCTTCCCACTAGCTATCTGTTTTACGTTTGGTAGTGTATATATGTCCATACCACTCTTTCACTTTGTCACAGCTTACCCTTCCCCCCCCCATATCCTCAAGTCCATTCTCTGGCAGGTCTGCGTCTTTATTCCCATCTTACCCTTAGGTTCTTCATGACCTTTTTTTTTTCTTAGATTCCATATATATGTGTTAGCATACGGTATTTGTTTTTCTCTTTCTGACTTACTTCACTCTGTATGACAGACTCTAGGTCCATCCACCTCACTACAAATAACTCAATTTCATTTCTTTTTATGGCTGAGTAATATTCCATTGTATATATGTGCCACATCTTCTTTATCCATTCATCTGTCGATGGACACTTAGGTTGCTTCCATGTCCTGGCTATTGTAAATAGAGCTGCAATGAACATTGTGGTACGTGACTCTTTTTGAATTATGGTTTTCTCAGGGTATATGCCCAGGAGTGGGATTGCTGGGTCGTATGGTAGTTCTATTTGTAGTTTTTTAAAGAACCTCCATACTGTTCTCCATAGTGGCTGTATCAATTTACATTCCCACCAACAGTGCAAGAGTGTTCCCTTTTCTCCACACCCTCTCCAGCATTTATTGTTTCTAGATTTTTTGATGATATGGCCATTCTGACCGGTGTGAGATGATATCTCATTGTAGTTTTGATTTGCATTTCTCTAATGATTAATGATGTTTTCTCCAGCTCCATTTTTCTTTCTCAAGATTGCGAAAAGCCTCTTTTCTAACTGTCCAGTTCAGCATGGCTCCTGATGATTTTGTCTCCTGATATTTACTCTTTTATATAGTGTCCTCCCATGTAGAATCAGGACTGGTCTGTGTGACCAATATAACAGAAGTGACAGTGTGACTTCAAGATTCGGTGATTAACGGAATTGCAGGGTTTATCTTGTTCTCTTGGATTGCTCACTATGGGGGAGCATATTGTGAGGATACTCAAGCAGCTCTGTGGAGAGGCCCATGTTTAGAGGAACTGAAGCTTCCCACCAAAAGCCAACACCAATTTGTTACCTATTTCAGTTAGCTTCTTTGGAAGTAGATCCTCCTTTTCCAGAAAAGCTTTCAGATGAAAATAGCCTCAGCCAATACCTGACTGCATTGTCATGAGGGACCCTGAACCAGAAACTCCAGTCACGCTGCTCTTGAATTCTTAACCCATAGGAACTGTGAGATACAATTAATATTTAATGTTGTTTTAAGCCTCTAAGTTTTGGGGTAATTTGCTATACTGCAATAGACAAATCATATAGTTTATCTGTTTGTCTGTACATTTGATTGAAACCTCTTTGTGGGTAAAAAAAAATAGCTATCTTTGTGCTTTCTCTTTTACCTCATTCTTGGTTCATACCTTGTACCTGCTTATAAGTGAATTAATAAGCGTAGCTTCGGAAAATATAGCAGGGAACCCCAAAAGCTGAATGGAGAGTGAGAGATAGTCGAGGTTAGTCACCAGTTAACATGTTCCTACTATGTAGCTGGTGATTTATTATGTGAAAATAGGTGAAGACAAAACACCCTTTCATTTCTGTGGATCCTAGGAAGGTGTTGAATGACAATTATTAAAAAGATCTGTGAAGGTGAAACACTGAGAAGGAATTTCTATGAAATTAGTGTATTACTAAGTGAAAAAAAGGCTATGTTTTGCCTCATTTAGATAAATGATTCTTTATTTGATTATGGCAAGCCTAAGTGCAAGTAAACTTCTGACAAAACAGAGAAAGAGGGTGGGGGGGAGTCAGCTGACACTACACAGACCAGCAGGTTCAGAGGTCATTCTCCTTTTGGTACAGAAGTAAACTGTTCAGAAAACAGTGGAGCTAGATCCTTACTTCTCATCATTTATTAAAATAAATTCTACACATTTATCAAACTATTAGATGAAAATTTGACCTCCGGATATATGGAAGAACTTTTTTTTTTTTTAACATCTTTATTGGAGTATATTTGCTTTACAATGTTGTGTTAATTTTTTTTTTTTTAAACATCTTTATTGAAGTATAATTGCTTTACAATGGTGTGCTAGCTTCTGCTTTACAACAAAGTGAATCAGTTACACATATACATATGTTGCCATATCTCTTCCCTCTTGCATCTCCCTCCCTCCCACCCTCCCTATCCCACCCCTCTAGGTGGTCACAAAGCACCGAGCTGATCTCCCTGTGCTATGCGGCTGCTTCCCACTAGTTATCTATTTTACATTTGGTAGTGTATATATGTCCATGACACTCTCTCACCCTGTCACATCTCACCCCTCCCCCTCCCCATATCCTCAAG
Source organism: Eubalaena glacialis (assembly GCF_028564815.1). Lineage (NCBI taxonomy): Eukaryota > Metazoa > Chordata > Mammalia > Artiodactyla > Balaenidae > Eubalaena > Eubalaena glacialis. Next base: position 49,698,595 of record NC_083719.1, read on the forward strand.
TCCATTCTCTAGTAGGTCTGTGTCTTTATTCCCATCTTGCCACTAGGTTCTTCATGACCTCTTTTTTTTTTTTTTTTTCCCTTAGATTCCATATATATGTGTTAGCATACTGTATTTGTTTTTCTCTTTCTGACTTACTTCACTCTGTATGACAGACTCTAACTCCATCCACCTCATTACAAACACCTCCATTTCATTTCTTTTTATGGCTGAGTAATATTCCATTGTATATATGTGCCACATCTTCTTTATCCATTCATCCGATGATGGACACCTAGGTTGCTTCCATGTCCTGGCTATTGTAAACAGAGCTGCAATGAATATTTTGGTACATGACTCTTTCTGAATTATGGTTTTCTCAGGGTATATGCCCAGTAGTGGGATTGCTGGGTCATATGGTAGTTCTATTTTTAGTTTTTTAAGGAACCTCCATACTGTTCTCCATAGTGGCTGTATCAATTTACATTCCCACCAACAGTGCAAGAGTGTTCCCTTTTCTCCACACCCTCTCCAGCATTTATTGTTTCTAGATTTTTTGATGATATGGCCATTCTGACCGGTGTGAGATGATACCTCATTGTAGTTTTGATTTGCATTTCTCTAATGATTAATGATGTTGAGCATTCTTTCATGTGTCTGTTGGCAATCTGTATCTCTTCTTTGGAGAAATGTCTATTTAGGTCTTCTGCCCATTTTTGGATTGGGTTGTTTGTTTTTTTGTTATTGAGCTGCATGAGCTGCTTGTAAATCTTGGAGATTAATCCTTTGTCCGTTGCTTCATTTGCAAATATTTTCTCCCATTCTGAGGGTTGTCTTTTGGTCTTGTTTATGGTTTCCTTTGCTGTGCAAAAGCTTTTAAGTTTCATTAGGTCCCATTTGTTTATTTGTGTTTTTATTTCCATTTCTCTAGGAGGTGGGTCAAAAAGGATCTTGCTGTGACTTATGTCATACAGTGTTCTGCCTATGTTTTCCTCTAAGAGTTTGATAGTGTCTGGCCTTACACTTAGGTCTTTAATCCATTTTGAGTTTATTTTTGTGTATGGTGTTAGGGAGTGTTCTAATTTCATACTTTTACATGTACCTGTCCAATTTTCCCAGCACCACTTATTGAAGAGGCTGTCTTTTCTCCACTGTATATGCTTGCCTCCTTTATCAAAGATAAGGTGACCATATGTGCGTGGGCTTATCTCTGGGCTTTCTATCCTGTTCCATTGATCTATATTTCTGTTTTTGTGCCAGTACCAAACTGTCTTGATTACTGTAGCTTTGTAATATAGTCTGAAGTCAGGGAGCCTGATTCCTCCAGCTCCATTTTTCGTTCTCAAGATTGCTTTGGCTATTCGGGGTCTTTTGTGTTTCCATACAAATTGTGAAATTTTTTGTTCTAGTTCTGTGAAAAATGCCAGTGGTAGTTTGATAGGGATTGCATTGAATCTGTAGATTGCTTTGGGTAGCAGAGTCATTTTCACAATGTTGATTCTTCCAATCCAAGAACATGGTATATCTCTCCATCTATTTGTATCATCTTTAATTTCTTTCATCAGTGTCCTATAATTTTCTGCATACAGGTCTTTTGTCTCCTTAGGTAGGTTTATTCCTAGGTATTTTATTCTTTTTGTTGCAATGGTAAACGGGAGTGTTTTCTTAATTTCACTTTCAGATTTTTCATCATTAGTATACAGGAATGCAAGAGATTTCTGTGCATTAATTTTGTATCCTGCTACTTTACCAAATTCATTGATTAGCTCTAGTAGTTTTCTGGTAGCATCTTTTGGATTCTCTATGTATAGTATCATGTCATCTGCAAACAGTGACAGCTTTACTTCTTCTTTTCTGATTTGGATTCCTTTTATTTCTTTTTCGTCTCTGATTACTGTGGCTAACACTTCCAAAACTATGTTGAATAATAGTGGTGAGAGTGGGCAACCTTGTCTTGTTCCTGATCTTAGTGGAAATGGTTTCAGTTTTTCACCACTGAGGACAATGTTGGCTGTGGGTTTGTCATATACGGCCTTTATTATGTTGAGGAAAGTTCCCTCTATGCCTACTTTCTGCAGGACTTTTATCATAAATGGGTGTTGAATTTTGTCGAAAGCTTTCTCTGCATCTATTGAGATGATCATATGGTTTTTCTCCTTCAATTTGTTAATATGATGTATCACGTTGATTGATTTGCGTATATTGAAGAATCCTTGCATTCCTGGAATAAACCCCACTTGATCATGGTGTATGATCCTTTTAATGTGCTGTTGGATTCTGTTTGCTAGTATTTTGTTGAGGATTTTTGCATCTATGTTCATCAGTGATATTGGCCTGTAGTTTTCTTTCTTTGTGACATCTTTGCCTGGTTTTGGTATCAGGGTGATGGTGGCCTCGTAGAATGAGTTGGGGAGTGTTCCTCCCTCTGCAATATTTTGGAAGAGTTTGAGAAGGATAGGTGTTAGCTCTTCTCTAAATGTTTGATAGAATTCGCCTGTGAAGCCATCTGGTCCTGGGCTTTTGTGTGTTGGAAGATTTTTAATCACAGTTTCAATTTCAGTGCTTGTGATTGGTCTGTTCATATTTTCTATTTCTTCCTGGTTCAGTCTCGGCAGGTTGTGCATTTCTAAGAATCTGTCCATTTCTTCCAGGTTGTCCATTTTATTAGCATAGAGTTGCTTGTAGTAATCTCTTATGATCGTTTGTATTTAAGCAGTGTCAGTGGTTACTTCTCCTTTTTCATTTCTAATTCTATTAATTTGAGTCTTCTCCTTTTTTCTCTTGATGAGTCTGGCTAATGGTTTATCAATTTTGTTTATCTTCTCAAAGAACCAGCTTTTAGTTTCATTGATTTTTGCTATTGTTTCCTTCATTTCTTTTTCATTTATTTCTGATCTGATCTTTATGATTTCTTTCCTTCTGCTAGCTTTGGGGTTTTTTTGTTCTTCTTTCTCTAATTGCTTTAGGTGCAAGGTTAGGTTGTTTATTCGAGATGTTTCCTGTTTCTTGATGTAGGCTTGTATTGCTATAAACTTCCCTCTTAGAACTGCTTTTGCTGCATCCCATAGGTTTTGGATCGTCGTGTCTCCATTGTCATTTGTTTCTAGGTATTTTTTGATTTCCCCTTTGATTTCTTCAGTGATCACTTCGTTATTAAGTAGTGTATTGTGTAGCCTCCATGTGTTTGTATTTTTTACAGGTCTTTTCCTGTAATCGATATCTAGTCTCATAGCGTTGTGGTCGGAAAAGATACTTGATACGATTTCAATTTTTTTAAATTTACCAAGGCTTGATTTGTGACCCAAGATATGATCTATCCTGGAGAATGTTCCATGAGCACTTGAGAAAAATGTGTATTCTGTTGTTTTTGGGTGGAATGTCCTATAAATATCAATTAAGTCCATCTTGTTTAATGTATCATTTAAAGCTTGTGTTTCCTTATTTATTTTCATTTTGGATGATCTGTCCATTGGTGAAAGTGGGGTGTCTAAGTCCCCTACTATGATTGTGTTACTGTCGATTTCCCCTTTTATGGCTGTTAGTATTTGCCTTATGTATTGAGGTGCTCCTATGTTGGGTGCATAAATATTTACAATTGTTATACCTTCCTCTTGGATCGATCCCTTGATCATTATATAGTGTCCGTCTTTGTCTCTTGTAATTGTCTTTATTTTAAAGTCTATTTTGTCTGATATGAGAATTGCTACTCCAGCTTTCTTTTGATTTCCATTTGCATGGAATATCTTTTTCCATCCCCTCACTTTCAGTCTGTATGTGTCTCTAGGTCTGAAGTGGGTCTCTTGTAGACAGCATATATATGGGTCTTGTTTTTGTATCCATTCAGCCAGTCTGTGTCTTTTGGTGGGAGCATTTAATCCATTTACATTTAAGGTAATTATCGATATGTATGTTCCTATTCCCATTTTCTTAAATGTTTTGGGTTTGTTATTGTAGGTGTTTTCCTTCTCTTGTGTTTCTTGCCTAGAGAAGTTCCTTTAGCATTTGTTGTAAAGCTGGTTTGGTGGTGCTGAACTCTCTCAGCTTTTGCTTGTCTGTAAAGGTTTTAATTTCTCCATCAAATCTGAATGAGATCCTTGCTGGGTAGAGTAATCTTGGTTGTAGGTTTTTCTCCTTCATCACTTTAAGTATATCCTGCCACTCCCTTCTGGCTTGCAGCGTTTCTGCTGAAAGATCAGCTGTTAACCTTATGGGGATGCCCTTGTGTGTTATCTGTTGTTTTTCCCTTGCTGCTTTTAATATGTTTTCTTTATATTTAATTTTGGATAGTTTGATTAATATGTGTCTTGGTGTGTTTCTCCTTGGATTTATCCTGTATGGGACTCTCTGTGCTTCCAGGACTTGATTAACTATTTCCTTTCCCATATTAGGGAAGTTTTCAACTATAATCTCTTCAAATATTTTCTCAGTCCCTTTCTTTTTCTCTTCTTCTTCTGGGACCCCTATGATTCGAATGTTGGTGCGTTTAATGTTGTCCCAGAGGTCTCTGAGACTGTCCTCAGTTCTTTTCATTCTTTTTTCTTTATTCTGGTCTGCAGTAGTTATTTCCACCACCTTATCTTCCAGGTCACTTATCCGTTCTTCTGCCTCAGTTATTCTGCTATTTATCCCATCTAGAGTATTTTTAATTTCATTTATTGTGCTTGTCATCGTTTCTTGGTTCCTCTTTAGTTCTTCTACGTCCTTGTTAAATGTTTCTTGCATTTTGTCTATTCTATTTCCAAGACTTTGGATCATCCTTACTATCATTATTCTGAATTCTTTTTCAGGTAGACTACCTATTTCCTCTTCATTTGTTAGGTCTGGTGTGTTTTGACCCTGCTCCTTCATCTGCTGTGTGTTTTTCTGTCTTCTCATTTTGCTTATCTTACTGTGTTTGGGGTCTCCTTTTCACAGGCTGCAGGTTCGTAGTTCCCGTTGTTTTTGGTATCTGTCCCCAGTGGCTAAGGTTGGTTCAGTGGGTTGTGTAGGTTTCCTGGTGGAGGGAACTAGTGCCTGTGTTCTGGTGGATGAGGCTGGATGTTGTCTTTCTGGTGGGTTCGTCCACGTCTGGTGGTGTGTTTTGGGGTGTCTGTGGCCTTATTATGATTTTAGGCAGCCTCTCTGTTAATGGATGGGGCTGTGTTCCTCTCTTGCTAGTTGTTTGGCATAGGGTGTCCAGCACTGTAGCTTGCTGGTCGTTGAGTGAAGCTGGGTCTTGATGTTGAGATGGAGATCTGTGAGAGATTTTCGCCGTTTGGTATTACGTGGAGCTGGGAGGTCTCTTGTGGACCAGTGTCCTGAAGTTGGCTCTCCCACCTCAGAGGCACAGCCCTGATGCCTGGCTGGAGCACCAAGAGCCTTTCATCCACACGGCTCAGAATAAAAGGGAGAAAAAATGGAAAGAAAGAAAAAAAGAGGATAAAATAAAATAAAATAAAGCAATTATAATAAAAAATAAGAAAAAAAATTATTAAGAGTAAATTTATTAAGAAAAAAAATTTTTTTTTAATTTTTAAAAATAGATTTATTAATTTTTTATACTAAAAATAAGAAAAAAAAATTATTTAGAAAAAATTTATTAAGAAAAAAAATTTTTAATTTTTTAAAATAAAAAATATGAAAAAACTTATTAAAAAATTTTTTTAAAAATAGAAAATAAGGAAAAAATTATTAAGAAAACATTTATTAGGGAAAAAAAAATTTTTTTAAGCCAAAAAAAACACAAACAAACAAAAAAAAAACGGACGGACCTAACCCTAGGACTAACGGTGAGAGCAAAGCTATACAGACAAAATCTCACCCAGAAGCATACACATCTACACTCACAAAAAAAAGGAAAAGGGGAAAAGTTAATATATCCTGCTCCCAAAGTCCATCTCCTAAATTTGGGATGATTCGTTGTCTATTCAGGTATTCAACAGATGCAGGCACATCAAGTTGTTTGTGGAGCTTTAATCCGCTGCTTCTGAGGCTGCTGGGAGAGATTTCCCTTTCTCTTCTTTGTTCGTACAGCTCCCGGGGTTCAGCTTTGGATTTGGACCCGCCTCTGCATGTAGGTCCCCTGAGGGCGTCTGTTCCCCGCCCAGACAGAACGGGGTTAAAGGAGCAGCTGATTCGGGGGCTCTGGCTCAGTCAGGCCGGGGGGAGGGAGCGGTACGGAGGAGGCGGGGCGAGCCTGCGGCGGCAGAGGCCGGCGTGACGTTGCAGCAGCCTGAGGCGCGCCGTGCGCTCTCCCGGGGAAGTTGTCCCCGGATTACGGGAGCCTGGCCGTGGCGGGCTGCACAGGCTCCCGGGAGGGGCGGTGTGGAGAATGACCTGTGCTCGCCCACAGGCTTTTTGGTGGCGGCAGCAGCAGCCTTAGCGTCTCATGCCCGTCTCTGGGGTCCGCGCTGATAGCCGCGGCTCGCGCCCGTCTCTGGAGTTCGTTTAAGTGGCGCTCTGAATCCCCTCTCCTTGCACGCCGCGAAACAAAGAGGCAAGAAAAAGTCTCCTGCCTCTTCGGCAGCTGCAGACTTTTTCTCGTGCACCCTCCCGGCTAGTTGTGGTGCGCTAGACCCTTCAGGCTGTGTTCACGCAGCCAACCCCAGTCCTCTCCCTGGGATCCGACCGAAGCCCGCGCCTCAGCTCCCAGCCCCCGCCCGCCCCGGCGGGTGAGCAGACAAGCCTCTCGGGCTGGTGAGTGCTGCTCGGCGCCGAGCCTCTGTGCGGGAATCTCTCCGTTTTTCCCTCTGTGTCCCTGTTGCTGTGGGATCCGCGCTGATAGCCGCGGCTCGCGCCCGTCTCTGGAGCTCGTTTAGGCGGCGCTCTGAATCCCCTCTCCTTGCGCGCCGCGAAACAAAGAGGCAAGATAAATTCTCCTGCCTCTTTGGCAGCTGCAGTCTTTTTCCGGGACTCCCTCCCGGCTAGCACCAAAGCCCGAGCCCCAGCTCCCAGGCCCCGCCCGACCCGGCGGCTGAGCAGACAAGCCTCTCGGGCTGGTGAGTGCTGGTCGGCACCGCTCCTCTGTGCGGGAATCTCCGCTTTGCCCTCCGCACCAATGTGGCTGCGCTCTCCTCCGTGGCTCCGAAGCTTCCCCCCTCTGCTACCCGCAGTCTCTGCCCACGAAGGGGCTTCCTAGTGTGTGGAAACCTTTCCTCCTTCACAGCTCCCTCCCACTGGTGCAGGTCCCGTCCCTATTCTTTTGTCTCTGTTATTTCTTTTTTCTTTTGCCCTACCCAAGTACGTGGGGATTTTCTTGCCTTTTGGGAGGTCTGACGTCTTCTGCCAGCGTTCAGTGGGTGTTCTGTAGGAGCAGTTCCACGTGTAGATGTATTTCTCATGTATCTGTGGGGAGGAAGGTGATCTCCGCGTCTTACTCTTCCGCCATCTTGCCCCTCCCTTGTGTTAATTTTTGCTGTATAATAAAGTGAATCAGTTATATGTATACATATATCCCCATATCCCCTCCCTCTTGCATCTCCCTCCCTCCCACCCTCCCTATCTCACCCCTCTAGGTGGTCACAAAGCACTGAGTTGATCTCCCTGTGCTATGTAGCTGCTTCCCACTAGCTATCTATTTTACATTTGGTAGTGTATATATGTCCATGACACTCTCTCACTTCATCCCAGCTTACCCTTCCCCCTCCCCGTGTCCTCAAGTCCATTCTCTACTTCTGCATCTTTATTCCTGTCCTGCCCCTAGGTTTTTCAGAACCTTTTTTTTTTTTTTTTTTTTTTAGATTCCATATACATGTGTTAGCATACGGTATTTGTTTTTCTCTTTCTGACTTACTTCACTCTGTGTGACAGACTCTGGGTCCATCCGCCTCACTACAGATAACTCAATTTCGTTTCTTTTTATGGCTGAGTAATATTCCATTGTATATATGTGCCACATCTTCTTTATCCATTCATGTGTCGATGGACACTTAGGTTGCTTCCATGTCCTGGCTATTGTAAATAGAGCTGCAGTGAACATTGTGGTACATGACTCTTTTTGAATTATGGTTTTCTCAGGGTATATGCCCAGGAGTGGGATTGCTGGGTCGTATGGTAGTTCTATTTTTAGTTTTTTAAGAAACCTCTGTACTGTTCTCCATAGTGGCTGTATCAATTTACATTCCTACCAACAGTGCAAGAGGGTTCCCTTTTCTCCACACCCTCTCCAGCATTTATTTTCTAAACTGAACCAAATGAAGAACACAAAAGGAAAAGAATACCCATTTGAATCATAAAACCATGATTAGGCAAATTAAAAGACAAACTGGGAGGAATATTTTCAGCTCATATAATAGAGGGTCAATATTCTTATATTAAGAGAACTTGCAAATCAGTAAGAGAGATTCTGAAGAACACTTTAATATCTTAAAAGCCAGGGAAGACCAATAGTACTTTTAAAAAATAAAAATGGGTTATTTCTGTTAAATAGTTATAAAATGTTATTTGAAAATTATTTTAGCAAGTACGATTATGGTTGTAGTAAGATAGTGTAGTAAATTTGACTATGTTATAATGAAATTTTTATATTTAAGTCACTCGTAGGTTTATTTTATTTATATTCACTTTACAAACAATTAAATGTTTATCACTAGTTTGATTTTTATCAAGAAGTTGTCATCTCATTCCATTGATTCTAATTCTCTCAGGAAACCATTTCACTTTTGCTGTGTTTTGTGCCAGCTACAGCTACCCATACTCTAGAAGCTGTAATCACTTGCTGTCATCATAATTAAATAAAAAGTTCAAATCAGGGTTCAAATCAGGGCACAGTGAATATCAGACAAACCTGTTCGGATTTTGTTTAAATCTCTGTGACCCCTCAGGTTGCCCAGAAAAACATAAGTCTATCTATGATGGACCTTGAGAACTTAGAGGGTCATAATTGGTATTTGGAGGCTTTCCATGACTGAGACTGGTACCCCATTTGGAAGTCTAAAGTGATTCCTGTCAGGGTAATTAACTGACAAGTTCTCACTGAGGCTGATTCATCAATAAGCAATGTCACACAATAAGCAAAACATGGGCAAGTGTTGTGTAACCTACTCTAATGCATCTCTATGGTTCCGTTGCCCTGTTTTGTACTGACAATGCACCCACATCAAAATGCCAGTTAAAAAATGCTCTCAAGATTTCCATATGTTTAAAGCAGAAGTTAATTTTCTTCACTGCAGCAGGTTCCTCATTGTAATAGCAGCTTTGTCTTGGAAGGCATCCACGTGAAGGTGGAAGTCAGACAGAGTGGCGAGAGAGAGTGGAAACTTTCAGAAAGACGAGCCTCAGAAGTCTGGATGAATTGGCTGAACTTGGACTTGAGTCGGCTGTGCTGCTGAGCCTGGATTCCTGCACCACCAAGGACCTGCTTGGTCAGATTTCCCTCAGGGCTGACTTGTGTCATCTGGAGCATCTTATGGAAACAGCCAGCTGGAAACAAGTCCTTTTGAAATGTCTGTTTAATTGTTAATCAATAGGAGAAGCAGCTCTGAGAAAGCAGAATAGGAAGTATTAACTCCTGTGCCTTTCCTGTGGGCTTGAAACAGCGCTAGTGTCTCCTGGGGCCTCAGGTCCCAAGAGGTGGTGCTGTTGCAAGAGAAGGAAATGAGAAAGGCCATGGTACTGGGGGCAGAATCCATCTGATACTGAGGGCTTCTGTGCTAACAAAGAATTTATTAACATGGTTTCTGAATCTCAGGATGGAGAGATGGGTGGAGTTGCATATGTATTTGTACGGTGTTCCTTAGCACTCCCCGTCTCCCCTATTTGAACCGTCATTTTCTAGTGAATAGGAAATGGTCAAGGATTGTAGGAAGGGGCAGAGCCAGCTCTGTGATGCTCTTCTAGGGACTTTGAGATTGTAGAAAATTGTCTGGTTGACTCTCTGTCTAGCTTTCTTTCCTCCTGTCCCTGTCTGTTTCCCTCATCTTGTCTTCATTTTCTTTAATATAAAATCTTTGTTTTCTACACTATCTATGAAAACCTTAAAAATTTTAAACCTGTGAATATCATCATAGGTCCTTAATACTTGAGGATATTTACAGAGGATTAAGTGAAGTGTTTCCTCACTTTCATTATCAGTGATATAAGTATTTTTTTGAAATGGGTGTGCTGAGGAATGAAAGGATGGTAAAGGTTAAATGATTCTGGTTTTATGGCCTCAAGAGCCTCCAGGGCAACATGAACAAAAAGAGCTCTAGAAAATGCGTGAGTGCCAGAAGAAGGAACAAATGCAGTTCTGCAGGAGAACAAAGAAAAGATGTGGCTGGGGACCTGGGTAGGCTTCATGGAAGAGGTGGGCAAGAACTTGGGCTTGTAAACTGGAAACTTGGGGGGATGACCTTCTGTGATAGGTCATCCTTTGTTATAAGGTGACTTCTTCTTATGACAATGAGGTAGAATAGAGAATATAAAGCCATAATAAATGCCCTTTCATCCAGGATCCATACCATACAAAAATCAAACAAATAATAATCCCCCTCCCCCCAAGGAACTCCTCAAAACATTTTTTTCTTCCTATACTGTTTAACCATATAACTAATGTTCATAATATGTTACCTTAAGGCCTAATAAGATCCTACAGGGACCTCAGAATCAAAGGAAGTTTAAAACATGTTAAAACAGTTTGCCAATATAATGTAATCCTACTCTGATTCACTGACTGTTAATCATGGTGGAATATGAGGTGGGTATATGGATGGAAACCTTCCCAAACGTTCTTGATAAATGGACTTTTCTAAAATACAGCATGGATGGACTCTAATATGAAAAGTTTTATACTTCAAAATGTTGTGCCTCTTGAAGCCTGATTCTAGGAAAAGCTGTAAAAAAGGTTATCTTCATTGTCTTTCTACTTCATTAAGTCATTCACTTAATATGCATTAGTTCTATGCAAAGTGAGAGGAAGTACAAAAGGCAAATAAGACAAAATCCTTTTTAGAAGGAAGCTGAGGGAAGGCAGATGGGAAAGTAAATATTGATGTACATGTTATATTCAATCTATAAAATTCAGTGAGAATAAAGAGAAATGAGAAAACACAAATAATATTAAAGGGTAGGCTAACTGTGGGTTTTTATAGTTGAAATATAGTTGACTTATTAGTATCAGGTATGTAACATGGTGATTCGATATTTTTGTACATTATTCACCATACAAAATTCTTACAATATTATTGACTATATTCCCTGTGCTGTACATTACATCCCTGTGACTTGTTTATTTTATAACTAGTAGTTTGTACTTCTTAATTCCCTTCATGTATTTTGCCCATTCCCCCACCCTCCCTACCCTCTGGCAGCTACTAGTTTGCTCTCTGCTGTGAGTCTCTTTCTGTTTTATTGTATTTATTTTGTGTTACAGATTTCAAATATAAGTGAAAACATACAGTATTTGTCTTTCTTTGTCTGACTCATTTCACTTATTATAATAATTTCTAGGTCCATCCATGTTGTAGCAAATGGCAACATTTCATTCTTTATTATGGCTGAATAATACTTCACTGTGTGTATATCCCACATCTTCTTTAGCCATTCTTCTGTTGATGGACTCTTAGGTTGCTTCTATATCTTGGCAATTTTAAATAATACTGCAATGAACATTGGGGTGCATATATCTTTTCAAATTAGTGTTTTTATTTTCTTTGGAAGAATAACCAGAAGTGAAATTGCTGGATCATATGGTTGTTCTATTTTTAGTTTTTGAGAAAGCTCCATACTATTTTCCATAGTGGTTGCACCAATTTACATTTCCACTAAAAGTGCGTTTGGGTCCCTTTCTCCACATCCTCACTAGCATTTGTTATTTGCTGTCTTTTTGACGGTAGCCATACTGACAGTTGTGAGGTGATATCTCACTGTGGTTTTGATTTGCATTTCCCTGATGACTGATGATACTGAGTATATTTTCATGCACCTGTTGGCCATCTGTATGTCTTCTTTGGAAAAAATGTCTATTCAGTTTCTCTGTCCATTTTTAATCAAATTATTTTTTCTTTTGTTATTGGGTTGTATGAGTTCTTGATATACTTTGATATTAACTCATTATCAGACATACCATTTGCAGATATCTCCTTTCATTCATTTTCATTTTGTTGATGGTTTCCTTTGCTGTGCAAAAGCTTTTTAGTTTGATATAGTGCCATTTGTTTATTTTTGTTTTTATTGCCCTTGTCTGAGGAGATAGGTCTAAAAAAAATGTTGCTAAGACTGATGTCAAAGAATGTATGCCTACCTTTTCTTCTAGGAGTTTTTATAATTTCAGGTCTTACATTTAAGTCTAATCCATTTTGAGTTTATTTTTGTATATGATGTGAGAGAATGCTCTAGGTTCAGTTTTTTACATGTAGCTGTTCAGTTTTCCCAACACAACTTATTGAAGAGACTATCTTTTCCCCATTGTATATTCTTGTCTCCTTTGTCATAGGTTAATTGATCATATGTGCATAGGTTTATTTCTGGGCTCTCTATTGTATTCCATTGATCTATGTGTCTGTTTTTAAGCCAGTACCAGATTGTTTTGGTTATTATAGCTTTGTAGTATAGTTTGAATTCAGGGAGCATGATACCTTCAGCTTTGTTCTTCATTCTCAAAATTGCTTTGGCTATTTGGGATCTTTTTTGGTTCCATGCAAATTGTAGGAAATATGTTCTAATTCTGTGAAAAATGCCATTGCTATTTTGATAGGGGTTGGGTTGAATCTGTAGATTATTTTGGACAGTGTGAACATTTTAACAATATTAATTCTTCCAAACCATGAGCAGGATATATCTTTTCTTTTATTTGTGTCATCTTTAATTTCTTTCATTGATGTCTTATAGTTTTCAGAGTTCAGGTCTTTTATTACCTCCTTAGTTAAATTTATTTCTAGGTATTTTGTTCTTTTTGATGCAATTGTAGATGGAATTTTTTCTAAATTTCTCTTTTTGATAGTTTGTTATTAGTGTAGAGAAGTGCAATAGATTTATATATATTAATTTTGTATCCTGCACTTTTACTGAATTTATTTTAATAATTTTTTTTTTTTTTTTTTAGTGGAGACGTTAGGGTTTTCTCTAAATAGTACCATGTCAGGTGCAAATAATGACGGTTTTACTTCTTCCCTTCCAATTTGGATTCCTTTTATTTCTTTTTCTTGTCTGGTTGCTGTGGCTAGGACTTCTATGTTAACTAAAAATGGCGAGAGGGGGCATCTTTTTCTTATTCCTGACCTTAGAGGAAAAGCTTTCAGCTTTTCACTGTTGAGTATGTTGTTAGCTGTAGGTTTGTCACATGTAGCCTTTATTATGTTGAGGTATGTTCCCTCTATACTCACTTTGTTGAGAGTTTTTTTTTTAATCATGAATGGATGTTGAATTTTGTTAAATGCTTTTTCTGCATCTATTGAGATGATCATGTGATTTTTATCCTTCATTTTGTTAGTGTTGTGTGTCTTGTGGATTGATTTGTTGATATCGAACCATCCTTGTATCCCTGGGATAAATCCCTCTCGATTATGATGTATGATCTTTTTGATGTATTATTGAAATTGATTTGCTAATATCTTGTTGAAAAATTTTACATTCATATTAATCAGAGGTATTGGCATATAATTTTCTCTTTTTTTGGAGTATCTGTCTCTGGTTTTGGTATCAGGGTGATGCTGGCCTTACAGAAAAATTTTGGAAGCATTCCTTCCTCTTCAAGTTTTTGGAATAGTTTGAAAAGGATAGTTATTAATTCTTCTTTAAATATTTGATAGAATTCTCCTGTGAAGCTGTCTGGTCCTCAACTTTTTTTGTTGTTGCTAGGATTTTTTGATTACTGACTCAATTTCATTACTAGTAATTGTTCTGTTCATATTTTCTATTTCTTCCTGATTTAGTCTTGGACTATTGTACATTTCTAGGAATTTACTCCTTTCTTCTGGGTTGTCCAATTTTTTGGCATATAATTGTTCATTTATGATTTTTTGTATTTCTGGATATTTGTTGTAACTTCTCCCCTTTCATTTCTAATTTTATTTATTTGGATGCTCTCTCTTTTTCTTGATGAGTTTGGTCAAAGGTTTCTCAATTTTGTTCATCTTTTTAAAAAACCAGCTCTTAGTTTCATTGACGTTTTCTATTTTTTAAATCTTGATGTATTTTTTGCTCTTGTATTTATGATTTCCTTCTACTAACTCTGAGCTTTGTTTGTTTTTCCTTTTTAAATTCCTTGAGGTGTAAAATAAATTTGTTTATTTGAGATTTTTCTTGTTTCTTAAGGTGGGCCTGTATCACTATAAACTTCCCTCTTAGAACTGCTTTTACTGTGTCCCATAGATTTTGGAAAGTTGTGTTTCTATTTTCACTTCTCTTTAGTTATTTTTGCATTTCCTCTTTGATTTCTTTGTTGACATTTTTTTTTAGTAACTTGTTTAGTTGCCATGTGTTTGTGTTTTTTAGTAACATGTTGTTTAGTTGCAGTGTGTTTGTGTTTTTTCCAGTTTCCTTTCTGCAATTGACTTTTAGTTTCATACCATTGTGGTCAGAAAAGATGCTTGATGTGATTTCAATATTCTTAAATTTATTGAGACTTGTTTTATGGTCTAGCATGTGATCTATCCTGGAGAATGTTCCATGTCCACTTGAAAAAGAAATGTGTATTGCTACCCCTGCTTTCTTTTTGTTTCCATTTCCACGGAGCAACTCTTTCTATCCCTTCACTTTCAGTTTCCATTTGGCTTTAGTTCTTAAGTGAGTCTCTTGTAGGCAGCATATAGATGGGTTTTGTTTTGTTTTGTTTTTAAATTCTATTCAATGACCCTATGTATTTTGAATGGGTTATTTAGTCTACTTACATTTAAAGTGATTATTGATAGGTATGTACTTATTGCCATTTTGTCACTTTTTGTTTGTTTGTTTTTGTAGTTGTTCTTTGTTCTTCTCCTTTTAGTCTCTTCCCTTGTGGTTTGATGATTTTCTTTTAGTCTTATGTTTGGATTCCTTTATTTTTATTTTTTGTGTATCTACTGTAGGGTTTTGGCTTGTGGTTACCATAAGTTCATATATATTGACCTATATCTATTTGTATGTATCTATTTGTTTTAAGCTGATAGTCATTTAAGTTCAAACACATTCTAAAAGCTCTATCTTTTTTACTTCCTCCACCCCCATGTTTTATGTTTTTTATGTTATATTTAAAGCTTTTACCTTTCGGTATCCCTTAATTACTTATTGTGGTTATAGTTGATTTTATGACTTCTGGGTTTTAACTGTCATACCAGCTTTTAAAATAGTTGATCTACTGCCTTTACTATATATTTGCCTTTACCAGTGAGGTTTTTTCTTTCATATATTTTCTTATTTCTAGTTATGACCTTTTGTTTTTTGCTTAAAGACCCTTTAACATTTTTGGAAAGGCTGGTTTAGTGGTCTGAACTCTTTTAGTTTTTGCTTGTCTGGGAAACTCTTTATCTCTCCTTATTCTGAATGATAATCTTGTCAGGTAGAGTATCCTTAGTTGTAGGTTTTTCCTTTCATCACTTTAAATATATCATGCCACTTTTTTTCTGGCCTGCAAAGTTTCTGCTGAGAAATCAGCTGATCACCTTATGGGGGTTCCCTTGTATGTAATTCACTGTTTTTCTCTTGCTGCCTTTAAAGTCCTTTTTTTATCTTTAACTTTTGCCATTTTAATTATTATACTTTTTGATGTAGATTTCTTTGTGTTCATCTTGTCTGAGACTCTCTGTGCTTCCTGAAACTGATTATCTGTTTCCTTCCCCAGATTAGGGAAGTTTTCAATCATTATTTCATCAGACATGCTTTCTTCCTCTTTCTCTCTCTCTCCTTCTGGGTTGTGAATGTTAGTATGCTTGACATTGTCCCAGAGGTCCCTTAAACTATCCTCATTAAAAAAAATTCTTCCTTCTTTTGCTCTTCTGGTCAGAGGATTTTCACTATTCTGTCTTCCAGGTTGCTTATGTGTTCTGTATCATCTAATCTGCTGTTGAGTCCTTCTAGTGTATTTTTCACTTTAGTTATTGTAGTCTTCAGCTCTGGTTGGTTCTTTTTTATATTTTCTAATTCTTTGTTGAGGTTCTCACTGTGTTCCTCCATTCTTCTCCTGAGTTCAGTGAACATTTTTATGACTGTTGCTTTTAATTCTATCACATAAATTACTTCTCTCTGTTTAATTAAGGTTTTATTCTTGTGTTTTATCTTGTTCTTTTGTTTGGAACAAACTCCTCTGTCTCCTCATGTCTTTCTTTGTTTGTTTTTATGAATTAGGTGAAACAGTTACCTCTCCCAGTCTTGAAGTTGTGTCCTTGTGCAGGAGCATCTCTTTGTAGACTGCATGTCCCTGGTGGCTTGGACAGAAGGGCTGGAGCCAAAACAGGCTTGTCCTGGGATGTGTTGGGAGCTGCCACCTTGGTGGGAGGGCTGGAGCCTGGTGTGGGCCTGGGATTTACCTGGGGTGATTCACAGGCCATTGCCTTGGTTGGGAGGGTTGGAGTGGAAGTGGGCACAGGCTGGGGCTTCTCCTGGGACACACTGGGGGCTGCCTCTTTGGGCTGGAGCCAAAGCCCGGTGTGGGCTGGGCTTTTCCTGGGATGTACTGAGGGCCACCACCTTGGCAGGGGGATGGGGCAGAGCCAGAGCCTGGCATGGGCTGGGGAGCATGCTGGGGCAGTCTTGGCAGGCTGGTTAGAGCAACAGATGCTTTCAGTCTGCTGCCTCTGAGCTGAGACTCTGAGCAAGTGAGTTTGTGCACAAGCCCTTTAAGAGCAGAGTCTTGATTTCTTACAGCCCTCTGGCTCTCCTGGGCATAAACCCTCCTGGTCTTCAAAACCAGTTAAGGGGCTTGTCTTCCTGGTTGCCAGTCCCCAGGGTTGGGGTTCCCGAAGTGCAGCTCAGGCTCCCTGATCCTTAGAGAGTACCTCTGAGTTTGTGATATCCTCTTCCTCCTGTGGGTTGCTTTCTGGAGGTGTGGGTCCTGACTAGATTGTGTCTCTGCCTTTCCTACCCATCTCAATGTGGGTTTTCCTCTGTATACTTAATTGTAGAAGAGTTGTTCTGCTAGTCTTGAGGTTCTTGGAGAGAGTTGTTATATATGTAGTTGTAGTTTTGGTGTGTTCATGGGAAGAGGTGAGCTCAGGCTCTTCTTACTCTACCATCTTGATTCTGCCTCCAGATTAAGCTAACTTTGTTATTGTTTTTGAAGCTTTAAATGCAAAGGAGTCTTGATAATATTTACGATGGTGGTGGGTAAAATTCAGACACATATTTAATGGTGATGTGTCCCCAGCTCACAATGAGGGAGTGTGGATTCAGCCCACCCATGGTGGAGGACAGTTTTGGAGTGTTGATTCTCTGAGGGTGACCCTTGTCCAACCACAGAGCAGCACATGTGAAGTACTTTTATATTGGTTCCTTGCACTTCAAATTGTTTTTCTGCAGTCCCCCATTTGCTGATGCACCAACTTTTTATTGGCTATTGATTTATGCAGAAGTCCTAGTCCTTGGCCTGGAGACTTTTTCCATCAATGTAAACATTAACTTCCACTTCTTTTAGCCCTGAGTTCCCTTATTGTTTCTGGCATTCCTGGAGATGATTGTTTTTTTGCTTCAAAGCCCACTATATACATTTTTTTGAATTTTATTTTATTTATTTTTTATACAGCAGGTTCTTATTAGTCATCAATTTTATACACATCAGTGTATACATGTCAATCCCAATCGCCCAATTCATCACACAACCTGCCCCCCCACCCCCCGCAGCTTGCCCCCGTTGGTGTCCATATGTTTATTCTCTATGTCTGTGTCTCAATTTCTGCCCTGCAAACTGGTTCATCTGTACCATTTTTCTACGTTCCACATATATGCGTTAATATACGATATTTGTTTCTCTCTTTCTGACTTACTTCACTCTGTATGACAGTCTCTAGATCCATCCATGTCTCAACAAATGACCCAGTTTCGTTCCCTTTTATGGCTAATATTACACTGTATATATGTACCACATCTTCTTTATCCATTCATCTGTCGATGGGCATTTAGGTTGCTTCCATGACCTGGCTATTGTAAATAGTGCTGCAATGAACATTGGGGTGCATGTGTCTTTTTGAATTGTGGTTTTCTCTGGGTATATGCCCAGTAGTGGGATTGCTGGATCATATGGTAATTCTATTTTTAGTTTTTTAAGAAACCTCCATACTGTTCTCCGTAGTAGCTGTATCAGTTTACATTCCCACCAACAGTGCAAGAGGGTTCCCTTTTCTCCACACCCTCTCCAGAATTTGTTGTTTGTAGATTTTCTGATGATGCCCATTCTAACTGGTGTGAGGTGATACCGCATTGTAGTTTTGATTTGCATTTCTCTAATAATTAGTGATATTGAGCAGCTTTTCATTTGCTTCTTGGCCATCTATATGTCTTCTTTGGAGAAATGTCTATTTAGGTCCTCTGCCCATTTTTGGATTGGGTTGTTTGTTATTTTAATATTGAGCTGCATGAGCTGTTTATATATTTTGGAGATTAATCCTTTGTCCATTGATTCATTTGCAAGTATTATCTCCCATTCTGAGGGTTGTCTTTTCATCTTGTTTATGGTTTCCTTTGCTGTGCAAATGCTTTTAAGTTTCATTAGGTCCCATTTGTTTATTTTTGTTTTTATTTCCATTACTCTAGGAGATGGATCAAAAAGGATCTTGCTGTGATTTATGTCAAAGAGTGTTCTTCCTATGTTTTCCTCTAAGAGTTTGATAGTGTCCGGTCTTACATTTAGGTCTCTAATCCATTTTGAGTTTTTTTTTGTGTATGGTGTTATGGAGTGTTCTAATTTCGTTCTTTTACATGTAGCTGTCCAGTTTTCCCAGCACCACTTGTTGAAGAGACTGTCTTTTCTCCACTGTATATCCTTGCCTCCTTTGTCATAGATTAATTGATCATAGGTGCGTGACTTTACCTCTGGGCTTTCTGTCTTGTTCCATTGATCTATGTTTCCGTTTTTGTGCCAGTACCATATTGTCTAGATGACTGTAGCTTTGTAGTATAGTCTGAAGTCAGGGAGTCTGATTCCTCCAGCTCTGTTTTTGTCCCTCAAGACTGCTTTGGCTATTCAGGGTCTTATGTGTCTCCATACAAATTTTAAGATTTTTTGTTCTAGTTCCGTAAAAAATGCCATTGGTAATTTGATAGGGATTGCATTGAATCTGTAGATTGCTTTGGGTAGTATAGTCATTTTCACAATGTTGATTCTTCCAATCGAAGAACATGGTATATCTCTCCATCTGTTGGTATCATCTTTAATTTCTTTCATCAGTGTCTTATAGTTTTCTGCATACAGGTCTTTTGTCTCACTAGGAAGGTTTCTTCCTAGGTATTTTATTCTTTTGTTGCAGTGGTAAATGGGAGTGTTTCCTTAATTTCTCTTTCAAAATTTTCATCATTAGTGTATAGGAATGCAAGAGATTTCTGTGCATTAAGTTTGTATCCTGCAACTTTACCAAATTCATTGATTAGCACTAGTAGTTTTCTGGTGGCATCTTTAGAATTCTGTATGTATAGCATCATGTCATCTGCAAACAGTGACAGTTTTACTTCTTCTTTTCCAATTTGTATTCCTTTTATTTCTTTTTCTTCTCTGATTGCCATGGCTAGGACTTCCAAAACTATGTTGAATAATAGTGGTGAGAGTGGACATCCTTGTCTTCTTCCTGATCTTAGAGGAAATGCTTTCAGTTTTTTCACCATTGAGAATGATGTTTGCTGTGGGTTTGTTGTATATGGCCTTTATTATGTTGAGGTAGGTTCCCTCTATGCCTACTTTCTGGAGAGTTTTTTCATAAAGGGTGTTGAATTTTGTCCAAAGCTTTCTCTGCATCTATTGAGATGATCATATGGTTTTTATTCTTCAATTTGTTAATACAGTGTATCACATTGATTGATTTGCGTATATTGAAGAATCATTGCATCCCTGGGATAAATCCCACTTGATTATGGTGTATGATCCTTTTAATATGTTGTTGGATTCTGTTTGCTAGTATTTTGTTGAGGATTTTTGCATCTGTATTCATCAGTGATATTGGTCTGTAATTTTCTTTTTTTGTAGTATCTTTGTCTGGTTTTGGTATCAGGGTGATGGTGGCCTCATAGAATGAGTTTGGGAGTGTTCATTCCTCTTCAATTTTTGGAATAGTTTGAGAAAGACGGGTGTTAGCTCTTCTCTAAATGTTTGATAGAATTCACCTGTGAAGCCATCTGGTCCTGGACTTTTGTTTGTTGGAAGATTTTTAATCACAGTTTCAATTTCATTACTTGTGATTGGTCTGTTCATATTTTCTATTTCTTCCTGGTTCAGTCTTGAAAGGTTATATCTTTCTAAGAATTTGTCCATTTCTTCCAGGTTGTCCATTTTATTGGCATAGAGTTGCTTGTAGTAATCTCTTAGGATGCTTTGTATTTCTGTGGTGTCTGTTGTAACTTCTCCTTTTTCATTTCTAATTTTATTAATTTGAGTCCTCTCCCTCTTTTTCTTGATGAGTCTGGCTAATGGTTTATCAATTTTGTTTATCTTCTCAAAGAACCAGCTTTTAGTTTTTGATCTTTGCTATTGTTTTCTTTGTTTCTATTTCATTTATTTCTGCTCTGATCTTTATGATTTCTTTCCTTCTGCTCATTTGGTTTTGTTTGTTCCTCTTTCTCTAGTGCCTTTAGGTGTAAGGTTAGATTGTTTGAAATTTTTCTTGTTTCTTTTTTTTTTTTTTTTAAGTTTTTATTTATTTATTTACGGCGGTGTTGGGTCTTTGTTTCTGCGTGAGGGCTTTCTCTAGTTGCGGCAAGTGGGGGCCACTCTTCATTGCGGTTCATGGGCCTCTCATTATCGCAGCCTCTCTTGTTGTGGAGCACAGGCTCCAGACATGCAGGCTCAGTAATTGTGGCTCACGGGCCTAGTTGCTCCGCGGCATGTGGGATCTTCCCAGACGAGGGCTCGAACCCGTGTCCCCTGCATTGGCAGGCAGATTCTCAACCACTGTGCCACCAGGGAAGCCCTTTTCTTGTTTCTTGAGGTAGGCTTGTATAGCCATAAATTTCCCTCTTAGAACTGCTTTTGCTGCATCCCATAGGTTTTGGATTGTCGTGTTTTCATTGTCATTTGTCTCTAGGTATTTTTTGATTTCCTCTTTGATTTCTTCAGTGATCTCTTGGTTATTTAGTAATGTAGTGTTTAGCCTCCATGTGTTTGTGTTTTTTACATTTTTTCCCCTGTAATTCATTTCTAATCTCATAGTGTTGTGGTCAGAAAAGATGCTTGATATGATTTCAATTTTCTTAAGTTTACTGAGGCTTGTTTTGCGACCCAAGATGTGATCTATCCTGGAGAATGTTCCGTGCGCACTTGAGAAGAAAGTGTAATCTGCTGTTTTTGGATGGAACGTTCTGTAAGTATCAGTTAACTCTATCTGGTCTATTGTGTCATTTAAAGCTTCTGTTTTCTTATTTATTTTCATTTTAGATGATCTGTCCATTGGTGTAAGTGAGGTGTTAAATTCCCCCACTATTACTGTGTTACTGTTGATTTCCTCTTTTACAACTGTTAGCAGTTGCCTTATGTATTGAGGTGCTCCTATGTTGGGTGCATATATATTTATAATTGTTATATCTTCTTCTTGGATTGATCCCTTGATCATTATGTAGTGTCCTTCCTTGTCTCTTGTAACATTCTTTATTTTAAAGTCTATTTTATCTGATATGAGTATTGCTACTCCAGCTTTCTTTTGATTTCCATTTGCATGGAATATCTTTTTCCATCCCCTCACTTTCAGTCTGTATGTGTCCCTAGGTCTGAAGTAGGTCTCTTGTAGACAGCATATATATGGGTCTTGTTTTTGTGTCCATTCAGCAAGCCTGTGTCTTTTGGTTGGAGCATTTAATCCATTCACGTTTAAGGTAATTATCGATATGTATGTTCCTATGACCATTTTCTGAATTGTTTTGGGTTTGTTTTTGTAGGTCCTTTTCTTCTCTTGTGTTTCCCACTTAGAGAAGTTCCTTTAGCATTTGTTGTAGAGCTGGTTTGGTGGTGCTGAATTCTCTTAGCTTTTGCTTGTCTGTAAAGCTTTTGATTTCTCTGTCGAATCTGAATGAGATTCTTGTCAGGTAGAGTAATCTTGGTTGTAGGTCCTTCCCTTTCATCACTTTAAGTATATCATGCCACTCCCTTCTGGCTTGTAGAGTTTCTGCTGAGAAATCAGCTGTTGACCTTATGGGAGTTCCCTTGTATGTTATTTGTCATTTTTCCCTTGCTGCTTTCAATAATTTTTCTTTGTCTTTAATTTTTGCCAATTTGATTACTATGTGTCTAGGCATGTTTCTTCTTGGGTTTATCCTGTATGGGACTCGCTGCGCTTTCTGGACTTGGGTGGTTATTTCCTTTCCCATATTAGGGAAGTTTTTGACTGTAATCTCTGCAAATATTTTCTTGGGTCCTTTCTCTCTCTCTTCTCCTTCTGGGACCCCTATAATGTGAATGTTGTTGCGTTTAATGTTGTCCCAGAGGTCTCTTAGTCTGTCTTCATTTCTTTTCATTCTTTTTTCTTTATTCTGTTCTGCAGCGGTGAATTCCACCATTGTGTCTTCCCGGTCACTTATCCGTTCTTCTGCCTCAGTTATTCTGCTATTGATTCCTTCTAGTGTAGTTTTCATTTCAGTTATTGTATTGTTCATCTCTGTTTATTTGTTCTTTAATTCTTCTAGGTCTTTGTTAAACATTTCTTGCATCTTCTCGATCTTTCCCTCCATTCTTTTTCCGAGGTCCTGGATCATCTTCACTATCATTATTCTGAATTCTTTTTCTGGAAGGTTGCCTATCTCCACTTCATTTAGTTGTTTTTCTGGGGTTTTATCTTGTTCTTTCATCTGGTACATAGCCCTCTGCCTTTTCATCTTGTCTATCTTTCTGTGAATGTGGTTTTTGTTCCACAGGCTGCAGGATTGTAGTTCTTCTTGCTTCTGCTGTCTGCCCTCTGGTTGCTGAGGCTATCTAAGAGGCTTGTGCAGGTTTCCTGATGGGAGGGAATGGTGATGGGTAACGCTCCCCACTATATATATATATATATTTTGTTGTTGTTGTTGTTGTTGTTAGAGAAGTTTATTTATTTATTTATTATTTATATTTGGCTTTGTTGGGTCTTCGTTTCTGTGCGAGGGCTTTCTCCAGTTGCGGCCAGCAGGGGCCACTCTTCATCGCAGTGCACGGGCCTCTCACTGTCGCGGCCTCTCTTGTTGTGGAGCACAAGCTCCAGACGCACAGGCTCAGTAGTTGTGGCTCACGGGCCCAGCCGCTCCGCAGCATGTGGGATCTTCCCAGACCAGGCCTCGAACCCATGTCCCCTGCATTGGCAGGCAGACTCTCAACCACTGAGCCACCAGGGAAGCCCCCCCCACTCTATATTTTTAAGTGATGTTCTTATAATCAAGCATGTCAATGTGTTTGCTGTTGAAGCACTATGTCTTCCATCTTAAGTGGAAACCCCAGTCTGCTGCTTTCAATAATGAGGCACTCGGTAAAGGAAAGTGGGCTGTCATCATTTGACCTTTTGTTCTGACCATCTGTACAGCATTTCCGATAGACAGTCAAAATCACAAGTTGGGGTTTTATTTTCTGTACTTTTCTTAAAGTGCCAAGGTATCCATATTAGTGTGAGGGCCTAAATAGTGTTCATGCTGGGGTTCAGACATTTTTGGGCATGCCAGATTTAACTCTTAGAGGAAGAATTTGTCAGTGATCTATCTGCAGCAATGTCCATCTCAAGGCAGGAGAGCAGAGGAGTTCAGGTTTGGGTCAAGGACAGCAGGCCAGCATGCGAGGAGCTGGGCAATTCTGAGCATCATTCATATCATCTTCCTGGGTCTAAGTAAAACCAGTCTAGGAGTGAATATGAAAATGCTGCTTGGGATAATTGGCTGTAAGATGTTAGCCTTACAGGGAAACTCAGTTTGGGGAGAGTTGTGACAGAATGTAGTGTATGAGTGGGGAAGGAAGGTCTCTTTCTGCTTTGGTGAAGAGCACAGCAGGGCCTGGTCACACTGCAGGCTTCAGTGCAGCAGCCCCTGCATCTTCCTGGCAGCCTCCACGGGGGACGGCACAGGCATTGGCTTCCCACTGAGGCACTGGAGGAGAGAGGAGATGAGGAAACTGTATAGATGGAGAGACCTGTACTACACACTCCCCTATCATTGAGATGACAGTATAAGGTGTGGAGGGAAGGTGGTTTTGGGTGTATAAAAATGTCCATCAGAAGTGCAACTGGTATTGCAATCTAGACTCCTTTGTCCTGGGCAATGGGGAAAGGATAGGCAGCAGAAGAGTGAAGACCATGAATGCCCTAGAAGTTGTCAGAACGTGATTGTCCTCACAAAGGAGTAAAACTGACCTCTACTTGTTCAATCATCTTTAATTGAGCTTCACAAGTTATTTCCTATTTTCCCCTCTTAAATTTACTTTCTAAATAGTTTGAACTATCTATTATTATCATTCCTTCCCACCCCCAGAATAAAGCATACCCATTATCTTAATATGGCATACCTTCCAATAACACTGTTCCCAAGTTAGCACATCATCATAGAGATACATCTCTCATGATATACTGGTAGGCAGAAACATTTATGAAATGAATAGAAATTTTATTACGGCAAATTCAGTGCTGATGAAAAATGGAAAAGTACTTTTCAGTGGAAGTGATTGATGTTTAATGCAGGGTGTGTTTCTGACAAAATCACACCTTATATAGGAGTTTTTCCAATGCATATTTTATAAATGCTTATAAAACATGGCAAGATGTATTGGAAAATGCACATAATGAGTATTCTTTCTATGTGTAAAGATTCTAGAGAAAAAACTTACTTGGAAGAAAGGGTGAGAACATGTGATGGAGGTAGAATTATGATGATGATAGTGGTCCAGCTGGGGTAGCCATTCATCTCTGCCACAGGCTTTGAGAGTCAGACTAGAGGAGATCGTGACTGTCTGTATTGATGTCTGCTTCAGCAGTCTGAGGGCTTGGTCTCCCAGTGTCCTCACTCCTTTATGACTCACAGTGGATACTTTAATCCATGAATCTAAACATGAGGATGTAAGCAGACCTCATATGGTATCCCAGTTCCATCATGATCTTGAACCAATTATTTCATCTTTCAGAGTGCAACTTTCTATACAGAGTAAATTGGCATGGAGGTACTCAATAATTATTAGTTCTGTTTAGCAAATACCTACAAAATCACAGTGGCATATAAAAATAATTATTCATTTTTCAGTAACGGGCCTGTGCATGCCTCTGCTTCAGGGTATGGGTCAAATTCATAATTGTTCCGTGTAAACTTATTCTGGGATCAGGATGAAGGGCAGAAGCTAATAGGGACATATTCTTCATTTGGTAGTGGTCAGAAACTTGGAGGGATGAGCAGATACATTCAATGGCTCTTCAAGTCTCTGCCCCCATTCCATTGGCCAAAGCAAACCACATGAACAATCTAAAATCAGCAGGACGGAGAAGCATTCTCCCTCCGTGGAAGTGAATATTTACTAAATAATAATTTAATCTACCACAGTTCCCTTCTTCCCTTTTAAAGCTTTAAAAAATATGTTTCCAGCCCGTTCTAAATCTAGTTCGAAGTCTAACACAAATGTAGCAGGCTCTACATAAAGTAGTGCTTCCTCTCTATTGTTGTAAAATGAAACCTTTATTAGGGAGATTATATTTTACTCACTTCATTTATGATGCCATTCTAATAATTTACGTTGACAGTTGCAATTTTTGTTCTATTTAATCTAGGCTAACTGGCCTGGTTACTGACTGAGGATTATACCTGTGCCGCCCCATATGGTAGCCACAAGTTCCATGTAGCTACTTAAATTTGGGTGAAATTAAAAAATTTAGTTCCTCATTCACACTAGCTACATTTCAAGTGCTCAATAACTACATGTGGCTAGTAACTACCATGTAGGGTAGCACAGAAATAGGACATTTTCATCATCACAGAAAGTTCTATTGGACAGCATTGGGTTAGGTAAAACAATAACAACCATAATGACTTTCATTTATCTAGCACTAAACATGTGCCAGGCACCTTGCTACGTGTGTTGCATGCCTCAAGTTCATCCTTGTGAGCATCCTGTGAGATCACTACTCTTATTCTCATTTTTCTAATGAAGAAACTGATGCTTGGTGATGCTAAAAATAGGAGCAAGCTTGCCAATGGGTAGTAACTGGCAGTGTCATGTCTATTTGACTCCAAAGCTCTGTCTCTGAGCCATTAAAATGCTCAGTTTTCTAGTTTCAGGCCATCTCAAGAACAGATGCTATGATGTCTAGCAGAGCGATGGCAGGGGCAGGGTGCTTAGTCCCAGGTGCCATCTGGGATGATTAGAGGGCAGATCAGAAACTGGCTGATTGAGTAGCACAGTAGTGGTTTCCAGAACCCATAGCTGGAATGAGGAGATGACTGTGGTTAAAGCTGGTCCAACGGTTCCCTGAAAGATCTGCTGCCTCTTCAGACAAAGCACTTCATGATTCTGCCTGATTCTGCCTCAGTAACTCCTGTTCAGTTAAGTCATCTGTGCTTTTTTCTGCAGAGGGACCTTAGCAGGGGTACCCTTTTGGAGGAGTTAAGTGCATTTGAGGAAAATCTGAACATTATGTTTTCCCCAGCCATCTCCTCATTATCCTGGTTATGGTGAGATCTCTGAGGCAGCATGGTAATAATGAGTGGCCTGAAGTTGTTGTCTGAAGGACCATTTCTGTGATTTTATCATTTTGAGAAGATTATATAGGGACAATATATTTTGGTATGACAAACATGCAAGTTATGGTACTAAAGAAAAATAGATATTAGCTGTTCTCTTTTACTACTCTTCTAAGAAGAAAATACCTTTGTTACTCAAACATACAGTAGCGGACTGGTAGTTGTTTAATGGAAGTAATGGGCTAAGAGGAAAAAATACTGGAGAAGCCTGGAAATTTAGCTAGATTTACATTGGAAAGAAACAAGTTACTGGCAGAAGACAGTAGAATAGATAATGGAAAATGAAAGGAGAGATTCTCCTGAGGCTAGGGCTTGGGGGATATTTGGGAGTTTGTAAAAATGGAAGAAAGAAATGGGAGAATACCTACTGTGAATGAACAAAATTGAGAGAAGAGATGGGGAAAGGGAATTTTAAGAAAAGTATGTTATAAATGGAATACTACTTTAGTGATTTCAGTAGAGCTATAATTAGTTGTTGGTTTTTTTCCCCCCAGCTCTCAGGACTATTCTTTCCTTGCGTGCGAGACCATTAACAATGGGCCATTGGAGCAGTTGAGCTTTATATAAGAAAACTGGCATTTGACATAAATTATAGTTTCAGTAGGAAGAGGTGGGTTAGGAGCTAGAGACTTATATTAACAGAGTTATATTTCTCATTGGAATTTAAGAAAATGAATGTATAGCTATAAAACCTGAGCATCGCTGAGGTTATCTAGAGTTTAAATCTAGCAACTGCTCAATAGCAGTTAACTTTGTTTTTCTACCCCAGCTGACGCTGTTATTGTATATTCTTTTAAGCATCACCTTTTTTATCCATTGCTTAGTAAGTATGAATTTCAAGCTGAGTTGCAAGCGCTATAGCTCTTCCTTCTATTCTCTGTTATTATTACATTATAACAAATAGTGATTTGTAAAATGCAGGTTAATTGACTATTATACTTGAATTGCATCTGGGAAATCTTTGATGTAGGAGAAAAATCTGTATTGTGAGGGAAAAAAGTGTTCCATGGTCAAACATTTGACATTTCTGTATGCTCTTTTCACTCCGTTTATGGTGTACTTTGATGACTAAAGTTTTTTATCTTGATGAAGTCCAGTTTATCCAGTTTTTCTTTTGTTGCCTGTGCTTTTGGTGCTTTTTCTTCAAGCTATAATTGTGATGGTTTTTAAAATGATTTGGAGATCTTTTCTTTAGATTTATTTATTTATTTTTTAATATTTATTTTTGGCTGCCTTGGGTCTTCGTTACTGCCCGCGGGCTTTCTCTAGTCGCAGCGAGTGGGGGCTACTCTTCATTTCGGTGCGTGGGCTTCTCATTGTGGTGGCTTCTCTTGTTGTGGAGCACAGGCTCTAGGCACGTGGTCTTCAGTAGTTGTGGCTCACGGGCCCTAGAGCACAGGCTGAGTAGTTGTGATGCACGGGCTTAGTTGCGCCACGGCATGTGGGATCTTCCCGGACCAGCGATCGAACCCGTGTCCCCTGCATTGGCAGGCGGATTCTTAACCACTGTGCCACCAGGGAAGTCCTTGGAGATCTTATTTTAATAATTTTTTTTTTTTTTTTGCTGTATTTTGAATTGTCAATTAGGTATTTATATTTTTCTTTAGATGTGGAGCCTGGATACCTTTCCTTCTCAAAGCATTGTTATTTGGTTTGGTGTGTGGAAGAACTCTGATTTTGGAGATTTTTTTACAGTATCTAAGAAAAAATTAGTTCTAAACATTGCTTAAAGGAATAATTGTTTTTGCCAGCATTGAGACTAATTGAATTAAATATGCGTAAGAGTAGAAAGTATGGTTTCCCACCCAGGAGGTATAAAGCTACCTTATGATAAAAATTTAATGTGTGGTTATTATGAATATTTATTGTGTTGTCTATGAAATACATAGGCTAAGTATATTTGACTGGATTCAGGCTTATATCTGATCTTTTAATTGATCCATGTAACTTAGGTAAAAGATTTACTATAGAAGTAATGTTAAATTCCAAGAACATAAACTCTGTGAGCCATTTTCATTGACAGGCAGGTATTTCTTTTGGATGATTTGTCACAATTACTTTGAAAATATTTTCAGAAAACTTACCACAAGGCTTGTGTGAAATTAGGGTCTCCTTTATCACTATTTGTGAAATCCCAAGGAGGAAGACCCTAATTGGTATAAAAATTATTCTGGCAGCATTTTCTGCTCACCTGCTGAGAGGACAAGTGGGATGTCCTGATTAGCACTCTGTGGTCAAGTGTTAATGACTCTGGAAAAGAGCCACTGTGATCCTGGAAAGTGTCCAGTCTCTGAAGCTTATTGATGCCTTCCAGCATGTGAATACCACCTAAGAGAAGGCTCCTGACCAAAATAGCACAGAAAGTTGGGTCAATCAGATAACCACCATCTTTCGGTAAAGGTCAAATTTACATGTGGAGATTTATGGATCCTGCGTCTAAATGAGTACAAGATGTGTAAACCTCCAAAATATTTTTTTCTAGTCTCATCTTTCACACCTATTTCCCTCTCATTTTTCCTTTTGGCTTATTTATCACCTCCTTAATTCCTTTGTGATTCATTGTCTGGTTAGGGGAATTAAGGAGATTCCTAATTCCCACTACACACCTACTAGCAGCTTTGTTTATAATTGCCCAAACGTGGAAGGAACTGAGATGTATTTCGGTAGGTGAATGGATAAATAAACTATATTTATGGATATAGTGGATATCCGGATGATAGAATATTATCCAGCACTAAAAAGAAATGAGCTATCAAGTCATAAAAAGACATGGAGGAACCTGAAATGCATATTACTAAGTGAAAGAAGCCAATCTGAAAAGGGTATATACTGTATGATTCCAATTACATGACATTCTGGAAAAGGCAAAATATGGCGACTGTAAAAAGATCAGTGGTTGCCAGGGGTTGGGGGATAGGGAAGAGTGAATAAGTGGAGCACAGAGGAATTTTAGGACAGTCAAACTATTCTGTATAATACTATAATGGTGGATACATATCATTATACATTTGTCAAAACCCACAGAATAAACAACACCAATAGTGAACCCTGATGTAAACTGTGGACTTTGGGCGATTATCTGTCAATGCAGGTTCATTGATTATAAGAAATGTAACACTCTGGTGTGGGGTGTTAATAGTGGGGGAGGCTGTGAGTGTGTGTGTGGTCAGGGTTTATGGAACCTCTCTGTACTTTCTGATTAATATTGCTGTGAACCTAAAATTGCTATAAAAATTAAAGCCTTTAAAAGATTGATAACAGAAAGGTAGTTAAAGAAATTCCACCCTCTATATTTGGAAGCTACTTATGGACTTAAATTTGATTATGAAAATAAATAAAATATAAAATTACTTTTAAAAGATTAATATTACATTATTTTTGAATTATATAAATAATTAGAGAAAACATCAGAAATATTAAGATTGAGAAACAGGTGTAATACAATGCAAATAAGGGAAAGGGTAAAAGTGTTCTAAAATCCTTATTTTAAGTAGAAAGACTCAAAATGTGCTGTATCATGCTTGATTGAAATGATTTGAAAAATACAGATTAAATGAAGGTTTTGAAAAACTAGAAGAAATTGGCTTTAGATAGGATCAATTAATATTATAAAAATGTAAGTTCTCCCTAAATCAATCTATGAACAGTGCAATTCCAAATTATCAACAGCTTTTTCTGAAATGTGATGAAGTGACTCTAAAGATTTTCTGTAAGAAAGTACATGTCAGAATGAAAAGGAAGTTTTAAAACTGAGTAAATCTCAGGACCTTGCCAAATATTAAAATGTGTTATGATAATGTGATTCTGAGATACTCTGAAGGTAAATTAAAAAAATATGAAAATATATGTGATGAAGATGGCATTTCAAATCAATGAGATAAAGATGGATTATTTAGAAAAAAATAGTGTTGGGAAAATTGTGCAGTTATTTGGAAAATAATGAACCTGGATTCCCTGATATAAATTCTAGATAAACCACAGAATTAGACATATACTTACAAATAAAAAACTAACCAACCAAATAAACTATAAAAGCAATAGTAAGAAACGTGAGTTTCTGTTTATTTTAAAAATATATTTGGGTAGATGTCTTCCTAATTGTGAATTGACATGAAATTCAAAACCCATAAAGGAAATTTGGATAATGATGGCCAGTAATGAGTGATCAATATTTATTGAGCATTTTCAAGTGCTAGGCAATGTTTTTGGCTCTTTACATTTTCTTTTACTTATTTAATACCCTTAGCCCAATGAGGTATATAGATTTTTTTTACTATAACTCTTTTATAGGTTTGAAAACTAAGGCAGAGGGAGGTTAAGTAACAGTAAGAAATGGCGAAGCTGGAATTCTGAACCCAGTCAGGTTGATTTCATACCCTGAGTTCACTCTATGGCACTATACCACACAACACTGCCTTATATAACACAAAAAATGTGCACAGCAAAATTCAGTATAAAATCAAAAAGAAAATGACAAACAGGAAATTGTGAACAACACCTAAAGACAGTCAGAAACCAGTATGCCTTACACACAATGAACACTTAAAAATAAGAAAAAGACACAGCGCTTAATAGAAAAATGAATACATTTCATGATGACATAATTTACACATTGGACTTCCCTGGTGGTGCAGTGGATAAGATTCCATGCTCCCAGTGTGGGGGTCCTGGATTTGATCCCTGGTCAGGGAACTAGATCCCACATGCATGCTGCAACTAAGAGTTCACATGCCACAACTAAGGAGCCCTGGAGCTGAAAATAAGGAGCCCGCCTGCCGCAACTAAGACCCTGTGCAACCAAATAAATGAATAAATAAATATTTTTTAAAAAAGGAGATAATTTACACAATAAGGAATACAAATAAATAATAAACATATAAAAGATCTTCATTCCCACTAATAACTAAATTAATACAAATTAAATAATCAGATAGCTTTTTCAACTATCATATTGTTAATAATTAAAATACCAATAATACCAGTGCATCAAAAGTATGGAGAAACAATTTCTCTTTGACCCATTATTAGTTGGTGGCAACTTATATTGGTACATGATTTAAAGTGGCAGTTTAGCTATATTTATTAAAATAAAACACTTACAGAAGCAATTTTACATCTGGGAATTTTATTTTATTTTATAGAACTATCCCACGTATATGCAAAAGTATATATATACAAGATTATTCACTACAGTATTGTTTATAATAGCAAAAAACTTGAAACCATCTAAACATTTATCAATAAAGAATTAACTAAATTCAAGATAAGCCAAATAATTAATAGTAATAATTTTCAGAGGGAGAATTGAAGGAATTCTCCTTTTTTTCTTTTTAAGTATTTTTATTTTAATGTTTTGCAATATTAAAGTAGTACTTTTGCAATAAGAAAAAATACGATATTTTTAAAAAGTTATTTTTAAGGACGTCCCTGGTGGCGCAGTGGTTAAGAATCTGCCTGCCAATGCAGGGGACACAGGTTTGATCCCTGGTCTGGGAATATCCCACATGCTGCGGAGCAGCTAAGCCCGTGAGCCACAACCACTGAGCCCTCGTGCCACAACTACTGAAGCCCACGTGCCTAGAGCCCATGCTCTGCAACAAGAGAAGACACCACAATGAGAAGCCCATGCACCGCAAGGAAGAGTAGTCCCTGCTCTGCGCAACTAGAGAAACCCGTGCAGAAATGAAGACCCAACACAGCCATAAATGAATGAATGAATGAATGAATGTTATTTTCAGAAAAACCCTACAATTATTAAAACAAATTAGTGATACTAAATAAACACTCACAAGTGGATATAAGCCCTACATTAAAAAGATTAAATTATGGTGATGAAGAATACTTTTAGGAATCCAAGGATGGTTTAATATTAGAAAATTTATTTGTAATTTGTCAGAGTCAAAGGAAAAGTAGATTTGACCATTTTAGTAGACATCCAAAGACTCTAGATAAATATCAATTCTGATTTTAAAATATCTTAGTAGATGGGGTATCTCACTGAAGTGATTAAGATTATCTATCTGAAACCAATCGCTAACGTCATATTTGACAGAACCTCTAGAATCATTTCTTTTGAAAAAACAAGGATATCCCAAGGATAACCAACGTAACCACTACTCTGATTTGACAAGTTTCAAAAATTTGAAAAAAACAAGGATATCCCAAGGATACCCAAGGTAACCACTACTCTGATTTGACAAGGTTCTGGACATTTCAATAAGAAAATACATAAATATTACTAGAGGAAAAGAAAAATATTCTTTTTCTCAAATGATATAACTGCCTACTTGGACAACTCAAGAGAAGTAATAGAAATGAAATTACAATTAGTAAGTGTTCAATGGGTATTCATTTATAAAATAAGTATATAAAGCATCTATAGTTTTCCTACATCCAGTGAAGACCAGTTAGAAGAAGAGGGAGATCCCATTTATCCTCATAAATAGTTTAATAGATAGATAGAAAGTGGTCTACAAATATTTTGGAAGAAAATACTAAACTGTCTTACAAAAAAGATTCCAATAATTGTTATTAAAGTATTAACTGTGGTTATTATTGAGTGAAGAGTGGCTATTATGGTTGGATAGTGTTGAATTAAAAAAATACTATTTTAATTTTCTTCTATTTTTAAAAAATATCTTATTTTACATTCTTTCTATGTTACTTCTATAATACAAAAAATTATAAATTATTTTAAATATTTGTTGTAATCTGTGATTGCCACATTCCCTAAGAATATCACCTATAAATCGATTATTGCAACAGTGAGCCACATTTCAATTTGTACTGTTGAGAAAGATATCAAAATTTGCATAACATTTTTTCCGAGCATATGCCAAATCATTCTGTTGTTTTTTTTAAAAAAAATAATCATGGGAGGTAAATGTGGCTGCTAGTTCAGAATGAGATTCAGCATTTGTTCAGTGTATTGCAAACATTTTAGCACATTGGAAATGTGCTACTCATTTATCCCAGCATCGCACCTACTTCTATGAGCAATTCTTAGTGGAGCAATCTTTTGAATATTTAACCAACAGCAATAAAACAAACTGTTCCAAATTTTATTTACTTAATCTTTTAAAAAAACAAAATGAAGTTCACAAGCCTTGACTCTGTACTTATGAAAGAAAAGTACATCTCCACAGTGGAGATGAATTCTTACTGTCTGAAGCTATGTTATAACTTTTAATAATGTTTTTAAGGCCGATACTAGCCCTGATGATCATATGGAAGGTAATTGTGTTATTTGCTACAGTGCTTCAAAATAAGTTTATTTCCATAAATAATACAACAGGGTGGTTGAAGAAGAAATTTATAGTACTTGACCCATTTCTTTCAAAGTAACCGATTCCCAGCACTTTAACGTAAAGGGTAGCCATGGTAAGGACTATCTCTGCTATTAAGCTAAAACCCAGTTAGT
Organism: Eubalaena glacialis; assembly: GCF_028564815.1. NCBI lineage: Eukaryota > Metazoa > Chordata > Mammalia > Artiodactyla > Balaenidae > Eubalaena > Eubalaena glacialis. The sequence continues at coordinate 49,732,727 of NC_083719.1, forward strand.
TATTAAGAGTAAGTTCTGAGGTAACTTCAGTTAGACTGTTTTCTCTAAAGCTATTAACAGGTGAGAGAGACCCAGGAAAGAGTGGGGCCAGAAGGGAAGGAGAGAAAAGAATTCAGTGTGAGGGTTAAGAAAACATATGAAATATCTTCCTGAGTCAGGCAGAATGGGAATCAGCTTGGGCCAAGCCACGTAGAGTCAAGGTAGAGCCAGGCTTTAAAACTGGGGACTTGGTGTGCTCTGTTAATTGGGGTTTGTGTGCTGCAGCAAAAGGAAGTTGCATTTGCTTGCCTTCTCTACCAAGTCATAGGGACCCCTTGTGCTGTGCCCTTGGCTATACCTTTGTGTGGAAAGAGAATAAAGGATTTGCTAGATAGTGTCATTGTGCCTGGGGAGCCCAATTATTTGGGCTATGGATTGTCAGCAATGAGACATGGACCACTACTTTCATGTTTTCACTGCTCCCCTTAAGGCAGTACATGGGCTAGAGGTTCTAAAAGGACATTGCACTAAGAGTGAAGGAAGAGTCTAGTTAAAATGTTCATTCCTGGCCATCTTTTCCCTGTTTCTGATTCAGTAGGCCTGCGACAGGACACAAGCATCTGCATTTTTAATCAGATCTCTAGGTGATTCTGAGGTGGCTTAGGTGTCTCTGATAGGCAAGAAGGATGGCTGAGTGGGAACAAGTGGCGAGATGGCATAGGAAATTGTGGGCAATTTTCTCTCCTCTCCTGGTTTTCTGCTGCATCTGATTTGCTATGAATGACCTTGCATGTCAGGGAAGAGTGAGAAGGGCATGGGGAGGGGAGGGGGTGGGGGAGGGGATGAAGGGGTTGGGAGGGTGGGGAGAGTGAGTCCACCAAGGAACTTGCTTGAAATGTGACACAGAATCCTCTCCATATGGGAAGCCCACCCCCTTTATACTAACTGCAGGTAATGGAGGGGAGTCAGTAGAAAGGTAGGGGACAATTTGAGAGGGATAGTCTCTTCCAGAATCATGCCTTTTCCTTCTTATCAGTATCTCAGAATTTGCCAGGCCTTAGGAAGAGAAAGTTGATGCAACTTTTGGGCAGATGGCTCAGTATACAGTATATAATGCTATTACCAAGTCTTGTTATGACTGTGGGTTGATTCAAGTAATCATCTCGCAGAGGGAAACATAAGCTTCTACGGAGCTAATCCTGACCCATTTGGGAATTCACAAGTGAACCAGAAAATTATAACTGTGCAAGCGGGATTCCATAGAGACCATGTTTACATATAAATTTGGCAAAGCCTGAAAAGCACAGAGAGTCTCTAGCTCTAATCAGCCCAGTTAAAAATTGTGCCTACTTAAGCTCTAGTATAATAGACCATTTGATCTTTATTTTTTTATTTATTTATTTTTTAAAAATTATTTTATTTTATTTATTTATTTATGGCTGTGTTGGGTCTTCGTTTCTGTGCGAGGGCTTTCTCTAATTGCGGCAAGTGAGGGCCACTCTTCATCGCGGTGCGCGGGCCTCTTACTATCGCGGCCTCTCTTGTTGTGGTGCACAGGCTCCAGACGCGCAGGCTCAGTAATTGTGGCTCACAGGCCTAGTTCCTCCGTGGCATGTGGGATCTTCCCAGACCAGGGCTCGAACCCGTGTCCCCTGCATTGGCAGGCAGATTCTCAACCACTGTGCCACCAGGGAAGCACCTGATCTTTATTTTAAGATAACTAAAGACTTTTCAGATTCTACATAGGGCTCAGCTCTATGAATAGGTCCCTAGTGTGCAATTAGTTACTTTTTTAGTCATTAATTTGAAACCACTTATTGCAGAATTATTTGCTCTCAATTCTTCCTGCCAAGGGTACATATGCACGAAGGTACCTATTGTACTAATTCATAAATTGGCTGGAATGATGGAGGGATCCGATAGAATGGCTCCATTTTCAAATTGTGGGCTCGCAATTGGGGGATTCATTCAAAGGTGAGTTTTTCAAAATCATACACATTGCAAGACTTTAAAAAGTCTGGAAGTGCAGTGCTTTTACCTGAGAGCAGGACTGAAAAAGGACCTTAGAAGGGCTTCTCTGGCAGAGAAGGCTGAGGAGGAAGACAGAGAGAGAAAGCTGCTACTTAGCAGGGTCAGCCTGCAAGGCATCTCTCTGCCTGGACCTGAGAAGACCTCGTCCTTACGTTCAGTGGAGTTTACATATAGCCAAGATATTGGAATAACATCTAGGAAGAAGAACCATACATGTTAAATTATAGCTTGAGCATCATTGATTTCATGCTCAGAAGGGGAGAAAATTTGGTGATGGAAAATTTGGTAAAGCATTAGATTGGGCCAGATAGTCGGTAGGATATGGCAAGACCACAGCTGTAGAGGTATTGTGTAATTGTATTAAGATCTGTTTTATTCTCTTTCAAATAGTTCTGGTTCATAGGTTTATTTTTGTTTGTATGTTTTAGAGGTAAAAGTTTGAATTATAACTTGAAGGAATTGCCATAGATTCTTTCCTGAGCTAGAACATCTGGAAGAAAATAGACACATCATTTAAAGATGAAAGAGATGTTTTTCTGGAGTTTGTAGCACCACAGATTGTATTTCCGAAATAACCCTAAATCCAGTGACAACAAAATACTATGTACTATGTTTCCACCTCAATTCTGAGGCAGGAACAACAGGGGATATAGAAAATAATTCCCATAATTGTAATGAATATCATTGAAGCAGCCAATTTTGCAGCCAGCTTTTGAATAACACAGCTATTTTATGAAACTAGAGCTACCTGTAGGATTTAACAAGATTTGTATGTTTATCCGACCCACAGACATATTATCCTCAGTCGTAACATCATCACTCACTGGGGCCTTTGGAGTGACTTAAAATTAGGCGGTGACTAGTGTTCTTCATATATATTTGAAGTAATAGCGTCTGGTTTTGCTGGCTTGTTAGCTAATTGTTTTGAGTTGTAGGATCACAAGATTTGTGAAGCATTACAGATTTCTTTTTAACGAAAAAAGTTTAACGAAGGAATGAAAGGCAAATTTGATTTTGTGAACTATATCCAAGGGACAAACCGTAGAAGTCAGACTGAATCCTCCTCAGAGCAACATTTCATTTCTTGTCTTTTCACCTCCAATTAGCATTTCACATGTTCATTTTCCAGTCCTAATTTCAAAGGAACTTTATCAACATTAAGAATTCATTTAATAATTAATTCTTATCGGTGTTAGCAGCAACCCTACAATACATTTATTAGAGTAGAAGTGTGTAAATGTTCCAGGTATTTTTGGCCACAGGCATTTTCATAGCATTAGATATTCCTTCTGCCTCCCTTTCCTTTCTCCCCAAAGTACTGAAAGACCAAACCTAAAGGACAAAAGCTGTCCATAAGACTTGAGAGAAGTCAGCATCATATCACAAAGATGCGAAAACCAGGAAAAAAAAGAACCCCCGTCAGTATTCCACAAGCAGAATCTCTTCAGCATGTTTACTGTCATGATCACTTTTTCTCTGGCATTTGTGAATTTTGGAAAATTTTGGACGGCTTTAAGAAGAGGGACATTTGGTGCAGTGGAGAGAGCAATGAAGTGGGAGTCATCTTATGTGCCCCCTCCTGGGGAGGATTTGCTCTACTTTCCCAGGTGGTATGACCGGAAGGGGGCTTTTCAGGTGCTGGTAATATTCTGTTTCTTGATTTTTAGTGCTGATTACACGGTGAGTTCATTTTATGGAAACGATTTACATGCTTTTCTGTATGTGTGTGACACTTTAATAAAAAGTTTTAAAAAGTTTGGTGTCTAATATTAAGGGGAAAAATATAGCTGTAGTTTCGAAAACAGCAGCAACAACAAAATCACTCCCATCCTTTTCTCTTGCACCCTGTGCATACCTCCACAGTTGCATTTTCCACATTGTGTTCTAATTATCTGTTACATGACTGTCACCACTATCAGACTGTAAGTATCACTAGTGTAGGGAAGAAATTAACTTTGCAGAAAATGTCTAGAGCAGTGCCTGGCACTCATTTGGGCTCCCTAGCTGACTGCTTAGTACATCGGTGATTTAATGAAAGGAGAAATGGCTTCTGGTTTTTACTCTGCTCCTGGGTCACTGTGTTATATTGCACAGAAAACCTCTCTAGGTCTACTTGTCATGTAGAGAAACAAGAGATTTCATTACAGAATGGCTAAGACTTTTTCCAGTTTGAAAATATTAAAAATAAAATATAAATGTACCAGAACTATTTTAGAATGTTAAATATATTCTATGGTGATTGAAATTAGTTAAGATAAGGACAACTAAAAAAAACCAAAATGGCAAATAAAAGATGACTTCAAAATATAACTAGGCTTCCAGTTTATGAAAATAAACATTGAGTTACTCTTCTGAGTGTCATATTTCCCAGTTTAATTCAATCTTTCATTTTCTGTAAGAGAAAAGCATTTTATCTAACTTGAATTTGTGATGATGAAGCAAAGATAAATAGTAAGGATGCAATTTCTCTCTAAAATATGTCCTTCTAAACAGGAAGGAAAAATGGAGACTGAATGTATCCTCCCACTTCAAAACTGGACAAAATATATGAAGCAGAGGTTTTCAGACATTGTCTATCAGGCAACGCAGGACATTGATCTCTGAGGGTGGGAAACCCGACAGGGAGACCCTGGAGAAATCATATGGAGAAACCATGTCATTTCTCCAGCTTAGTGCCTGGAGCGAGTTCCAGGCTGCAGTGTAGGGAGGAGGAACCCAGCGGTCTCAGTGACCTTCATGATTTGAAGAGTTGGAGTTTGGAGTCTGGGGAAGCCAAAGTGGCTCCAGTTCACAGGACAGAGTGCTGGTGAAGAGGGAGCTGGATGGATCTAGAGATCGGTCCTCCTTAGATCTTCGTCTGACTACTGCTACATGCGTGTGGGAAACTACCCAAGTCTGGGGAAAGAACCAACAAAAAGGAGCAGAGGAAACATTTCATGGAGCTCATACAGAGCTGGGAATAGTTATGTTCCTACCACCTAAGAGTGGAAAATGTCATAATTCACAGGACATCAGATAAATAAAAGAGTATTCAGATGGGTATTGCCTCAGTGGTGGGACAAATGTAGACCTAAACAAGAGCTACTGAATTCTACCTAACAAATCTTAACAGCAAGCCTCAAAGAAAATCAAACTCTTTCCAAATGATATGACTGCATCCCAGAATAAGGCTTGAAAATATGGGAATACAAAAATATCCAGCACTCAACATAGAAAAATTCACCATGTCTGGCATCCAATAAATATTACCAGGCATACAGAAAAACAGGAAAATATGATCCATATAAGGAGAAAAATCAGATAATAGAAACAGGCCCATACGTGACACAGATGATAGAATTAATAACAAAGATGTTGAAATGATTGCTATAAATGTATTTCATATTTTCAAGAAGAACGGGGAAATATTGCATATGTTAAGTAGACATATAGAAAATAAAAGAACCATATAAAATCTCTGGAGATGAAAAGTGGAATGTGTAAGATGAAAAATATGATGGATAGGATAAACAACAGATTGGATATTGAAGAAGGAAAAGATTAGTGAACTTGAAGATTTATCAATGGAAGCTATCCAATATGAAACACAGAAAAAACTAAAAGACCTGAAATAAGTGAATAGAGCATCAGTGAGTCATGGGACTACTTAAAGCAGCCTAATATATGTGCAGGTGGAACCCCTGAGAGAGGAGGGGTTTGATAAGGAGATTACTATGAATATGAATCATTGACCTAAACAGCCACCTCTACAGAATCCCAGTGCTATTTCTTCCAGACAAGGGAAGAATGACCTTCTGACCACCCTCATCTCCCTGCAGGATGGTTCAAAAATCATTGGGGCTACTACTTACACCAAAGACTCAGGGTGCGAGAGCCCAGGAGGCAGAATGGTTTCAAAGGGTGGAGCTGCCACTCCAGTCCAGACTGACCAAGATCCCTCCTAGTGCCTCAGAAGTGGGGCTGCTGCAGAGAGCTGTGGCATTGGTGGCCCTGGAAGAGAGCTGTGATGTGGGTAGAACCCACTGCAGACAGCTGTCATGGGCAGCATCCTGCCAAGCTGTGGGGATGACAGTGCCATTCCAGTGGGTCTGGAAGGGAGAGTATCAAGTCAAAGAGGATTATTCTCCAGCCTAATGGAATGGTCTAATGGAATTTGCCCTGTTAGGTTTTAGACTTTATGATCTGACATTCCTTTCTTCTTTCCTGTATCTCCCTGTTGGAATGGGAACGTCTATCCTATGTCTGTCCCACCACTGTATTTTGGAAACACATACCTAGTTAGGTTTCAAAGTTTCACAACTTGAGAGGAATTTTACCTTAGGATAAATCAAACCTCGAGTCTCACCCGTATCTGATTTAGATGATATTTATTTATTTTAAAATTTTTATTTATTTATTTATTTTTGGCTGTGATGGGTCTTCGTTGCTGTGTGTGGGCTTTCTCTAGTTGTGGCGAGCGAGGGCTACTCTTCATTGTGGTGCGCGGGCTTCTCATTGCAGTGGCTTCTCTTGTTGCAGAGCACGGGCTCTAGGCTTGTGGGCTTCAGTAGTTGTGGCTTGCGGGCTCTAGAGCTGAGGCTCAGTAGTTGTGGTGCACGGGCTTAGTTGCTCTGTGGCATGTGGTATCTTCCCGGACCTGGGCTTGAACTCGTGTCCCCTGCACTGGCAGGCGGATTCTTAACCACTGTGCCACCAGGGAAGTCCCCTGATTTAGATGATATTTAGATGAGACTTTGGACTTTAGACTTAGAGTTGATGCTGGGACAAGTTAAGACTTTTGAGTTTGTTGGGGTGAAATAAATGTATTTTGCATGTGAGGAGGACATAAATTCTGGGGGACCAAGGCTGGAATGCTATGGACTGAATATATGTGTCCCCCAGATTCCTATGTTAAAGCTTACTCCCCAGTATGATGGTATTAGGAGGTGGGGGCTTTGGGAGGTTATTAGGTCATGAGGGTAGAGCTTTCATGAAGGAAATTAGTGGTCTTATAAAGAGACCCCAGAGAGCTTTCTCATCCCTCCTGCCATGTGAGGACACAGCAAGAAGACAGCTGTCTATACCAGGAAGTGTGTTCTTACCAGACACTGAATCTGCCGTCATCTTGATCTTAGACTTTCCAGCCTTCAGAACTGTGGGACAAAAATATTTGTTGTTTAAGCCACCCAGTCTATGGTATTTATTTTTATTTTTATATAATCCTCCATGGCTGAAGACATCATCCCTTGAACACGGGAAATGAGTCTCCTTCCCATCCTCTGACTTTCTTCCCTCTTCTCCTCCCCTACTGTCTCTACTCCATAAGGTGATAGTCATTTCCCCGTAGTTGTATTGGCTGGGAGTGGAAAGCATAATTATATTGCTTTTAGCTACCAACCAAGAGGAAAAGACAAAAAATACCCCATCAGTTGGAACTAAGATAATGTTTTTCCTGTGTTTTATAAATGTGTTCTTAAGATACAATTTTTTTTTATATATATATAAATTTATTTATTATTTATTTATTTTTGGCCGCATTGGGTCTTTGCTGCTGCACACAGGCTTTCTCTAGTTGCTGCAAACGGCGGCTACTCTTCCTTGCGGTGCGCGGGCTTCTCATTGCGGTGGCTTCTCTTGTTGCGGAACACGGGCTCTAGGCGCAAAGGTTCAGTAGTTGTGGCACGTGGGCTCAGTAGTTGTGGCTTGTGGGCTCTAGAGTGCAGGCTCAGTAGTTGTGGCGCACGGGCTTAGTTGTTCCATGGCATGTGGGATCTTCCTGGACCAGGGCTTGAACCCATGTCCCCTGCATTGGCAGGTGGATTCTTAACCACTGTGCCACCAGGGAAGTCCCATAAATATGTTCTTAATCCTGTTTCAGTATTAGAAAAACTATGCTTCAGCATCTGACTGTCAGATGTTATCTTATGTGGGGTGGTGTGGTTTCCCCCAGTATTCTGGATTTATTACCTTCCAGGCCCATAATGGGCTGTACTTCTTGGGCACATTGTGGGTAGGTGTGGGATCATGTGATCAATCCTGGCAAACGAGTTGTGAGAATGAACTGTGCCGCTTCTGGGCTGGAACACTGAGCCGATGATGTGAGTTCATTGGATTTTAGGGATGGTGGCTGCTTTATCTGCCGGAGTTCCTGATTGATGATGAGTAACGCCTCCGTGCCTAACTGTGGTTGGACATATAGTATGAGTCAGAAATTGACCTTTGTTTATTTTAAGCCACTAAATCTTCCTTCCACAAAAAAGGGTATTTGTAGGACCGTTATGTTTCCATAAAATATTTTTTTAATGTGAATATTTTAATAACTAAAAATGGTAGAGAAAATTTATAGCTTTAATTAATATTTTTTTAAAAGATGCAGTAGAGTTGTAATACAGAAAACACATTGGCTTTAGGGTCAGACTAGGGTCAAGTCAGTTTTGCCACCTTAAGTTCAAGGCAGATAGTCTCTGAGCTCCTCAGATGAGGAGGATATACCTATGTCTGAATTGCTGTGATTTTTAAGCAAGACCATATATAAATTACCTGGCACAAGAAACAGAGTAACTATCATTTATTTAGTACTTAATGCATACCAGGCACTGGTCTAAACTTTATACCTAGTGCTATGGACTGACTTGCATTCCCTCAAAATTCATATGTTGAAGCCCTAACCTGCAATGTGACTGTATTTGGAGATGGGGTCTTTAGGACCCCATCAGGGTTAGAAGAGGTCATGAGGGTGGGGCCCTCATGATGGGATTAGGAGCTTTATAAGAAGAGGAAGAGAGGTAGATTGTTATCTCCACCATGGGAGGACTTAGTGAAAAGGAGGGTATCTGAAGCCAGGAAGAGGGCTGTCACCAGGAACTAAACCCTACTGGAACCTTGAGCTTGGACTTTCTTGACTCCCGAACTATGAGAAAATAGTTTAAATTGTTTAAATCACCCAGTCTATGGTGTTTTGTTATAGTGGCTCAAACAGACTAATACACGTATTAATTCATTTAATCATCACAACAGCTCTCTGAAGTAAGTCCCATTATTATTCCCTTTCTACAGATAAAAAGAAAAACTGAGACACAAAGAAGAAAGTGACTTGCCCAGGGTTGCACAGTGATTCCAGCCCATGCAGTCAGACTCCAAACCCAGGCTCTTAACCACTGTGCAATGTATGAGAACACAAGTGTAAACTCTCAAAGATAAGCTGTCTGTTAGTGCCGCCAAGCTCACTCTCCAGGAGGAGCACTGGCAGCTCAATGAGGGGCCCTCATGTTTCATGTTGTGGCCCCTCAGGGGTACAGGGTGTAGTGTAGCCGGTGTAGTCATTTGTTGCTCGCTTATAATTACAAGGTGGGAAACACTAATAGCTGTGTTGTTTCTGAGCCCAGAGGAGAGGCCTCCATTTGGGGGTGTGGGTTTGGGGGACAGATAGACAAAACACTCAATTTGGCTCCTTAACAATGAGAGAGACCTGAAGAGTCCAAACATGCGTTCCTTGTACCCCAATGTGTGTAGCTGCCAAGCACCCTGAAGCAATGGTGCTCGTGACCTTGAAGTCAAAGTTCCCAGGGAAGCACATTTTTGTACCAAGGGGACCCAAGCCTCGGTAATTGTGCATTCAGTGGTTCCTCCATCGTGTCTCTAAATGCAAAGTTGGTCTTTGTGTAGACACAATGCTAATGTCATTCTCTTTCCCCTGCATACAGAGGACCAGATGGGTTTGTGGTGACTTCAGGACAAGGCTTCAGTGGGAGATTATACCAATCGCCGACTCATAGGCCTGTGAGCTTGAGTTCTATGTAGGTAAGTCTACAATGTCTTTCATAAACACTAAATTAAATGCAAACATATTTTTATATTGTCATCACTTTGAAGAGATTTATCTTTCAAAGCAAAGAATTATCTCTGACTCCTAAACTCAATTCAGGCTTCACTTAAAGAGTCACTCAATCTAATCCTCAGAAATCAGCCACAAGGCTCCCAAATACTTCAATCTTTTTAATGATGCTTGCTTTAAATTCAAATCCTGTTTCTCAATATCTCTTTGAAATAGTTGAGAAGCCCTGTCATTTTTCAATTATTCCTGGGATGTTAAGAGGATTTTGAAGTTATCTATTAATGAACCCTGCTCCCTCTTGTCCCACCCCGCAACAGCTCTCCATCGCAGGGAGGAGAGTGAAAACTTACATGACCCTGGATCGGGGGAAGGAGGGTGGACTGAGCAAGGTTGCGATGCTATTGGAGATTGAAATAGAGGGTGTTTTGGTCACAAGCATGCTACCCAGAGTTTAGTTCCCTAAGGATAGACGTTTGATGTTTGAATTTGGAACAAATATAAGAAAATGGGCAAGAGACACCCATTTACTGAGCACTCACAACATACAAGGTGTCAGGCTAGGGGCATGCAGTGTATCATTAAATCTTTATAAAAATCCCATGAGTAAGTGCTATGTTGAAAGGTGAGTAAATGGAGGCTTAGGTAACTTGCTAACTTAGAAGGGGTGAGGTTGCCAAGCTAGTCGCATAGCCAGGATTTGAAACCAAGTATGTCTGAGCCCAGCAACTTAGTTTTTAGCCTCATGCAATGCTCCATTTATTCAACATCGATTATTGAGGGTAATCAAAGAGAGGCGTCAGAGGAAAGCATTTTCTCACTTCTGTACACAAAAGATAACAAGATCCTCAACTTTCAAAATTGATTCAGCAAACATTTCCTAAGGCCCTGTGGTATGTGTGGTACTCTGCTAGGGGTGGTGTACCAGGGGAACCATGACGTGGACACTGCTGGGGCACTGGCATTTTCAGACATGGACTCTAGTAGAACAGAACCTTCTCTCTTCCCACTTATGACAGGACTCAGAATATAAACAAAGAGCTCCCTCATCTTATGGGGACTGAAGTGCTGAGACAGTAATTTAAAGTTCTAAGTAGTTTTGCAGAATCTCCTAAAGATTCCCTGGGGATATTCCAAAATTCAACTCAGTTCAGTAAGTGTTTAGTAAGTGCTGACGATATGCCAAGCCCAGGATTTGTACTAAGGAGACAGAGATGAGTAAGACATCTTCCCTGTCTGTGAGGAGCTCTCAGTCTAATGGGGGCTGTTTGTCTGTTCCAGATGCAAATACAGAGATTCTGTTACACACAGAAATTGATAAATGGGTGAATGCCTTTACCTCTAGTAGGGTTTGAAAGGCATTACATAAACGTCCGCAGTAAAATACCATAGGAGGAAAAAATTTAATGTAATGAATAAAAAGGGGAAAGAAAAAGGTTAGGGTTAAGCCTAAATTAAGCCTGGGAAATTATTAGTATATAAGGCATAGCCCAGTGTTCTGCCCAGTATTTTGTAGTCAGCTGGTTTTAAGCTTCCTAGCTGTGAAAGCAAAAAGGGAAACATGATCAGTCATAAAGGTCACAACAGCCAGAGAAACATACCTGTTGCTCAAGAGAGGCATGTTTTTCCTGGCATCAGACCTGAGAAAAAGTTTTCCTCTGAGTCTTCCTAAAGGAGACCCATATGAAATAGTGACCCATATTCTCAAATACCATAGCACATTCCAATAATAATCGCAGGAGGCATTTCCAAGTGATAGCTTATCAGCACACCAGCTAAGTTAATAGTGCCAAAGAGAAAGTCTGAAAATAAACATCTCTAAGGGCCACCATGGTTAAGTCCAAGGGCCAAGGTGACTATTGTTCTGGCTCAACCTGGGGGCTAGAAATTCACCTTTGGTCTGGGAGACATATTCTGAGATGATCTCTTCTAAATTTGTAAGCTCCTTGGGAGGAGAGGAGTTAGCTGATTTACCTTTTTTATACCAGGTATACTCAACCTCGAGCAGCTTGGTCATCTGCTCGTTGGTTTTTTTGTGGTTATCACATGCTTTGGAGTGAAACAGACTGGAATTGTCTTTGCTCCCTTACTTTCATTGTGTCATGGTGGACAATTTGCTTACCCTCCCTAAGCTTCAGTTTTTCTCTTCTGTGAGTTGGGAGAGGAATACCTGCTTCTCAGGTTTATTGAAAGAAACAGGTGACGTGGTGTATAATCACAAAGCTCTGTGCTCGGGAGAGCAAACACTCAACAGTAGCTATCAAGGAGACAAAACTACTGAAAATGTGGGTAATAATGTCACTTGTCTTCTTCAGATTGCAGGGACGTGGCCTTTTTTCCTTTATGACTTTAGTGTCATCAAACAACTTTTATTACATTAGTATATTTTGTTAGGTTTTGTTCCAACTAAAGATTCAGTATAGCATTTCTAATGCTTTGTTTAACTTTGTATAATTTTTAATATAATCCTAAAGCTTTTTTGCTAAGAGCCAAGAAAAGTACTTGTTTTATCTCAGGTTTATGAAAGAAAATGCGAAATAAAATGAAACAGCACAAAGGCATTTCAGACCAAAAGTAGCTTCACCAGGCTTTCCCAAGACCCTACATTAGCATCCGATAGAAAACAACGTCCATAGCTTAAAGAAATGCACTGGAGACCTGTGAGGCTGTAGATCTAATTTTAATTAAAATTAAGATTTTCAGAAGGAGTGATTTCATTAATGCCCTTACTTAATAGACAAGTACCAATCTGCATATCTGGACAATGCATATTCAAAGCAGGTGATGAAGGCTTGCAATATAAAGGCTCAGAAAGCAAATTGTTGGCTGACCTTGCTGACCTTGGACTGTATGGGCAGGCATGTGTCAAGTCCACATATCTGTGTCTCTTACCAAAAACCCTGTACCTCTTTAAATGCTCATAGGTATAAACGCATGCTTGCTCTGTTTTTCTTACCTTGGCTCTTTCTTTCCTCTCCCAGAGTGGCTCTCTTGCACAGCCTTCCTCAGGCTAGGTGGCCTGGGGGCCAGCTAAGCCTCTGACCCCCCTCTCAGTCAGTTCTCAGGGGATAAATCCCAGTAGACACTCAGGGAGATGTGGACCATTGTTATGTGACTTCTGTTGAGCTTCCCTGGAAATAGGAACAATTTGAATTTCAACAACTATTTGTTGGCAATCAGAGCCCTGTGAACTTGAGCCTGTAGCTCTGATTTGAATGTCTCCAGGAGGGCCTGTGGCATGGCATAAGGTCACACTGTCCCAGTCCTATTTCATATTTTGATTTGGCTGGTGGACCAGAGAACATCTCATTAAGTGTGCAAACTAGATCATGTTAAGTAAGTGGCTTGAGTACCTGGCAGAGAAAGATTGGATTTCCAAGTAACCTTAGAGAATGAGTCAGACATAAACAGAGGAAGGTTAGGGGTGATTTTATATATGTGTACATCCCCCCGCCCACACATGGGAGAGAGAGTGAGAGGGAGAGAATCTGGGATCACCATATCCATGGTGTCTATGGCTACTTGGCCCAGGCTGACACTAAATAAATACTAGTTTAATTGAAGTGGCCTAACTAAAGGATTCACTCAAAGAGATTAGGAATGCTTTTCTAGCAACCTGGTTCACAAAGGATCTGGAGTTCAGGATTGTTTTCTTATCAACTAAAAAGTAAACTTTGTAATTTTCAGCTATCTTTAGTGCTAGTTGCTCTCATTGCCAAAATGAAACCTCAAAACAAAACAAAACCAAACCATAGAACAATGAAGAAACAAAAGCTGGTGTTCTTTTTACTGCTTTTGTTTCCTCTTTCCTTTATCCAGAAGATGCAGTTGGGGCTATGTATAGGAGATGCTGATGTAACTTTTAATTTCCATTTGGGGACTGATTGTGGTGGCCCTCATTCCCATTTATTGATTGTTTCCACAAAATCCCTCCACTCACAAGGAAACGCTGGGTCCTCTCAATAATTCTGGGCCAAGTTCTTTCTCCCCTGTGCTGTAGACACAGTTGGGATAGACGCAACCATTGGAATCATGGATATCTAAGATCCTCTGCAGGGCAGAGTTCGGTGAAGAACCATAACTAACTGTTAGAAGACCAGCTTCAGGGGGAATGGTGTCTTGTTCAAGGTGCTCCCTGCCGGATGCCCAGAGAGGGTGCCTCTGTTTACAGGAGTGACCTTCTTTGGGAGCTGACCTTCCCTGGAACATGCCAATTCATATTCATTTCAATTCCTGGAAGTTTCTTCTTCTGTGTGACCTCTGGATACTGTCTTAAGCAGTTATTTATCTCACTAATTATTCCACCCCCCCTCAATGTTTTCTTTCAGTGTTTCACACCTTTTTTTTTAAGCTTTAAATAAAATTTACCTAGGCTAGAGAATTAACTCACAACTTGAAACAAGATAATTCTCACTTTCTTTGTGGATTTTCTGTGTCTTTAGATGTTTTTATTATTTTCAGTAGTTAGGCTAAATTTAGAGGAAAAGGAGATTTGAAACAATTAATTGTTAACTCTCAGTGGTCTAGATAAAATTATTGTTTAGCTTTTCTTTCTTATCTACCTTTTCTATTTGTTTGATGGAAAAGTTTACTTTGAACTCTGGAGCTCTAGAAGCCAAGCTTTGGTGAAAAACAAACCCAGGATTAAATATAATAGACACTTGTCCCTTTTGCTTCTGTGACTTCAGGCTTTTTCCCCCTCTGTAAAATTATTATAATGATACCTACTTCCCAGAACCGAAATGCTGATTAAATGCTCTGATCTATGTATTGCTCTTAGGATGGTGCATGTAACATAGCAAGGGCTTAATTAATGACAATCATATCATCAACAAAATGGAAAGACATCCTACTGAATGGAAGAAAATATTTGCAAATCATATATCTGATAAGGGGTTAATATCCAAAATATATAACTCAATAGCAACAAACCAAACAATCTAATTAAAAAATGGGCAAAACATCTGAACAGACATTTTTACAATGAAGATGTACAGATGGCCAACAGGTACGTGAAAAGATACACAACATCATTAATCATCAGGGAAATGTAAATCAAAACCACAATGAGATATCACCTCATACCTACTAGAATGGGCATCATCAAAAAGACAACAAATAACAAATGCTGGTGAGGATGTGGAGAAAAGGGAACCTTTGTACGATTTTGTTGGGAATGTAAATTTGTGCAGTCACTGTGGAAAACAGTATGGAGGTTCCTCAAAAAATTAAAAATAGAACTATCATATGATCCAGCTCTACTACTTCTGGGTATTCATCTGAAAAAAATGAAAACACTAATTCGAAAAGATATTTGTACCCCCTTGTTCACTGCAGCATTATTTACAATAGCCAAAATATGGAGACAACCTAAGTTTCTATTGATAGATAAATGAATAAAGAAAATGTGATAGATAGATAATGGAATATTATTCAGCCATAAAAAAGAATGAAATCTTACCATTTATGGCAACATGGATGGACTTTAAAAAAATAATTAATTAATTAATTTTTTATGTCTTTTTTTTAACATCTTTATTGGAGTATAATTTCTTTACAATGGTGTGTTAGTTTCTGCTGTATAACAAAGTGAATCAGCTATATGTATACATATATCCCCATATCCCCTCCCTCTAGTGTCTCCCTCCCACCCTCCCTATCCCACCCCTCTAGGTGGTCACAAAGCGCCGAGCTGATCTCCCTGTGCTATGCAGCTGCTTCCCACTAGCTATCTATTTTACATTTGGTAGTGTATACATCGATTTTACATTTGATAGTGTATATATCTATTTTACATTTGGTAGTGTATATTTTACATTTGGTAGTGTATATAGAGTAGTCAATGCTACTCTCTCACTTTGTCCTAGATTACCCTTCCCTCTCCCCATGTCCTCAAGTCCATTCTCTATGTCTGTGTCTTTATTCCTGTCCTACCCCTAGGTTCATCAAAACTTTTTTTTTTTTTTTTTTTTAGATTCCATATATATGTGTTAGCATATGGTATTTGTTTTTCTCTTTCTGACTTACTTCACTCTGTATGACAGACTCTAGGTCCATCCACCTCACTACAAATAACTCAGTTTCGTTTCTTTTTATGGCTGAGTAATATTCCATTGTATATATGTGCCACATCTTCTTTACCCATTCATGTGTCGATGGACACTTAGGTTGCTTCCATGTCCTGGCTATTGTAAATAGAGCTGCAATGAACATTGTGGTACATGACTCTTTTTGAATTATGGCTTTCTCAGGGTATATGCCCAGGAGTGGGATTGCTGGGTCGTATGGTAGTTCTATTTGTAGTTTTTTAAAGAACCTCCATACTGTTCTCCATAGTGGCTGTATCAATTTACATTCCCACCAACAGT
Organism: Eubalaena glacialis; assembly: GCF_028564815.1. NCBI lineage: Eukaryota > Metazoa > Chordata > Mammalia > Artiodactyla > Balaenidae > Eubalaena > Eubalaena glacialis. Next base: position 49,748,915 of record NC_083719.1, read on the forward strand.
GCAAGAGTGTTCCCTTTTCTCCACACCCTCTCCAGCATTTATTGTTTCTAGATTTTTTGATGATATGGCCATTCTGACCGGTGTGAGATGATATCTCATTGTAGTTTTGATTTGCATTTCTCTAATGATTAGTGATGTTGAGCATCCTTTCATGTGTTTGTTGGCAATCTGTATACCTTCTTTGGAGAAATGTCTATTTAGGTCTTCTGCCCATTTTTGGATTGGGTTGTTTGTTTTTTTGATATTGAGCTGCATGAGCTGAGCGTATATTTTGGAGATTAATCCTTTGTCAGTTGCTTCGTTAGTAAATATTTTCTCCCATTCTGAGGGTTGTCTTTTTGTCTTGTTTATGGTTTCCTTTGCTGTGCAAAAGCTTTTAAGTTTCATTAGGTCCCATTTGTTTATTTTTGTTTTTATTTCCATTTCTCTAAGATGTGGATCAAAAAGGACCTTGCTGTGATTTATGTCATAGAGTATTCTGCGTATGTTTTCCTCTAAGAGGTTTATAGTGTCTGGCCTTACATTTAGGCCCCTAATCCATTTTGTGTTTATTTTTGTATATGATGTTAGGGAGTGTTCTAATTTCATTCTTTTACATGTAGCTGTCCAGTTTTCCCAGCACCACTTATTGAAAAGGCTGTCTTTTCTCCATTGTATATTCTTGCCTCCTTTATCAAAGATAAGGTGACCATATGTGCTTGGGTTTATCTCTGGGCTTTCTATAACATGGATGAACTTTGAGGGCATTATGCTAAGTGAAGTAAGTCAGGCAGAGAAAGATAAATACCATATGATCTCACTTATATGTGGAATCTAAAAAAAAGCCCCAAACCAAGCTCATAGATACAGCGAACAGATTGGTGATTGCCAAAGTCAGGGGGTGGGAACTGGGTGAAATGGGTGAAGGGGGTCAAAAGGTACAAACTTCCATTTATAAAATAAGTAAGTCATGGGATGTAATGTACTGCATGGTGACTATGGTTAACAATACTGTTCTGCATATTTGAAAGCTGCTAAGAATAAATCTTAAAAGTCTTCATCACAAGAAAAACATTTTTTTGGTAACTATGTGTGGTGACGGATGTTATTTAGCCTTATTGTGGTGATCATTTTACACTATATACAAATATCGAATCATTATGTTGTACACTGAAACTAATATAATGTTATACATCAATTATACCTCAACCAAAAAAATTTCTGATATAACCACAGTGAGAGAATAATTCTTTCAAATAACATTAGATATTGTTTTAACTATATATCTTAATACAATATGTTCTAACTATAAACAAAAAAAGTGACAGTCATTATTATTATTTGGTAATGGGTTAATTGGCTAGTAAGCCTTGGAATTGTGGTCATAGTGAAAATAGTCACATTAAAAAACCATCAGACTTGAGACTTGTTTCTGTTTGAGCAACTGCCCATTTACATTTCCTGTGCCTATTGGTACAGTCGGTCAGAAGAAAAGTTAAAATCCACATAGGCAACACTGCATTTTGTGTTGTAGTTTCCCTCAGGGAATAGGAATAAGTTAGACTCTGAGGAGAGGATGACGTGATGCCCATCTAGACGCTAAAGCAACGTTCTCATTCTGTGCTTCACAGACACTGGTGTTTTATGACTCGTTAGGAAGCATAGCAGAAGAGACTCCTGCAGTCAAACACAAAGTTCCCACTGCAGGAAATGGACTGATTTTGCCTTGGGCTGCTCACGTCAGAAACCTAGGAATGACCTTTGGTCCTCTCCTTCCTTTACCCCACGGTATCCAATCCACCAGCACGTCTTCTTACTCCATTTCCAAATTGTACCACATCCTCCTCTCTCTGTCTTCTTAGCTATCCCCTCCAAACAGCTCGGCCTAAGCAGTGATGCAACCTACCTGCCCCGCCTCCATGCCCCCTACTCTCTAGAGCAAGTCCACAGTAATCTTTGAACAACTAAATCCCAGTACTTCATTCCACTGCCTAAAGCCCTCCCTGGCTTCCTGTTGCCCTGAGAATAAATCCAAACCTCATCTTGTATTATTGCTCCATTCACTCCATTCTGGCCCCATGGGCCTTATCTCTGTCCTTGAGTATGACGTTCTCACTTCTGGCTGAAGGCCTTCACCTGGAGAGTTCTTCTGAAGCTACTCTTTATAGCCATCTCCACACACCACCTACCCCTATGTGCTGTATCACATCTTGTTTTATGTTATTTTTAGAGATCATACCACTATCAGAAATTACATTGTTCATTTGTTGGTTACTTGTTCCTGGCCTTGCCTGGAATGTAAACCTTCTGAAAGTTGGGATGTTGTTTTATCACCAAGTGCCTGGCATTTCGTAGACACTCAGATATTTATTGTATAGATGAATAAAGCAGTAGTTACATAACAGCAGATGCTAGACCTTACACAGCCTTAAAAGTATGGCCAAAAATATGGCCACTAGTTCTTTTACGATATACCCTGTAGCCATAAAATGAAGCATCATTTTGCTTTTCTGTAATGACGGTTTTAGATGAAACTTGCAAAATTGAAACATGTTTTCATCCACTTGGGGGCAAATTTAAAACTTAAAATGAGAAGGAATACCTTGGTCACCGTGACAATAAAACTCAAGTTGAAGTGTTATAATAAAAATACTTTTAGACATTCAATTAAATGCTTTCCTTGGACCCTGCAGCAGCTGGTAAACATCACACTCTAAACAAAAAGTCTTTTCTTAATTTTATGTTTTACTTTCAAATGATATATATATTTGATAAGTATAATGCATTTTTTTAAAATTTTATTTTTTAACATCTTTATTGGAGTATAATTGTTTTACAATGGTGTGTTAATTTCTGCTTTATAACAAAGTGAATCAGTTATACATATACATATGTTCCCATGTCTCTTCCCTCTTGCGTCTCCCTCCCTCCCACCCTCCCTATCCCACCCCTCTAGGTGGTCACAAACCACCGAGCTGATCTCCCTGTGCTTTAATTAAAGTTAACAAGAAATCTTTTTGTTGACCAGAAACCAATTTAATAATATTTTAGTGTTCTTTCTTTTTTTACTAGACTATTTCCTATATAGACTCTGGTTTTCAAAGCAGCAGAAACATTTTTCAAATGAAGTATTCCAAAGCTCCAATATATAAAACAGAAATATCCTGACTCCAATAGTCCTTAGCTGTGTGAGCTTTGGAAAGATTACTTAACCTTTCTGAGACTGTTTTCTCTTCTATAAAATGGGGATCACAATAACTTGCTGCAAGGATTAAATAAACTAATCCATGTGACGCTCCCAGCTCAGCATTTGACATAACAGGCCCCTGATAAGTGCTACTTACTTTCTATGTTGCTCTCTCCACCCCCTCCCTTTACTCCAGTCCTACTCAATGAGTTCCTGCTATGTACCTAGCACTTGCTAGGTACTGGGTAAAACAACAGTGAGTAAGGCCTGGTGCTTGACCTCAGGCTTAGAGAAGCCCCTTTGCGTTAAAGACTTTTAGTGTGGCTTGGAGTTTGATGATACAGGACTTATAACTATATATATCAATATCAGTAAAATATAAGTTTACCACATATTGTAGGCAGGGTTCCAAAGTCAAGTTAAAAAGCATTGCAGAAGACAAGTGTTTTTGTGTGATATTCATGACTGTTTGATACCCAGGGTTGCAAAATCAAGTTTAAAAACACTGGGGTACACCAAACTGTATAGGTTTCACTCTAGAACTTCTAGAACCTTTACCTTGGGAAAAGGCACTATGACTTTCTAAGGAAATCTCTGGCAGTTCTGTGCACATATTAGGGGGTCAAGGAATATTTGATTTGTAAATATCAAATCAGTGATACACATAGTTTCTGAGACATTATAGGAGGAAAGGAAATTTCTAGCTGAGGCTCCATTTTTCTGTTGTGTATACTTTTCTGTGTGGGATTCATGTTGGACCCAAAGATGAATCCAATGTTGACAGGTAGCAAAGCGGGTGAGCAAGGCACTCTGAGAAGGAGAGAGTAGATAAATTCTACTTTGTTGTGGCGTAAGCCTTAAGCAACCATTTTTCTATGGAGGATTATGAATTACAGTAATTTAGTAAAACTTAAAATAAGAAGAAAACCTAGCATTCAGACTGTGCTTGAAAAGCTAGATAAAGCCTCCACAGAGTTGAATTCTAAGATTTTTGATTTCTCTGTTGAGGATTTTTGTAATAATTCTGGATTTCATGCTTCTTATTCCAACCCAGTGAACTTAATAGGGCATTTTGGTTAAATGTATGATTCCAAAGCTTTTCCCAGGCAAGAGGTAGGTATAGAATGGTAAGACTCATTTGACTGAAATCGCTAACATTTTAGAACAAAACAGAAGCATGGTTAAGCTTGTGAATATTTAAATGTGTTTAGAGTTGAGTTAATGTGTGTGTGGGGAAGCTGTTTTTCACTGTACCAAATTCATGCAAACAATTTTGTACTTAGTTTCTTCCTAACATCTCCCTACCTTATTTGCCTTATTTCAACTCTCCTGTACTAGGTATTTGTTCCAGGAGCCACAATGCCCTGAGTCTATCCTGGTGCTGCCCTCACCCTGGCCTTCTGATGTCTCATTCCTCCCTGTTTCCTTTCCATCTGCATGCATGGATCGCCATATTGGTTTTCCAGATGTTTGGGCTTGAACTGGACAAGTGTCTCTTTTGGATCCAATCCTTCCTCTGCCCTTGCTAAAGTAGTAACCCATCAGTCTATTAAATCAGTGCTCATAGGAGAAGCTTAGAGGAGACCTGAGGGGCTCTGCTTCAGTTCCCCAATTCTATGCATTTTTAGGGGCTTTCTCAAGGCCAAAATCCATCTTTAAAGACTATAGCTCAGTGTTTCCCAATCTTTCTTTCACCAACAATCTCTCTTACAATTTTCTTCCCTTCACCCCAATTTTTTTAAAAGAATTTTGTCTACCAAACAAATATAATCAAGGATATATTTTCCTATTAATTAAAGCTTTCATTTAGCTTGATGTAAGTACCAGCTCCCTGAGTTGATATGATTACAATCACGAGCGAAGAAACTTGATGTTTTAGCTGTGCATACATATTTCAGATAAACATGTGACATACAAAGAGAGTTTTGATATTAAAAAAGCTCTACGACCCCAGGAGGATCAGGAATCCCAGGTTGGAAAAATCATTTAAACTAAAGAAATGATTCTAATGGTGAAGATTTCATTAGGTGGTATTATCTCAGGCTTGTTGGGAGATTTTGAAGGGTAATGGAGATTTGATCTGCTGCTCAATTCATACTGTATGAACAGTTGCCAATATTTATTAACATGTACCTTTCCTTGTTCTCATGCATGCTTATATACCATATGTGTGAAAATTTTCTCCTTGTAGAGGTATAGTTTAGGGAGAAGTTTTATGAAATAGAACTTTGTATGGATAATTTGTAATATGAACTTAATTGTCACTCTTCTCCAAAGTTAGCAAATAATAGAGGATAATCTTAAACTAGTCCTAGAGGGGTTTCAAAAAATATGCTAAATGTCAAAGATTGAACGATTAAGAAAAGACAAATGCCACGTCTTCACTTCCCTCCATTCTCACCAAAAGATGGTTTTATCAACACCATTTTCCAGCAAGGGAAATCCTTAATCACACAAGCCATGTTTATTATTGAGAACTGACTTTTCTACTCATGGCAATTTGAAGAAGTAAAAGACCTCAGCACTTCATAATGTTTAAGGAGAGCCAAGAAAAAATCTGGGGACTTCCCTGGCAGTCCAGTGGTTAAGACTCTGTGACTCCAAAGCAGGAGGCACATGTTCGATCCCTGGTTGGGGAACTAAGATCCCATATGCCATGAGGCAAAAAAAAAAAAAAAAAAAAAAGAGAGAGAGAGAGAATTTGAACTACTGGTGGAGGGAACAAACTGAAAAATCAATCAGGAGCTGAAGTGGAGGAATCTTTGTAAATGGCTATGAGAAGAACCTGAGAATTAATGTTGACAGACACTTAAATTGCTGTCAGATTTTACTAATGGAATCACATTACTACTAGAGCAAATTGTGTGGTTTTCAAATTTCAGCAATAAAGGAGAGGAGAGAAACGTTCAGGCTTAAGAAAAAAAACCACGTTCTCGAAATGCAGTATGCTAGAGAGTGAGAGAGAAAGAATTGTTGGAAGTGGCAAGAAAGTAACTTTCAGGTATTTGGTAACCAGGATAGCAGATGTGAGAGAAGTCATTGTCAAAGAAGAAGTAGTTCTATACATTTATTCTTTTGAACTTAATTGGAACTGGCAGGGTTTTTTTCCCTAAAAATAAGCACTTAATTTAGAATAATTTTCGATAAACAGAAAAGTTGCAGAGATAGTAAATAGTTCTTGTATACCCCATATCCAATTTTCTCTATTATTAACATCTTACATTAGTATAGTGTATTTATCACAGTTAATGAACCAATATTGATACTTTTTCACAAACTGATGTCCATACTTTATTTGGATTTCCTCTTTCCCCCTGGTGTCCTTTTTCTGCTCTAGGATCCCATCCAGGATACCACTGGACATTTAGTTGTCATGTGTCCTTAAGCTCCTCTTGGTTGTGATAGCTTCTCAGACTTTCCTTGTTTTTGATGAGCTTGACAGTTTTAAGGAGTAATGGTCAGATATTTTGAAGAATGTATATCAGTTGGGCTTGGTCTGGTTTGCTTCTCATGATTACACTGGGGTTTTATATTTTGGGGAGGAAGACCACAGAGATAAAGTGCCATTCTCATCACATGCTATCGCCGTGACTTATCCCTGTTGGTGTGAACCTTGACCACCTGGCTGCGATAGTGTGTATTTGCCAGGTTTCTTCATTGCAGAATTACTCTTTTTTTCCTTTCCCATACTTTTTGGAAGGAGGATACTATAAGCAGCCATCAACTAAAAAGTGGGGAGCTTTGGAATCCTGCATGGGAGATTTGTCTGCTCTCCCCCATTTACTTATTTATTCAATCATTTATTCATATCAATATGGACTCATGGATATTATTTCATATTTGGGGTCATAAATCAATACTCCTTTATTTTATTGTTCAAATTGTTCCAGCTTTGGCCATTGGAAACTCTTTCATGTGGCTCCTGTGTCCTGTTGACATACTCCCATCATTTTAGTTTTTAATTTTTTTTTTTTTTTTTTTTAGCACTTCCTTACTTCTGGTGCTACAAGAAGCTCCAGACTCATCTTGTATATTTCCTGCCTCAGTCCGAGAATCAGTCATTTCTCCAAAAAGCCCTAGTTCTCTTCCTTGGAGAGTGGTATTATAAATCAAGATGTGGGCGCTCGCCAGAGACTGTGCTCAAGTCTCAGTGCGGGGAGGGAGTGACCTACTATGAACTATCTTACTCCCTACCGACCGCCTTTCCCCATTTCATGGGAAGCCTGGAAAAATACAGAAAGAGGTCAAAGAAAATGAAAACTAGCTTAACTATCTGCCCAAGAAGGCTTGATATCCAGAGATTCACTTGCTGAGGTCTTCAGTTTAACCTGCAGTCATCATAAGATCAGTTCAAACATGTATTTGTTGCTGAAGATACACACAGCCTGGCATTTGCAATCCTCCTTTCACCTCACCTTTGAAACCCTCTGGTGAGAAGTTGGCTTGCAGCCTAAGTGTGTGTGGGTTTATAGCTTGCAGTTTGAATTTCACTGCACACAGTTTAGTTGGGTGGAGCCCCATTTCACTTCATAACTGAGCCCTTGAATAAATGTGTTTCTTCATCAAACCAAACAAGCAAACAAAACCACCCTTGCGCTAAAAGGAAAAGAATGTCCGCTATCCATGAACCCAATAAAACTCCCACTTGCCATTGCATGTATGCAACCAGCAAGGTGCAAATCAACGATCACACGTTTCTCTGCTGGGGGAGCGCGTGTCTGTGTGATCAGAGGTGCACTGCAAATGAAACTTAGCCCGATGCTTTTACAGAGCCGTAATTCTCTTAGGAAAGTGAGAGGGAAAAGAAGCTTTAAAAATAGAACCAACAAAAAAGAAGCAGGTACATAACTGGATAATAATCACAGAGAGTGTTGTGGTCAACTGGTCCAACCTCCTTATTTTATTGAGAAGAAAAGAGCTAAGTCCCTTGCCAATCTTACTGAACTAAGTAGGGGCAGCCCAGAACTGGAGTTCAGGTTTCTGACTCCGAGGCTGGTGCTATTTTAATGCTGCCTTATAGGTAATGCTTAGATAGAGTCTTAAACATGGTTTATGTTCAGTGTTCTTGGCAAGTTAGGAAATAACTTATACATACATAAGTTTTCATTTTTCCTCCTGGGGAGAAGTGTATAGTGGTAGAAAGCAGGGTATAATCTATGGAGATATCATTCTTAGCTCCTCAGATAGGCTTTGGAAGTCATATTTTAAGCATGCATCAGAAAAATAAGGGTCAGCATAGACAGAGGAGCTGCTGGCATTGAACATTGTTTTGTAGCCCACGTTCTCAGCCTTACTATTAGAGATGTTTAATTGATGTCCAAATCCAGGATATAGCATCATTTCAACAATTTTATTAAGTCTCTGGCTACAAAGGGGAGAAACTCAGACTAGCACAAATTAAAGAAGGTTATTTAATTAAGAATGTAATAATTAGTGTCATATACTGAAGGGTAGGAAATAACGTACCACAAAGCTTAAGGAGGATTGGAATTAAAGGATTCTCAGAGGGTTCTAGAGTTGGTAAGTCAGTAAATATTTACTAAGTAGCTGCTATACGCCAGGTACTTGGGGCCACATAAGCGAAAAATTCAAAGTCATTTCCTCAAGGAACTGATGTTACAGTGGGACAATTTGAACAGTAAACATGCAAATGGATTAATAGAATTAATTCATTTACTGATAAATGCCGTGAAGAAGATTAAACAGGGAAATGTGATAGACAGTAATGGGACAGGAGGTTCTTTAGCTGAGGTGGTCAGGAAAGGCCTTTCTGAGGAGGTGACATTTGAGTTATGAGAGGGAGTCAGGCATGTGAAGATCTGGGGAAGACACTTCCAACTAGAAGGAACAGGAAGTACAAAGTCCCTGAAACAAAACTGAACTTTAAATGCATGGGGATGGAATAAGGCTGGTGTGGTTCAAATGAAAGAATTGAGGAGAGAAATAAGGGACATAATGTCAAAGGAGTAAGCAGAGGACAGATCGTAGAGGGCCTTTTAGACTTTGGTGAGAAATTTTTATTTTTACGTGGATGCAGTGGAAATTCATCAAACAGTGATAAGCAGTATAGCAATAACTGATCCTGCTGCTATTTGTAGAACTGACCATAGTTAAAAGATTATTGCAGAAATTTACTGGGAAATGATGATGAGGTGGTGGTAAAGAATTGGTGAGGGGTGGTCAGAGTCAGGATAAATTTTGGAGATAGAGCTCATGGGACTTGCTGATGGATTAGATATGGAATATGGAGAAGGAGAGGAATTGAGGCTGACTTGTAGGATTTTTGACCTGAGCAACTCAGTGGATGTTGGTGCCTTTGTTGAAAAGAGGCAGGCGAATAAGTCTCTATCCGTCTAAGATGATGTGCTGAGGGATCAGACATTCTTTTGGCCATGTTAAGGGTGAGATAATTTTTAGACAGCCATAGGGAGATGTCACATAGGTGGTTGGATACTTGAGTGTCAAGTTCAGGCACAAATAAAGACTGCTGTTGCAGAATTGAGTTGTCACAACATGTTTACTTTGTTTAAAGCCAAGGGATTGAAGGAGACTAACTATAAAGAGAATATTGAGATCAGAAGAGAATCAAAGACAGAATCCTGGAGGCGTGACAGTGATGAAAGGTCTGGTGGAAGAAAAGCCAGCAAAGGAGATAAGGAAAGAGACTGGAGAAAGTCGGAGGAAACCTCATGGCATAAAACTGTAAAAAATTGTTTCAAGAAGTGTCAACTGTGTCAAATGCTGCTGAAAGGTCAAGTAAGCTGAGGGCTTTGCAGTCATTTGCAACTTTAATAAGAGTTATATCAATGAAGCAATGGGGGCAAAATCCTCATTGCATTGGGTGGAACAGAAAATTGGAGGCAAGGCAATGGAGACAATGAGGATAGATAACTTCTCTGTAATGGGGGAAAAAACAAACCCAGAATGTGTGGGCACAGATTCAGGATTAGTTTGATGGTGGGAAAATATCATTCTTATCTGATTGCATTTAGTTTCTCTGTGAAGTATGAAGTGAGTATTTGATTCTTTTTTCTCAGCTCTTATTTTCCATTTTCCCAGATTACTGAGAACAGCACCTTAGCTCTCCTGTAACTTTAGCTTGCAAGTGTCTTTGGCTTGCCATGGTAGCGACTCTGGCCTCAAATCGACGTTACATTACAGCAGTGATGACCAACATGGTCTTACAGTGGTGTTTATGTCTCAGTTCAGATTCTTGAGAGGGGCAGCCATAGCTCATGCTAGTCTGTTGGCTCTGGGTCAATGTCTACTTCTGATCCCACTAGTTATAGTAGGAGGTCTTGGTTACTTAGTAGAAACATGCAACTTAGGCCTAGTCCTTTATCATGGGCTTTTCCAAAGAGGACAATGTGAATTGGAAAGTGTCTTAATTTCCTGTGGCTGCTGTGACAAATTACCACTGATGTAATGGTTTAAGGCAATAGAAATTTATTTCCTCACAGTTCTGGAGGCCAGAAGTCCCAAATAAAGTCATCAGGAGGGCCAGGCTCCCTCCTGAGGCTCTAGAGGAGAATTCGTTCCTTGCCTCTTCTACTTCTGGTGGCTGCTGGCATGCCTTGACATTCTTTGGCTTGTAGCTGCATCACCCCAATCTTTGTCTCTGCTTTCACATTGCCTTCTCCTCCCTGTGGGTCTCTCCTCTGTGTATCTGTTCCTATACTCCTTCTACGTCTATCTTATAAGGGTACATATGACTACATTTAGGACCCATCTGGATCACCCAGAGAGGTCCTCCTTTTAAGTTCTTTTACTTAAGCACATCGTTTGCCACATAAGGTAATAATCACTCTTTTTGTCATATAAGGTAATTTTCAAAGTTCTAGAGATTAGGGTATGAACATATACTTTTTTGTGTCTATGTGGGGTGGGGACACCATTCAGCACACTGTAAATGGGCACTTGAAAACCTGAAAACATCTTCCAGGGCTTTCCTCTTTGTCAAACATTTTCTAAAGGATAAGAATGGAGATAAAGGATGCAAGGGTTGGATTCAAGATTTTGCCTAAATCAGTCTCTGAGTAACCATCGTATCAAAAGGATTTGTGGTAACTTAGATATATTGACACATGGTCCCAATGAAAAATAGTACCGTTTGGCACCATGTTGGTTATGAAATGAGAAAATGCATTTGAACCAGACCTATTTTCTTCTTATTGAACATCTATACATACATAATGGAAGCGACAGATGACTGTGGAGAGAAATTGACTCTACATGTCTTCCTTGATTTATGATGGGGTTACGTCCTGATAAACCCATCATAAATGGAAAATATCTTAAGTTGAAAATGCATTTAATATGCCTAACCTACTGGACATCATAACTTAGCCTAGCCTTCCTTAAACATGCTCAGAACACTTACATTAGAATACAGTTGGGCAAGATCATCTAACACAAAGCCTATTTTATAATGAAGTTTGAATATCTCATGTGATTTATTGACTATTGTACTGAAAGTGAAACCCAGAAATGTTGTGTATGTGCAGGATGGTTGTAAGTGTATTGGCTGTGATCACATGGCTGACTGGGAGCCGCCCCTGCCCAGCATCAGGAGAGAGTATCATACTGTGTGTTGCTAGCCCAGGAGAAGATCAAAATTCAAAATTTGAAGTACAGTGGGTACTGAATGTGTACTTCTTTCACACTATCATAAAGTAGAAAAATTGTAAGTCAAACCATCTTAAGTCAGGGACCATCTATACAGGTATTTTTCCATCTAATCTGGGCTTTGTGTAGTCAAAAATTTATTAGTGAAACAGTCAGCTTTTACCTTGCTGTCCTTTCTTGTCAGTTGTCAGTCAAAAGGGGGAAAATATAGAAATAGAAAGTAGCTTCTGGGCTTAGAAGAACATGAGAAAAAATATTTATAGCTTTATTCAGGCTGTTGGAGTTATTTCCTTGGCTACATTTCCTTGGTGTGTTCTTTGTGAAATTCCCTCATCCTTCTCTCTTAGCTCATGAAAGCACAGTTATACTGCTGACCTTGAGTCAACCTTTCTTGAGGAAATCCTCCTTTTGAATAGTTATTCTTGTCAGCGCTTTTTCCTCCAGTCATCCACCTGCCAAGTCCCACCTACTAAATTAGAGGAGAGGAATTATTCTAAGTGTCCTGCTCATAACTTTCTCTTCTGGGATGACTAAAAATCCCAGGGTTATTTCCTGTGAGAAGCACTGTCCTCATGTTGATATCTAGTCTGCCTAATTTGACTTTAGATTAAACAGGGACCTGTTTATTCTGGTCTGTGGAGTGTTCACAGTATCCACAATTACCAAGCCCACTAGTTTTGCTCCTGTTCTCACCCCTGGGAATAATAACGGCCTCTACAAATTGTATGAAGGAGCACCAAAGCTTTGTAGGGGAAGAACATGGGGGAGACTCCTCTTGGGCTCTTTAGCCCCTGGAGGAGCTCATTGCTCATTTCTACCCTCAGAGTGGTCTCTGGAGCCGCTGACCTGCCTCCCATGCAGAGAACAATGGCCACACCTGCGGTCTCCCTCCTCTCTGTTTAGAGGCAGCCATAAACGTCCTTGCGGTGGAGCCTTTTGGGATGGATTAGAGAGGCTTAGCTACTTTCCATAGTGTCAGGTGGAGAGGATCTATTTGAATTAAGCAATAGAGAATTACATTCCCAAAAGTACCTTTAGATGGCCAATGGTCTGAGCATTTAAGTAAATTTCTGAATCATCTAGAGCTAGTTTCTAGACCTGAAAACGTCACTTCTAGACCTGAAAACGTCACTTCTAGACCTAAGACTGAGTGATTTTGACATTCTCTAGGTGTAGCCAAATATCCCTTGCTTTAACCTGTTTTCTGTAGCAGGGTATTTCATAACATGGTGCTGACTGCCCAACACCACCCTTTGGAAAAAATCTTTCTTATTTAAGGACGGAAATAAAATCTTTCTTTAGTTTTCTCTTTTTTAGGCAAGTTCCTTAGTATTCCTTCTTTGGACAGATTTTCTATTTCTTTACTCATTTTTCATGGCTTTCCCCACAAACTCTGCCTTGCCTCTACATTCTTATAAAAGTATGGTAACTAAAACTGCCAATGGTGTTCATATACAGGTCTGACTGTCCCTCGGTACAGTACAAAGCTTATGTCTAGACGAGATATCACCACTCTCATTTTTTGCTTAAAGTGAATATTATGGAAAACTGGCTGAATTGTTCTGCTGGTTGATTTTATGTGTCAACTTGACTGGGCCATGGGGTGCCCAGATATTTGCTTAAACATTATTCTTGTGTGTGACTGTGAAGATGTCTCTGGGTGGAATTAACACGTGAATCAGTAGACTGAGAAAGTAGATTATCTTCCTCCATGTGGGAGGGCTCATCTAATTGGTTGAAGGCATGAGTAGAATAAAAAGCCTGAGTAAGGGAATGCTTTCTCTCTTTCTGCCTGACTATCTTCAAGCTGGGACATCAGTCTTCCTCTGCTTTTAGACTTGGGCTCAGGCTGAAACTTACACCATTGGCTTTCCAAGCTTTCAAGCTTATGGTCTTGGACTAGAACTATACCATCGGTTCTCCTGGGTCTCCAGCTTGTTGACTGCAGATCTTGGACTTCTCACCCTCTGTACTGCATAATCAATTCCTTAGAGTAAATTTCTCTATCTATCTATCTATCTGTCTGTCTATCTATCTATCTATCTATCTATCTATCTATCTATCTATCTATCTATCTATCTATCTATCTATCTATCTATCTCCTATTGACTCTGTTCTCTGGAGAACCCAAACCAATACACTTGTCTTAGGCAGGAAGTAAATCTAGGATATTTACCTGTGCCTGAAAGTATAAGCCATCAAAGATTTCTTGAGTCATGCCTATAATAGGACACAAGAGTCAATCTTAAAGGGCTCCTACTGGTCAAAGATGGGAATATTTGAGCATAAAAATATGACTGCCATATGTCATGGCATCACATCCAGCTTGGACAGAAGTCCTCCCCCTAGTGACCAGGGAGTAGCTGAGGACTTGGTGATGGCTCTGGAGGCCTTGCTCTGGGCAGACCCAAGGCTATGGTGCCCCCGTGGTGGACCAGACCAGGATGGTGGACTCCAGGTTCTGAGGGATGGACGGTCTAAGACATACAGCAGCACCGTGGAGGTGAGCTTCGTGTGCCAGCACTGCAGTGGACCCCTGAAAACAGGACATGAGCTTCAAGATCCTGGACCGTGTCCCCACCCAGGAACTCATAGCACCATTAAAGAAAAAGACTGCTATAGATAGAAATAAGAAAAAATCAGTGAATTCATAATGATACTTTGAAAAGGAAAATGTATACCATGTTGGTTACCTTTGTAGGTTACCAGACCACAACTCATTCTTCCGAAGAATGATAATTAAAGGGAAAGAATTGAATGTATCCTATCTTTCCTGTATAGACTGTATTTCATGATAACCATATAGATGTAAATGTCCTTCTGCTGCACCCCCCTCCCCCTCTCATCCCAAATGATAGACCACCAAGAACATACCTGGAGCTCAGCAAGTCAGGTTTATTACTTGTTGCAGAGAAGGAAACAGGGAACTGTGGGGCATCTCAGAGGGTGTCAGAAAGGACATATTTCAGGATTTGGGCTGTTGTTAGATTATGTTGGGGGTGGTTCAATGAAGAGGGGCTTTGCTCTGGATTGGAAGGGAGGATAATTTTATGATTAGGTATTTTAATGAATCCTAAAGAATGGCATGAGGGAATTTAGTAAATTCTATAGGGCAGGCTAGAGCAAGGCTAAAGCTGTAAAGCGATTCATATTATCTACAAAAGGAGTGTGTTTAATATTTTTATCATGTGCACAGTGACCTTGTTTTTACCTGTGACAAAACAACATTATGAAGTGGTCTTGTTTTTCATCTCATTTCTTCAAAGTCAGAAAGTGACTTGCCATTCTGTGAGATTGTTTATGTCCAGTAGGAGACCCTTGAGGTCTAGCTGTGAGTGTCAGGCTAACTCCTAAGGTTTGGGGCTATTTTTCAGTTCTGAAAGGGCTTTTCTTTTCTTTTTTCTTTTCTTTAAAAAATAGATAGTAGAAAATAAAAGCAGAGAAATGAAAGATTTGAATAATCCCATATTCAACCCCTAATGAAATAATGGATCTAGGCAAGTGAAATGCTAAAGTCATTAGGTAAAATGTTAATGGGTTACCTTATGAATGGTTCAGGCTGGCATCACCTGAACCGCTCTGATCAAGCTTAATATTGCCGAAAGTTGGAAAGACAGATGTTATGTGCCTCTTGATGTGACTCACAGCATAACCTTTAAAATATTCTTGCCCCCAAATTTGAATCTGAATCTAGGTAAATCTCTAACCACCAGTTTATAGGAAATATGAGGGGTAGAGCACCATCTTAACTAACACCATGATGGAACAATCAGCTAAATCTAGAATCTTCGGCAAATAAATGTCATGGGAAAAAAAAAAAAAAAAAAAAGAGAGGGGGAGATATTATAGATTTAAAGAGACTTGTAAAACATATCAACCAAATGCAGTGTGTGAATTTTGCTGGGATTCTGAATCAAGCAAATCATACCAAAAGACATTTTTGAGATAATCAGAGAAAACTGAGTTCTATTTCCCGAAGATCTGTTCCATAATTCCCAGATACTGCTTTTGCTCAGTCTCTATTTAATTTGGCCTTTATGGGATAGGGGTTCTCTGAAATGACAAAGGTCTCCAATTGTTATCAGTGGAAAACTTTATTTTCTGCCTCATTCATTTCTTCAAGGTGGTGTGTGCATCAAAATAAGAGACCTGTTATAGAAAGAATTGAATAGATTATAATATTGACTATAATTTTTATATGGTGGCTGTCATATGCAGTATTTAAAGACTGAGCTGAAAGTTGAATATCATACTATTACTTTGAAAAACTCTATGGGATTCACCATTTTATGGCATTTTCCACCCAGGAGTAAATCTTTTATAAATGTTCAAATTTTTAGAATCCCCATGGAGCTGGGATAATAGTCACTGCCTAAAATGGATAAAGACTAAAAGCCAGTCATAAGCAAGTATTACCTCACCCTCTGGGGCTCTCTATTTTTAGCCTCAGTTTTGTTTCCAGAGATAGGGGTGAATAACTTTGTCATCCATTTCTCTTTACTAACTGTGCATCCTCACCTGTCTTTACTTACTCATCAGACTGGCATTTTTGGTTACTAATTCCTTTCAGATGTTCTGATCACCTTAAAGATTCTTAATAATTCAAGGACACTTTCTCAATAAAATACTATGTATGTGCCTGTAACCACAGAGTATCGGGGAGCAGAATTCTGTGTTGTTATAGAATGCATGATGGACAGAATCATGCACAGTGGTTAGTTACTCTTCTGTAGATTGTCTCTTTTGCAGTTTTGTGGGAGTTTTTGTAAAATAGACTGGGTATTTCTGTGGCCCCAAATTTCTGTGACATGGTTTTATTGACGTGTCAATAAAAATTATGTCTAATAAATGTCATGTTATGATGTGAGGATAACTCGTGGCAGCACTTTAGATTGCCTTCATTTAAAAAGTGATGTTCCGTATTTAAATGATTACCTCATTAATCTCTTTGATGTTAGTTAAAATTCAGCCCAAGAAGCAAATACTTGAGAAATCACAATTTCTAATATGGTAGAGACATAAATTCATTTTAAGGAGACCAGTTCAGATTGCCCTATCACTCTCAGCTGGGCTAGAACATTACTAAGTATCAAGTTTAGTTCACATCTAAATATTGAAAGTCCATTTTTTTTCTTTTTTTGAATTTTTATGTATTAAAAAATTTTTTAATTGAAGTATAGTTGAATTACAATGATTCAGGTGTACAGCAAAGTAATTCAGATATATATATGTGTATATATATTCTTTTTTAGATTCTTTTCCATTATAGGTTATTACAAGATATTGAATATAGTTCCCTGTGCTATACAGTAGGTCCTTGTTGTTTATGAAAGTCCATTATTAAAACAGATTTCTTGTGCTTTCTAAAAAAAAAAAGAAAAGTGATGTTGATGACAGGAAAATGAAAACAATTTATTATGTACAAGGACAAGGTCAAATAGCACTGTCACTGAAAGCTAAAATTCACAAATCTTTTCCTTTTATTTGGAGGGTATATTGCTCTTCCTTCCATTCTTTCTATATATGAGACCAGGCCTATGTTTTAGGGGGTTCTGACTTGGAAATAATCAAATAAGGTTATTTGCTCTCCCAAATGGCTCAGTTAAGTAGGAGTAGAGATACAAAAAGAAAGAATGATATATGGGGCCTTCTGAGAGCTCAAAGCAGAGAATGGCCAGAGTCTGCCTGGGGAGGAGAAGAGGAAGGGTTTCAGAGAAGAGTGATGTTTAAACTGAGTCTTATAAAAGGGGAAAGGACATGCTAGACAGGGAGAGGGCTGTGAACAAAGTTGGGGAGATCTGAAGCAGGACAGTCCATTCAGGGAGCTGCAACTAGTTCAGTACTCCTGCAAGATAGTGTGTGTGTGTGTGTGTGTGTGTGTGTGTGTGTGTGTGTGTGTGTGTGCGCGCGCGCGCGCGCGCGTGCTGTAGAAGGCAGGGTAAGGATGGTGATGATTAGAGAAGTTATAACAAGAAATTGTGTTGGAGATGTAAGCAAGGCTGAACTCATGGAGGGCTTCGTGTGTCTTACTAAAAAAATAGAACTTTATTCTGTAGGTGATGGGGAGCCTTTGGGATGCTGACCTCTTAATATTGCCCTATCTCTGTCACGGGCTTTCACCAATAGCCCAAGCACCCTTATACCGTCAAAGGCCTAGGATGATCTTTGAGATTCCATAGTAATCAAAGCGAGATATGGACTATACATGTGTTTGTGTCGATGTTCCTTGAGGGAGTTGAGGTAGCTCAAGTTTAGGCTTTTGAGAAATTTGGCACATTTCTTATTTCATAGGGCTAAGAGCATGGGCAGGATGACAATCTGGCATAAGTTTGTTGCAGGTAGGATTTATTGTAGATACATGGGCTTTCCAAGATGCCATATTAATTAGAGGAGCTATGCTTCTAGAGGAGCTATGTTTTGATTTTATTCAAGAACTTGATATAAGAACTTGTAGAGCTCTTTTGCTTTCTTTCTGTCTTCACACTTTGATGAAATTTTACTAGTATTTTTGTCATTTACTTTAAGCTGTATATTGTATATACCATGTTCATGATTTTAAAAGGGGACTTAATTTGCTAATATTTCCATTTACAATTCAAGGTCTCTGATATTATAATCTAGTCTTTGATTTGTATAGAAAAGCATAAAGAGTTCAGGCATCAAATGTCCCTGAAATAACAGTTCCAGTTAGTTCTTTGATGAACTTCAGAGCAAAGAATTAACTTGTCCTTGAGAGGAGAGCATATTGATTCCAGTTTATGTTCTAAGTTTCTCTGGAGAGTTGGAAGAGGAAGGTGTCATGGTAATCCAGTTCCCTCAGTTAATCAAGCAAATTGTCAGCTTCTTGAAGGGCATAGGTGCAATAAAAATCTGGAGAAAAATCAGGCAGGTGAATTTTTGACGGTTTAGATTAAGAGCTGCCTGGAAACAGCTGCATTTTTCTGTTATTAAAACGATCCATTTTACTCATCCTACCTAAGCTCTTAAACACAGAAGGCACCTTGAGGTATTCTGTCCTTCAAGCTAGTAAACCCTGAACCTATATGCCTGGCTGGTGAAATCTCATTGTACAGGGAGTCCTCTTTACTGAGTGTTCTGGTTATCTCCTGCTGCTTAGCACACTACCCCAAGTGTAGTGGCTTAAACTTCTGTTTTGATTTTTAGGGTCAGAAATTTAGACGTGGCACAGTGGGAAAGCACATCTCTGTTCCTAGGGTTTAGGGGTCTTAGCCAGGACCACTCAAATGGCTGGGACCTGGAACAGCTTGGGGCTGGTAGGGTATCTTTCTCTTTATGTAGTCTCAGGGTTTCTCCATGTGGTCTCCCCCTGTGGTCTCTAGCACGGTGGTCTTGATGTAGCAAGACTTCTTACGCAGCGGCTCAGAGTTCTGAGAGTGAGTATTACAAAACACCATGGTGGAAGTTGCAAGGCCTTTTATAACCTGGTCTTGGAAGACAGGCAGCATGACTCTGTCATAGTTGGTCTCTCAGAGCCAGTCTCTCTTCAGCGTGGGAGGTGACAACACAAAGATGTGAATACTGGGTGGTGTGGATCATTGGGTGAAGGGGTGGGGGGCATCTTGGAGACCAGCTACCACACTGAGTCATTACCAAGGCTGGTAAGCCTCACTTCTTCAATTCACTGTAGTAACTCTTCTTAGAATGAAGATGAGCTAGATTTCTCCCAGGCATCCACTTTTGCCCACCCCACCCCCATCTCCTTCTCCCCCAATATTTTTTTTTAGGGCAGCTGGAGATACTTAAAAAAATTTCTATCTGATCATGACTCTTCATGTTTAAAAGCTTTTCCGTGGCTTGTTATTGCTCTTAGGATGAAGACCTTCATTTAGCAAATATTTATTGAGTGCTTACTCCGTCCCCAGCAAATATTCCAGGCCCCTGGGATACCACAGTGAATACAACTGACAGAAATTCCTGTCCTTATGGAGCTTGCATTCTGGAATGTGTGTGTGTGGAACAAAGTAAATAAGTACAAGTATTTGCTGTGATGTATTAGGGATAAATAAGAACCAGGTAAAAGATAGGGAAAGGATGGGTTGCAATTTTAAATAGGATAGTTAGGGAAAGCCTCACTGAGGGGACAGCATTTGAACAAAGACACAAAGTAGGTGAGGGTGTGAGCCATGTGGATATTTGAAGAGAGAGAATATGGGCAGAAGGAATAGCAAATGAAAAGACCATGAGAGGGAAACATGTCTGCCCTTCAAGGAAAGATGGGATATTGGGTCTGGGGCATATAGAATGAGAATGAGAGTAATGGGGGATAAGTCAGAGACTGAACAGAAAATCAGACCATGTAGGGCCTTATAGACCACAGTATACACTTTGATATTCACTCTGAATGAGATAGGGAGCCTTTAAAACTCATGTTTTAAAAGGATTGCTCCTGGGGGGCAAAGGGAGAAATAGGAAGACTGTTTCATGGCTATTGCAATAATCAAGGAGAGAGGTGGCTAGATGCTGGCTTGGGCTAGAATGGTATAGTAAAAATGATGAGAAGTGGTTCAGTAAAGATATATTTTGAAAATAGAATGAATAAGTTTTGCTGATAAATTCAGTGTAAGGTATGAAAGAAAGAGAGGAGTCACAGATGATGTTAAGCAACTAAAAGGGTAGAGTTGCCATTCATTGAGATGGAGGAATCTCCAGGTAGAACAGATTTAGGAGAGTTTAGTTTGGGGATGTTAAAAAAAAAACTTTAACATGACCTTCAAAGCCATATTTACCTCACCATATCCTGAACCCCTGCCCCCATGCCTCCTACGCTCCATGCTTTCGTCTCATTTCCTTGAATGACCAGTTCCTCCTTCCCCTTAGGGGCCTTTACACTGCTTTTCCTTCTGTCAGGAATGCCCTCCCTGCTCCCCCTCAACTAGTTAATCCCTAGTCCTTCAAGCTTTGCTCAACTATTACTTTTTCAGCGAGGCCTTCCCGATCCCTTTACCTAGGTTTACATTCCTGTAACTCCCTGTGCATGTTGTTTAATGTCTGAAGGTTACCGCTGCAAGAATGTATGCTGTGTGGGGAGGCGGACCTTTCTTGGTGCCTCACTTCAGTATCCCCATTGCCTGCGTGGTGCCTGCAGCCTGTGGTGCTCAATAATTATTTTAATCAAATCCTATATTCATTCAAAGATTATAACATAATCAACCTATAATTCCCTTTTTTTTTTTTTTTTTTTTTTTAAACAGACTGGCTCAAACTACTTCCTTAAGTGTAGAATCTTCAGGAGGATAGACATTGGGCTTATGGCTTTGGAAATCCTCTCAAATGCCCGAGGGTACTTTTTTACTATTAGCAAGGCCATATTATATTAGCAAGGCCATATTATATTCAGACTTGTGCAAGGACTTTCTCCATTTGAAAACCCACTAAAGCGTTCAGTGGCAGATCAGTAAGTAAAGGGAGGATGTCACTGGTATTTCCCACACTCTGGACCACCACTTTCTAAAGTCTTATATTTTTCCATATATGGTAGCACTTATGTCATATTTCTGAAGAGCTTAGGCTCTTCCAATGAGAAGAGATGCTGATTCACAGTTAGTGAAATGTCATTTCAATTCTTTGCTACCCTTTATGGAGAATATTTGTAGAAGTGACTTTTCAGCACAGAAGGTGAGAAGGGAAACGGAAGTATCTGAGAGATAGAAGGCAGTTTATTCCCAGCATATATTTAGTAGTTTACTTTCTAGCTGTACTGATGGAAGACACACACAGCAAATATGCAGAACCATAGGGGAAGAATAAAGGTATAATGAGGCAGATAGGACTAGGTGAGACATTGCATTTGGGTGAAACATATTTTTAGTTGCCTATAGTTTATATTTAATTATTATCAGTGGATAGTATTATGTTTATTAAATAGTATAGTGCAATTTTCTGGGACTAACAAGTGAAATATTTGAGGGTATGACTTTTCTCCTGAAAACTTTTCCAGAAATCTACATGGGCATTTAAAATCAACACTGTGACATTAGCCAGAAATAAATTCTCTTGCAGAGATAAGCTGCAGGTGGGGGTCCTCTTTGCCTGCTCCAGAGAGTTGGGTTGTGATGGCAGGGCTGTTCTCAGGAAAAACAAGACGTGGATAGGGACCCTCACTTGCGTCTCCTCCGATGCCCAGGCATTTTGATGGTAATCCTTTTCCTAATATTTTTGCGATTCCCATCCTCCTCCCACTTGAGCTTGCCAGAGTTATTAACGTCTCATCTCCACTTCTGTAATGAAAGCCCCTGTAAAGGAAAGTCCCTGGAAAGGGACTTTGGAATGTCACGGATCATTGACACAGGATCTTTTTTTTATTGCATAATGGCTCCTCTTAGCACTCTAGAAATCCTAACATGCAGGGAAGTTTCTGCATAAATTAAGTAGGTCCAGGGTACAGTTTTTCAGTTTTCACCTTTCTAATTTTCTACTGAGCCAGTCACTCAACTTCTAATTTCTCTATGCTCTAGCCTTTCTCGTCCGGTTAGAGTCAATGCTCGGAAAACTTGTGGACAAAGTGAAATTTGTACCTTTCGGATGTATTTGCCAAAATTCTTTTGGTTGCAGGTGATTGAAACTACTAACATAAAAAGGGAATTTTTGTTTCATTTCACCAGAAAGTCCAAAGGATGCCGGCATCCAGAATTTCAAATAATCGAGTCAGGTTCCTGTCGTGCCGCATTCAGATTTGGGCTGCACAGCGTCATCCTCAAACAAGCTTCCAGTCTCAGAATGGGAGAGGCTCCCTCCCTCCCTCCCCAGTAGCTTTACGCCAAAAGATCTTGCGATCCAGGGTGACAGAATATTTTGATCAACCAGCTTGGGTTATGTGCTAGTTCCTGTGGGAGGGGAGGTAAGATTCTGCTGACATTTCCACCCAAGTCACATGGGATGTGGCAGTTCCCCTGAGAAAGAAATTCAGAGTCAACCATGTAACGATGATGATGTCTCCATGCTGTTCTCCCCAAGGGCTGTGTAAGGTCCACCCTGCTGGGGAGGCATTTTTACACATCAGGCTATATTTCATCTCATCACTACACAGCAGTTCTTTTCCACGCAGAAGCTTAACTCTGCTGCTCCCAGGGGCAGAGCAAGGATGGATAGGTGGATGTTTCAGCTATGGATAGGGAAGTAAATTTCAGCTAAAAGTAGGGAAGAACTATTAACAGTCCTTAAGAAGAGTCTAAAGATAAACTGTCTTGAAAACAGTGGCTTCCATATCACTGGTTTTTAAACAAGGGTCTGCTGTCCACATGTAGGATGTTTTCAGAAACGATTTGCACAGTAGCTAGGAGTAGAGACAAATGGCTAGCCCTTCTGACTCTGTAGACAGAAGTATTCTCTCTGACCATGCACATGGGTACAAATACAGGGAGGATTATAACATACTTACTGAACAGGTTTGAAGCTTGGGTTAGGGAAACATGTAAGTGCTGTCATGAGTTTTAGAGAGCCCAGAGATAAGCCCACGCACATATGGTCACCTTATCTTTGATAAAGGAGGCAAGCATATACAGTGGAGAAAAGACAGCCTCTTCAATAAGTGGTGCTGGGAAAATTGGACAGGTACATGTAAAAGTATGAAATTAGAACACTCCCTAACACCATACACAAAAATAAACTCAAAATGGATTAAAGACCTAAGTGTAAGGCCAGACACTATCAAACTCTTAGAGGAAAACATAGGCAGAACACTGTATGACATAAGTCACAGCAAGATCCTTTTTGACCCAGGTCCTAGAGAAATGGAAATAAAAACACAAATAAACAAATGGGACCTAATGAAACTTAAAAGCTTTTGCACAGCAAAGGAAACCATAAACAAGACCAAAAGACAACCCTCAGAATGGGAGAAAATATTTGCAAATGAAGCAACGGACAAAGGATTAATCTCCAAGATTTACAAGCAGCTCATGCAGCTCAATAACAAAAAAACAAACAACCCAATCCAAAAATGGGCAGAAGACCTAAATAGACATTTCTCCAAAGAAGAGATACAGATTGCCAACAGACACATGAAAGAATGCTCAACATCATTAATCATTAGAGAAATGCAAATCAAAACTACAATGAGGTATCATCTCACACCGGTCAGAATGGCCATCATCAAAAAATCTAGAAACAATAAATGCTGGAGAGGGTGTGGAGAAAAGGGAACACTCTTGCACTGTTGGTGGGAATGTAAATTGATACAGCCACTATGGAGAACAGTATGGAGGTTCCTTAAAAAACTAAAAATAGAACTACCATATGACCCAGCAATCCCACTACTGGGCATATACCCTGAGAAAACCATAATTCAGAAAGAGTCATGTACCAAAATATTCATTGCAGCTCTGTTTACAATAGCCAGGACATGGAAGCAACCTAGGTGTCCATCATCGGATGAATGGATAAAGAAGATGTGGCACATATATACAATGGAATATTACTCAGCCATAAAAAGAAATGAAATGGAGGTGTTTGTAATGAGGTGGATGGAGTTAGAGTCTGTCATACAGAGTGAAGTAAGTCAGAAAGAGAAAAACAAATACAGTATGCTAACACATATATATGGAATCTAAGGGAAAAAAAAAAAAAAGAGGTCATGAAGAACCTAGTGGCAAGATGGGAATAAAGACACAGACCTACTAGAGAATGGACTTGAGGATATGGGGAGGGGGAGGGGTGAGATGTGACAGGGTGAGAGAGTGTCATGGACATATATACACTACCAAATGTAAAATAGATAACTAGTGGGAAGCAGCCGCATAGCACAGGGAGATCAGCTCGGTGCTTTGTGACCACCTAGAGGGGTGGGATAGGGAGGGTGGGAGGGAGGGAGATGCAAGAGGGAAGAGATATGGCAACATATGTATATGTGTAACTGATTCACTTTGTTGTAAAGCAGAAGCTAGCACACCATTGTAAAGCAATTATACTTCAATAAAGATGTTTAAAAAAAAAAAATAAATAAATAAATAAATAAATTCTTAATTATTGCCTCTTAAAGGATTCTTAAGATGGCCTGTATTCCCCCAGTTTTATTGAGATATAATTGACATATGATATTGTAAAGATAGTCTTTCTCATAAAAATTTTTGCATACACATAAAAGACTAAATATTTTTTAGTTTTATACATATATTTAAAAGTTTTCCTTTGAAATAAATTTCTATTTATTTAGCCTTCATATTTTCATTTTGTTGACTCATTTCTTTAGTAAAATATAGTACACAAATATCCAATCCATGCATTTTCTGACCTACTGTAATTTTTTTTGTGATTGCATTCTCATCTTAATGTGAACGTCATAAAAAGTTGTAAAGTTTTTTCCAAGTTATAGCCTCTAATTATTTTCCATGAGTTAAAACTGAAAATTTTGCTATATGGATTTTTGCATTATATATTTCATTATCAAATGAGATGATTTATGTTAATGGCTGTATTAAATGCATAGTATTTTTGTAATATTGAAACTATGTATTTTGAGAATTTGGAGTTTTATTTGGTAATGAGGGCGAAACAATGATTTTTTTTTCATAAAAATAAAACGCTTGCATGATTTGAGTTGTATTAGTCTATAGAGGTTTAGAGCCTGCAGACCAGATTCGGACACTTGGGTTCAAATCAAATGTTTGCCCTAGATGTGTGGCTTAGGAATGTTAACAACTATTTTATGTCTCAGTTTCCAGCTTTGTAAAATACTGACAGTACCTGCCTTTTAGGATGATGGTGAATTTCAAAAGAGGTAATGCAGGCAAAGTCCATGGCACAGCACCTAGCACACAGTAATAACTCTGCACACTCTTAGCTGTTATAATGTAATTATTTTCTACTCAGTGACTTCCATGGATGTGAACAAAGCTATGTGCTAGGGAAAAAGCTCTGCCAGTCGTCAACAAATCGCAGTTTTAGTTATTTATGGTCATTGCATTTTTTCACCCTGATGACTTGCTTTGTTTGAACAATGTTTTGAGGTGAGTTCAAGCATGAACTCCCTCCTGCCCAATAAGTGCAACCGTTGTTAGAGTGTGAAAAGCCCTGGTATTAAGGTTAGGATTATGACAGAAACTAAAGTAGAGATAATTTTTAAAATTGTGTGTGATAAGAAATGATGTGTGTTGTGAGGCCTATAGGATGAATTCTTTAACCGTGAAAGCAATTCAGAAGGGCAAAGACTGATTCCGGCAACGTGGAAAAAGAGCCATGTCCTTCAAAAAGACAAGGGCAAGTGATCTTGTAGGCCTAAAAATGTGTGTGTGGCTAGATTATAGAAAATGAAAATTGGAAGCTGGGATGAACCCTGAGGCAGTATGTAAAACACAATTGGAGTCTGAGTGCACGTGAAGGGACTGCAGACTTCACGGTAGCTGCCTGGTCCTGACGGCACATGAGGTGCTGGCAGAGTTCCTCCTGACTGTCAGCTGAATGTCAGGGCTCTGAGACTGTCTGGGAACTGAAAACGTAGCACAGGAAAGAGCTGCTGATGGAAAGCTGGTTTCTGTACAAAACAGGCTTGTTGGGTTAAAACCCCATTCTGTTCTGTACCACCTTAAACTAATGGGAGTTAATTAGTATACCCGTCAAAGGTTGTAAGGAGTTCTCTTCATACTGGCTTCAACAGATTTTCAGTGTAGATGAAACTGGTCAATTTGGGGGTGAAAAAGACAACAGATTATATATCACCAAGGAGGAGAAGGATATGACCGGCTTTAATATTCCAAAGGACTAGTTTGTGCTCTTACTTTCAGAAAATGCAGCTGGGAACTGAACACTTAAACTCCTAACTTGAAGATACAAATCTATAGATTTAATTAGACCAACATTTCAGAAACTAACCTCTCTTGAAGAAGAGAAGCTTCTGTGTGATCTAAGCTATCTTATTTAGGCAGTATCCTTTGGAATTATTTCTATATAATTGCAAATGACATAGGAAATATAATTTTTGAAATATAACTTGAAACCCCATAGAAGTTGAACTTTCTTGCTTGGTCAGAGGTTGTGAAAAGAAAAACGTCATGCTAGAATTAGTTTCCATGGCCCTTTGCCACAAAATAATAATTCTAATACAACATATCTTGTACTATTTCATTTTGCTTTTTCCAGTCGTTAAAATTGATTTTTTTGTGTTATGAAATAAATGAAACAGTTTTTTTTAAAGGTCCTAGAATTTCCTTGACAAGTCTCTTATGTGTCAAGTGTATTACCAATTAACATCTTTTCTTTGTTTTAAATGGTTCATAGTTTTTTTCAGGAGTAGAGTAAGGTGTTGAAGCATATGGAGCATGCTCAGTGAATAATTCAACATGATGGGGAACGGAAAATGGGTCATGGTCAAACATCTCAATGTCCTTTTTACTTTTTAGGAAGTGTAACAAAATATTTCAGAATAGAGATACTTTTATAACACAGATATAAAATCAGATCAAGTAGACAAGTTTAAGGATAATGCTATACTTTACATGTTATAACAAAAATTCAACAACCACTAATCTGAAAGTTAAAGGTGACAATTATTTTGAGATAACTATTGAATGATTAAAAACCAAATTCTTCCAAAAAGGGTGTGACATGACTTACAGAAGCAATGTAATAGTTCAATATAAACATATAACTTGAAATTTCCTGGGTCATAGCTTTTCTTGCTAGTGCAGGTCTTTTTGAACCTGTTAAGTACCCCCTTCCCCTCATCATTTTTTTTCCTAGGAGTTGCCAGGGTGGGTCCCTTTTCCTCAGGAACTGATGCAGTCAGCCAGCTCAGAATGGTAACCGCCTTTTCTTCCTTTGGCACTCTCTTCGACGCCTGCTGCTCAGATGTCTGCCGTTGATTGCGCTGCCAGAATGAGCCCCAGAGGAACCACTTGCCCTGGGCGTCACTGTCTCCTACAGGGCGTGGTTGCATCTGCCAGGCAACCTGTTCCTTCTGCCCAGGGCTGTGGTACCCCATCGGGTCTCCACTGTTGTGTTCCTTGCGCCCTACACTTAATTCCATGCAGAAATGAGGGGCAGCTTTCTGTTGGTACCAGTGTCATCAGAGTTTGCTTCCAATGTCATACAGAGTTTTAACTGAAATAGCACTGTCAGCTTTGTGCCCTGACCACCCACCTCCAAGAGGACCCGGACACAAGTTCACCGGAAGTGGGGTCTTCAGGTGGTTTCTCCTGATCTCTTCCTTATAGATAGTCACTTCTAATATTACTTCTTTTGACTGAGAGTGTTCGATGTAGGGTGAATAGCAGACATTTCAAGGTTTGTTTTGTCTTTTAGGACCAAAGACACGAAGAAGGGAACGTCCATCTTTTGGGTCCTTGGTTTGCAAAATGTGATTGAATTTAAATCAGGTGTTCTTATCTGTGAGCAGAAGTCTGAAAATTCATAAGGAAAAATATTACTTTACATTCATTACGTTTTAGAGATAATATAACCAAATTATTATTAATTACAAATCAACAAAGTTCAGATTAGTGTTAATGAGATTTCTCTTATTTTTATTCATTTCAGAAATTGGGCCATTAATACCTACCTCAAATTTTTATCTCAAGGGTTCAATTTGTCTGTGTGAAAGTTCCTTACTGTTCTAGTGCCCTGTGCCCTTTATGGAAATCTTTGCTGTAACTCTGAGATGTACGGGTGGTCAGAGGCCGCTCAGCAAAGTAGATGAGAGCCCAGTCTTCAAAGAAGATACCGGAGCTTGAATCCTGTCTCTCTATTTAGTGTCTGTGGTTCCTCGGACAACGGAACCTCTTTGCTTCAGTTTTCAAAGTGTAAATGGGAGTAATTGTAACAGTACCTATCTCACCAGGTTCTTGTGAGGACTACATGAGTTTAAAACTTATAGAGCTTAGAGCAGTACCTGGCTTAGAGCAATCTCTCAATAAGTGTTAGCTACTATTGCTAGTATATACTAGCCTATTTATTATATTTAACAGAGGGACTATCCCATTTGATAGCAAAACTCTGGGAAATATCAAAATGATTTACACCAGTGGTTTTCAAATTTGGGGACTACATCAGAATCACCTGGAAGGCTTGTTATAACCTCACCTTCAGAGTTTCTGATTCAGTAGGTCTGGGGTGGTGTTGAGGGGGTGCAGTGAGAATTTGCATTTCTAGCAAGTTCCTGGCTAATACTGATGTTGCTGGTCAAGACCATGCTTGTAAGCTTCTCAGGCAGCAGCTGAGATCACACAAGAGAGGAGGAAGGCAGGGTTGTCAGTGGGCCTTAGTCAACTGTGCTGGAAGTCAGAACTGGCTTCTATGTCACACGGAGAAACTGGGGGGGCACATTTAAAGAGAACAGTGCAAGAACTTGGAGGAAGAAATCACACAGCCCCCTGGGTACCTCAGACTTTGAGGTAAGGATGTGAGATTCTAAGAGCTACCAAACGCAGCAAGCAGCTGAGTGAGCAGGTTGGATGCATCAGTGTCTGAAACTGACCACAGCCAGGGAAGACAAAGTCTGACAAGTAACATATTTCTTCTTGGTTATGTTTTTTCCTCGCATTTTCCCCCTGAAAACAGAATGCATCTTACGATTAAAAGTACCGATTTCTACCTTCTCAAAAAGTGTTACTGTATTGATAATGGCTTCTTAAAATTGCTCTTATCTTAGACTCAAAGAAATAATAAAGAAAAATTCTGGGGACAAATTTAATACTTTAGATTTGATTTCATTAAAAAAGCCGCTTCTTGAATCCTTTTTATTTTCTTCCCTCTCTTTAATTTGATAACCATTCATTTTTGCCTTAGAGAATGGCACTACTTTTCTTAACAGTGGATTTTCTATAGTTTGGGGCAGACACATCTCTCTAAAAGCTACAAGGTTGAATTGACCCTGGCATTCCTTACCTGATGCCATTTAAAGTCACAAAAGTAACAAGATAAGGAAAGTCTGTACAACTCTAGAACAATTTCTTAGGACTGAAGCACGAAGCAGAAATATCATCATGTCTTTTCATATCAATATTAATGTTGCAAGGTTGAAAAGAATAAAGACTTGTTGGGATTTCTGAATTGAATAAATATGGGAGGCAGAGAGGAAATATGTTTAGGCCACTCCAAGTGTCATTTATAAAAATGATCTCGTATACATGAGAAATACTTTTAGACCAAGGATAGCATATTTACATAGGTATCTTTCTAAACCTACTGGCAATATATTTGATAAATATCTTTTAATATTAAGGAGCTTCAGATATCTGCTCTGGGTGGCACAAGGTCCCTCTGTTCATTTTTCCTTCTTGCTTTTAATATCAGGTCCCTCTAAAGTAACAGAACCACAAGAATTAATACACCAAGGAAAATAACAACCTATGACTTGGAGTCATTTATTGAATTTGATGATGCTAATGCTGCAAAAAGATTACTTGAGCAAGTGTTAGTGAATCGTAGCATTGGGGGGGGGCATTAATGATATACCGTAGAACAAACATTCTTTATCTATCTATCTATCTGAACTTGTGCCAAACTTTGTCTTATTGCAACTCTCCTTTTGTGTGATGGTGGTAGTAGTAAGATGCTACTCTTACCTCCTTTTCCTCCCATGCATTAGAAACCAATGAACTATATTTATACTTTTCAGACCAATTAGTAAAAACAATATTGCTTTCTTTTATGTTGGGAGATTTCTTTTCAGTGTAATTAGAAATTTTAGAACTTGGTAAGAAAGTTTTTTCAGTGATGTTGAAATGACATTTGTGTTGTTGGCATTATCAAACAATGCAGAGGCCACCAAACGCTGTCCCTAGTGCCTTATTAACACTCCTGGAAATGACTTTAAAAACACAAAAGGTTCTGTATAAGTAAATGTGAAATGGCAATATAAAGTCAGTATGGAAGTTTCTTATAATTAACATTTGGAAGGCTTTGCTGATGTTTCTGCAATGTGTCCTGAGATTTCTTGCTAGGTTTGCTGCTGTTTCTAAACTATGTCCTGAGATTTCATGGTGGTATTTCTCTGGTTGCAGGGCAAGTTGGGATAACTCTGTTCTTGCTGTGTCAGAGCAATAGGCAAACAATCAAGATACAAGGTTTTTTTCTAGATATGTCGTCACTTTATCAGTTACTAACTGTGCTCAGCTGGTATTAGAGGCCTACCTTCTGTAGCTTGAAAGGTTTTTAAAATTTTTAATGTAATTATAGGTCTGAAGTAGGTAGTTACTGGTGTTGGATTAGTAGCTCAAGAATTTCCTGGCCAAAGCCTCAGCAGTTCTTTTGGTCTTTCCCTCATGGTCCCAAGATGACTGCTGGAGCTTCAGCTATCATGTCTGCTTTCCAATTAAGCAGGAAGAAGG
The DNA here is from genome assembly GCF_028564815.1 of Eubalaena glacialis. Classification (NCBI taxonomy): domain Eukaryota; kingdom Metazoa; phylum Chordata; class Mammalia; order Artiodactyla; family Balaenidae; genus Eubalaena; species Eubalaena glacialis. Next base: position 49,779,986 of record NC_083719.1, read on the forward strand.
AAGGGCAGAAGAATGAAAAGGGATTTCTCAGAAGCTCCACTAAAAGCTTTTGCTTTTATTTCATAGGCCATTCCTATCTTCAAAGGAGATAGGGAAATGGAATTTTTCAGCTAGACATATAACCCAGTGTTCTGCTACCAAGGAAAAGTTGGCAGACACTCTCTGACACATTCACTGACTCCCAAAGTGGTCTCCAAGTCCTTAGGAGAGCATGCAAGATTCTCTGTATTCTGTCCCAATCTCTTCCCAGCACACTATGCCTAGTCCCATCCCACCAGGCTTCTCTGCCTTTGTTCACATTATCCACTGTTTCAGTTTAGCAGCTCCGGAAGCAGACCCTAAGACAAGATTTTCAGTGCAAGTGGTTTATTTGGGAGGCATAGTAGGAAGCAGGGAAGTGAAACGGAAGGGAAAGCAGTTAATAAAGTGCTACCACTATGGGCAACTGGAGCTTGATTGCACAGGGAACACATCCTTGAATTATCAAAGGTAAAGGAACGGGGCTTCCCTGCTGGCGCAGTGGTTAAGAATCCGCCTGCCAATGCAGGGGACACAGATTCAAGCCCTGGTCTGGGAAGATCCCACATGCTGCAGAGCAGCTAGGCCTGTGCTCCACAGCTACTGAGCCTGCGCTCTAGAGCCCGCAAGCCACAACTACTGAGCCCGCGTGCCACAACTTCTGAGGCCCGTGTGCCTAGAGCCCGTGCTCCACAACAAGAGAAGCCACCGCAGTGAGAAGCCTGCGCACCGCAATGAAGGGTAGCCCTCGCTCACCGCAACTAAAAAGAAAGCCTGCATGCAGCAACGAAGACCCAATGCAGCCAAAAATTAAAAAAAAAAAAAAAAAAAAGGTAAAGGAGCTCCCACATTTATATACAACTATTGTTAGCCATTTGTTGAGGGCTATTGCCTGGCTGTGTTAATCTCTTAGCCCTTTGGATCTGCCATGACCAGGCAGAGCAACCTTCCCCAACTCCTGAGAAAGCCTTCAAGAAAAAAGACTCAAATTCTGGCAGTGGGAAGTCATCCAGTTGTAAGCCCCAAGAGGTGTGGGTGGGCACCTACAGCGTCTGCTCTACCCACTCTACTTTGAACATCATTTCCTTATTTCTGTTGGTCTGAGGAACACTTACTGACTTTCATAACCCTATGAGGAGTTACATCCTTGATAGGTTAGCTTTCTACCACTGCATGACAAATTACTATGAACTTAATGGCTTAAAACTGTACTCATTTATTAGCTCATAGTTCTGTAGTTTTGTAGAAGTCTAGGTGGGCTCAGCAATGACATGTTGTATCCTTCTCTAGCTTAAAATATCTCTGACTTCCTCTTCTGCAACCAGCTGGAGAAAGCTCTCTGCATTTAAGAACTCATATTGTTACCTAATGCCAAGTTTGTGTGCCCAACGCACAGTGAGGCCAAACACTACCAAAATGTTGGGGTTTGGAGCAGAGAAACATTTATTGCAGGGCCAAGCAAGGAGACGGGTGGCTCATGATCAGAAAACCCTGAACTCCCTGAAGGGTTTCAGCAAAGCATTTTTAAAGGCCAGGTGAGGGAGGGGCATCGCAGAGTATCTGATCAGCTCTTTCACAGTTCTCTCATTGGTTGATGGTAAGGTAACAGGGCAGTGTCACAAGGGTTAACATTATCAGTCCTTAGGCTCCAGGAGGCCTGAGGGCTGTCACCAAGTAGTTAACATCTTCCATTTGATGGGGGGTTTTCACATCCGCAAAACAACTCAGGGAATGTGCATCACATACGGTACTTCAGAGAGGAGCTATAGCAGAGAATGTGGGGCAAGGGTGTGCCCCGGGAAGGCCCTGTAGGGTCCTGCTGGGTTATAATATGATTCGTTCTGGTCCATTCGGATAATCTCCTCATCTCATGATCAACTGTGCCACATGACGTAACCTAATCATGGGAGCCATATCTCATTATATTTACAGGTTCTAGGTATGAGGGCATAGAATTTTGGACGTCATTTTCAGAATTCTGCCTACCACGCGGATAAAAGCTCTTTCCTATAAAACCTCCTTTTCCACCTTCCTCTGTTCCCTTTGCCCCTACACCCCAAGTTCCCATTGTACTCTGTTCTTTTATCAGAACCTATAAAGCTCATTACTGCACTAATTACTGTGGAAGACAAATTTCGGAATCATGCAGTGAAGGTTCAAATATGATTTCGCACTGTAAGATTTAGAGCAAAGTGCTAACCTCTCTAAATTTTAATTTTTCTTAAACTGTAAATTTCTTTGCTGGGTTGTTTTAAAATTTAAAGGAGATATTATATTTAAGCTACCTAACACAGCATTTGACACTTCATATAGAGGCCCTCCCTAAAGGGTGGTTTTTCTTTTTCTATGTTTATCTGTTTACTCTTTCTTCACCATAAGCCTACAGACAGTGTGGATTATGTTTTATGCATATTTGTATTTCTAGAGCTTTAGCATAGTCCTGTGTTCCTTCGTGGATTTCAATATTTGTTGAAGGAATGAATACATTATCTTCTTGTCTATTTCGTTATAGAACAGATGAGAATATAAGTATATTTCTTCTACTTTCAGAGTTGGTTGTTAAGAACATATAGGGCAGTTGATATGAACGTATTGATACTTGGCTAAATATAAAAGAATGCGCCAATGGCGTGGGGTGGTGTTAATGTACTCAATTGTTAAAAAGGCAGAGGAATGAGTAGGCAACTTTGGTTTGTTACTGATTCTTATGCAGCCATTAGTTTTAAGTACATATCCAGTTGTGGGAATTGGTTCTAAGCCACTGACTTGCTATAACTGATTTTGCCAATAAGGGTACATTTTTTGCAGGCAAGGATTATGAATATCAAACCACACAATACATAAATTCATGTGTTTTCAACTGATCAAAAATTCCTGAGAGTATAAAATGCGACAGAAGACACAACAAAGAGGATGGGGCTTACACAATGAAGAAATAAAGGTATTTTTTCAAAAGCAGTGAAGGATTCAAATCAAAATAAGTTAGGAGATACAGAAGATTTTAAATGGGAATTTGACCTAGAGTAACTTATTGACACATTAGAGAAACTTTTGTTCGAGAGAGTTTTAATCAAAGATGGTAGTTGGTTGAAGTGGTTACTGCATAAATTGGTATCCATAAGCCTAACCGGTTCAATGGTTTTGACAATACTGTTGGATTAATTTGGTCAAACAGCCTGTCAGTTAGATTCAAGTTAATGATTTACTCCCACCATTAAAATAATTCTCTATTAATTGATTTTATTATCAATAGTAGAAGATCATTAAATCAACTCTTCAATTAAGACTAAATTGTGGAAAGTTTTGTGCACTAATTTAGCCCAGGACTTTATTGTTGAAAAACATCATCATTAGATCATTCTCTGTCAAAATATTTTTCCAGTTGTCAGTGGATGGGTTTCACAGTCCATCTGGAAAATTCAGGCACAATTTCTGCTTCTCCTGGGCAGCAGCACAGACACATACTCACCAAGGTGCTTCAGTGATTCGTGAGATTATTTCTAAACAGAATTCTGGAAGTCAGCATGATGCGCTTGTCAGATTTTAATGCTGTCCTGAGTTTATTTCTCTCATGAGGGGTTTAGATATTCACATTGTAGAGTATTGGAGGGACATGCAATAGATTCTGTTCTGCAAAGCATAACATTTTAAGTACCATAATCTTGAAAGATATTTTGGAATGAAAAGCACTCAGCTATTACTGTTATTTTTAACATCTTTTATTGGAGTATAATTGCTTTACAATGGTGTGTTAGTTTCTGCTATATAACAAAGTGAATCAGCTCTACATATACATATATCCCCATATCTCTTCCCTCTTGCATCTCCCTCCCACCCTCCCTATCCCACCCCTCCAGGTGGACACAAAGCACCCAGCTGATCTCCCTGTGCTATGTGGCTGCTTCCACTAGCTATCTATTTTACATTTGGTAGTGTATATATGTCCATGCCCCTCTCTCACTTCGTCCCAGCTTACCCTTCCCCCTCCCCGTGTCCTCAAGTCCATTCTCTACGTCTGCATCTTTATTCCTGTCCTGCCCCTAGGTTCTTCAGAACTTTTTTTTTTTAAGTTTCCATATATAGTGAAGTAAGTCAGAAGGAATACTGTTTTAAAAAAAATTTTTTTTTAGTGAACAAGTAGTTTTTGAAACGCACAGGATGAATATAAATTTTTCTAGAGGGAAGCTTGTGGAGAGTAACTATGGCTAGTTCCCTCGCATATACAGAGCAAGAAAAGAGCTTTTAAAAAAGTGACAGATAATACCTTTCATGAAGACAATTTTCCCATTTTTGTTCCTTTGAAACTTCAGATTTTCAGTTCTAATTGGGATTTCCAGCCATTTGGAGTTAATGTCTTAAATCCTTATTGAGTGATGTGTCCCCATTCACTAAAAGTGATGTGAAAGTAACTCATCCCACACATTGAAGAAAACTATTTTTTCCTTCATTGTATTTCGTGTTCAGTAGCTGAATCAGAATTTTTTTTCAAAGTAAAGTGTTAACAAAAGTGTGTGTTTAATTTATTCTCAGTTAAAATTTTACAGAAGGGGAGAGAATTTGTAATGGTAAAGTATGATCGACTAATTTATATTCTCTCTTTTTTTTTAAAGTGCTTCAGGTGGGTGAGACCAGCTGATGATTGTATTTCTTAGGTCATGGTACACCATTATCATCCATCCAAGTAACCTTGTCTTTAGTTTTGTTGTTGTTGTTGTTGTTTTTTAAATGATTGATTTAATTCTTGCTCTATCCTCAAATGCATTCATCCTTGCCCCCAAGCCTCTAGCATATTGTATTGTTTGTGTGTGCTTTTGAAAATTTAGTGTTGGTTTTTGTGCACGTGTTTTAATGTGCACAATTATATATTGTCTACAATTATATTGCTGTATAAAGTTTCATTATGCTTCACTCAACATTAATATTGAACTCCATCCATGTTGCCTTATGTTACTTCTGAAACTGCATACTTTTGCATCGCGCACATATATTGTATTTTACTTTTTTATTCCAAATTAATGGACTTTCTTTCAATGCTTTCCTACTGCAAATAATGCTGCAATAAATGTTCTCGTATGTGGACCTGTGTATATATTCCACAGAATAACCAAAATATAAACCTCTCCATTCCTTAGTGTAGTATTAAGTTCAGATTGCTCCATTTTTTCATTGTAATTTTTCTCAAAGTGAATTCATTTTTCCAATTATGGATTTATTTGACTGTCTTTTTTTAGGAAGAGAAAAGACAGATTTTTATTCATGTACATACACAAGAGTTTACAGAAAAACATGACCCAAGGTGTCTTATCTTTATAATTTGGGACCTACAGATTATCTTAATAGGGGAAGTGGAGGGGAAGAAAGCACACTTATGGAAAAACAAATGCCTTTTAGGAAAGATAAATGGGCCCTGAGGAGAACAGATGACAGGTATAGTTTTGTGACCATGTCTGTTTAGATGTAGTTCCAGTTTCTCATATCTGTGATAAGAGTCAATCTTCCCTGGTTGAACATTCCTGGGGAATTTCATCACAATTGAGTTCTTCTGGGAGGCTCTGCTCTTAGGCAGATAAAAGATTTCAGAAAAAAAAAAAAAAGCCTATTCTCAAATGACTTCAGTTCAAAATAATTTTTATGCCTCAATGGCATATGCTGGACCCCTTTACTGTGTTCCAATAAAACTTTATTTGTAAAACAGACTTTAGGCCATAATTTGCTACCTTTATTTTATTTTATTTTTTATTAATTTTTATTGGTATGTGGTTGCTTTACAATGTTGTGTTAGCCTCCACTGCACAACAAAATGAATCAGCCATAAAACATACAGATATCCCCTCCCTTTTGGACTTCCTTCCCGTTTAGGTCACCACAGTGCATTAGGTAGAGTTCCCTGTGCTATACAGTATGTTCCCATCAGTTGTCTATTTTATACATAGTATCAATAGTGTATATGTGTCAATCCCAGTCTCCCAATTCCTCCCTCCCCACCCCTTTCCCCCTTGGTATCCATATATTTGTTCTCTACATCTATGTCTCTATTTCTGCTTTGCAAATAAGATCATCTATACCATTTTTCTAGGTTCCACATATATGTGTTATTATATGATATTTGCTTTTCTCTTTCTGACTTACTTCACTCTGTATGACACTCTCTAAGTCCACCCATGTCTCTACAAATGACCCAATTTCGTTCCTTTTTATGGCTGAGTAATAGTCCATTGTGTATATGTACCACATCTTCTTTATTCATTCCTCTGTTGATGGATATTTAGGTTGCTTCCATGTCCTGGCTATTGTAAATAGTGCTGCTATGAACATTGGGGTGCATGTGTTTTTCTGAATTATGGTTTTCTCTGGGTATATGCCCAGTAGTGGGATTGTTTGGTCATATGGTAGTTCTAGTTTTAGTTTTTTAAGGAACCTCCATACTGTTCTCCACAGTGGCTGTATCAATTTACCTTCCCAGCAACAGTGTATGAGGGTTCCCTTTTCTCCACACCCTCTCCAGCATTTATTGTTTGTAGATTTTTTGATGATGGCCCTTCTGACCAGTGTGAAGTGACACCTTGTAGTTTTGATTTGCATTTCTCTAATAATTAGTGCTGTTGAGCATCTTTTCATGTGTTTGTTGGCCATCTGTATGTCTTCTTTGGAGAAATGTCTATTTAGGTCTTCTGCCCATTTTTGGATTGGGTTGTTTGTTTTTTGATATTGAACTGTATGAGCTGCTTGTATATTTTGGAGATTAATCCTTTGTCAGTTGCTTCGCTGCAAATATTTTCTCCCATTCTGAGGGTTGTCTTTTCATCTTGTTTATGATTTCCTTTGCTGTGCAAAAGCTTTTAAGTTTCATTAGGTCCCATTTGTTTATTTTTGTTTTTATTTCCATTTCTCTAGGAGGTGGGTCAAAAAGGATCTTGCTGTGATTTGTGTCATAGAGTGTTCTGCCTATGTTTTCCTCTAAGAGTTTTATAGTGTCTGGCCTTACATTTAGGTCTTTAATCCATTTTGAGTTTATTTTTGTGTATGGTGTTAGGGAGTGTTCTATTTTCATTCTTTTACATGTAGCTGTCCAGTTTTCCCAGCACCACTTATTGAAGAGGCTGTCTATTCTCCATTGTATATTCTTGCCTCCTTTGTCATAGGTTAGTTGACCACAGGTGTGTGGGTTTATCTCTATGCTTTCTATCCTGTTCCACTGATCTATATTTCTGTTTTTGTGCCAGTACCATACTGTCTTGATTACAGTAGCTTTGTAGTATAGTCTGAAGTCAGGGAGCCTGATTCCTCCAGCTCCATTTTTCTTTCTCAGGATTGCTTTGGCTATTCGGGGTCTTTTGTGTTTCCATACAAATTGTAAAATTTTTTGTTCTAGTTCTGTCAAAAATGCCATTGGTAATTTGATAGGGATTGTATTGAATCTGTAGATAGCTTTGGGTAATATAGTCATTTTCACAATATTGATTCTTCCAATCCAAGAACATGGTATATCTCTCCATCTGTTTATGTCATCTTTGATTTCTTTCATCAGTGTTTTATAGTTTTCTGACAGGTCTTATGCCTCCTTAGATAGGTTTATTCCTAGGTATTTTATTCTTTTTGTTGCAGTGGTAAATGGGACTGTTTCCTTAATTTCTCTTTCTGCCCTTTTGTTGTTCGTGTATAGGAATGCAAGAGATTTCTGTGCATTAATTTTGTATCCTGCCACTTTACCAAATTCATTGATTAGCTCTAGTGGTTTTCTGGTGGCATCTTTAGGATTTTCTATGTATAGTATCATGTCATCTGCAAACAGTGACAGTTTTACTTCTTCTTTTCCAATTTGGATTCCTTTTATTTCTTTTTCTTCTCTGATTGTCATGGCTAGGACTTCCAAAAGTATGTTTAATAATGGTGGTGAGAGTGGACACCCTTGTCTTGTTCCTGATCTTAGAGGAAATGCTTTCAATTTTTCACCACTGAGAATAATGTTTGCTGTGGGTTTATCATATATGGCCTTTATTATGTTAAGGTAGGTTCCTTCTGTGCCCACTTTCTGGAGAGTTTTTATCATAAATGGGTGTTGAATTTTATCGAAAATTTTTTCTGCATCTATTGAGATGATCGTGTGGTTTTTATTCTTTAATTTATTAATATGGTGTATCACATTGTTTGATTTGCATATATTGAAGAATCCTTGCATCCCTGGAATAAATGCCACTTGATCATGGTGTATGATCCTTTTAATGTGTTGTTGGATTCTGTTTGCTAGTATTTTGTTGAGGAGTTTTGCATCTGTGTTCATCACTGATACTGGCCTGTAATTTTCGTTTTTTGTGATATCTTTGTCTGTTTTTGGTATCAGGATGATGGTGGCCTCATAGAATGAGTTTGGGAGTGTTCCATCCTCTGCAGTTTTTTGGACCAGTTTGAGAAGGATGGGTGTTAGCTCTTCTCTAAATGTTTGATAGAATTCACCTGTGAAGCCATCTGGTCCTGGACTTTTGTTTGTTGGAAGATTTTTAATCACAGTTTCAATTTCATTACTTGTGATTGGTCTGTTCATATTTTCTATTTCTTCTTGGTTCATTCTTGGAAGGTTGTACTTTTCTAAGAATTTGTCCATTTCGTCCAGGTTGTCCATTTTATTGGCATACAGTTGCTTGTAGTACTCCCTTATGATCCTTTGTATTTCTATGGTGTCAGTTGTAACTTCTCCTTTTTCATTTCTAATTTTACTGATTTGAGTCTTCTCCCTTTTTCTCTTGATGAGTCTGGCTAATGGTTTATCAATTTTGTTTATCTTCTCAAAGAACCAGCTTTTAGTTTCATTGATTTTTGCTATTGTTTCCTTCATTTCTTTTTCATTTATTTCTGATCTGATCTTTATGATTTCTTTCCTTCTGCTAGCTTTGGGGTTTTTTTGTTCTTCTTTCTCTAATTGCTTTAGGTGCAAGGTTAGGTTGTTTATTCGAGATGTTTCCTGTTTCTTGAGGTAGGATTGTATTGCTATAAACTTCCCACTTAGAACTGCTTTTGTTGCATCCCATAGGTTTTGTGTCATTGTTGGAATTTTAGTTTGCAGCCTCAAGTTGAGTTGTACTGTTTCCTCTTTCTCTGCACTCATACTTTCCTACCTAGCAATTTTTCAGGTAGCTCCAGGTGTATATTGAACTTTCTTCATACTCTGATAATCAGTATCACTGAGCTGTTGACATAGGCCTAAGTTCCTAGTTGGAAAGCTGATTTTGCTTCCTTGTGTCTCTTGAGTGTGCAGGCATCTTCAGGTAGCAGTCTCAGTTTATATTATCTCACCTTCCTTTCAGAGGAAAGACAGATCCACTCCAGTTCTAGTTGCAAGCAATCAGCCTGGCCTAGATTCTTTTCTTATCTTAGGTACTTTGGCTCCCCATTATTTAATCATACTGGTTCTTGCCAGCTGCATATCATCCTTGTTACACAGCATCTCTATCCAAAGTGCACAGGTATGAATTTTTCAACCTTTTCTTTTATCTAACTCATTTTTACTTGAGTACTTGACATGGCATTAAAAATATATACATATTGCTCGTCCTTGAAGTTCTGGTTCTTTCTTCAAGTTTTTTTTTTTTTTTTTTCTTTTACAAGTTGAAGTTTTTCTTTTTAGATACCCTTAGTTCAAATGACGTGGAGTTTAGAACTGGGTTGAAAGGTCTGAAAATATGTCTAATTCATATTCTTTGCTACTGCAAAAACACAATCTTTGTTCTTTGCACAAGTCTTCAGAGAATAATAGGCCATCTATAAGGCAGATATCAGATCTGTTCACTGCTTTAGCCTGACAAGATGTAGCTTGACTTTCTAATTAAATGACTTTTTGAATTCGAGACATGGAAATGTACATGTGTCTCTTTAGTTTTAAATCAAGTAGTCAAGTATACTTCTCTTAGTAATGTTATTCACCACAGTATTTTGAATATGACTACAGTAATCATACTGTAGTTCCCTGATCAGCAGCCACCCACAGGACACCCCTCTCTGATTCTTCAATAGGTGAGCAGGTTCCTCCTCTAGTAAAGAGAAGCCAGCATACTGGAGGCAGTTTTCACATCTTTCCAGGGAGAACTTCCTTTAGTTGATTACAAATATCTACCATTTTTTCATCTTTCTCAGAGGATTTAAAATGTCATTATCTCAATCTTTGGAAGCATTTTTGAAGGGAGTGGAGTGGTTTCCAACAATGAGATTTGATAATAGTTCTTTAGATCTAGACATCTTTGACTGCTTTTAGAAAATTTAACAGTTCAAAGTTGGTATTCATTCCAGCAACTTTTAGGGTATTTTTTAAAAAGCCTCCTGATGATAACTTTCAATTTTAATTTTAAAATTTGATGAGTTTTGGCAAATGTTTAGAATCATGTAACCACCACCACAATCATAATATAGATTATTTCCATTATCCCAAAATGTTCTCTTGTGGTCTTTTGTATTCAATACCCTACTCCAACCCTTTGGTCTCTGGCAACCTGATCTGCTTTCTATCACTACAGTTTTGCCTTTTCTAGAATTTAATATAAGTGGAATTTTAAAGTAATAGTCTTTTGCTAATGAATTGTCCCCTTTATCATTATGTAATATCCTTCTTTATCCATGGAAACATTTTCTGACATCCACTTTGTCTGATACTAGCATAGCCACTCCAGCTTTTCTTTTTATTACCAGAGCTTTTAAATTTGAGCCTATCTGTCTTTTTATTTAAAATGTGTTTCTTATAGACAGCATATTGCTGGATTTTGCTTTTTTATCCAATCTTACAATCTCTGCCTTTTTTGGAGTTTAATATCTTTGCTGTCGCACATGGTATTTACTACAGGTGGCTGGTTGAGCACTTGAAATGTATCTAGTCCAAATTTAGATGTGGTGTAAGTGTAAAGTAGACACTTGCTTCATTTCACTTTTTTGAATGTGACTACTAGAAAATGTAAAATCATAGCTATGGCTCATATTTTTTTTCTAGAGAACAGCTCTGGTTTAGACCATTTATTATTTACTGTGATTATTGGTGTAGTTGGGTTTGCCCTACCATCTTGCTATTTGTTTTCTGTTTGTCCTGCTGTTCTTTGGTACTTTTCTTTTTTTTAATCTCATTTTTAAGGTTAACTGAGTATTGCTTTAGAATTAAATTTTATTTATTTATTTTTTGGCTTATTAGCTTTCTCTCTTTCCCTTTTCCTCATGGTTGTTCTGAAGTAACAATAAATATCTTTAACTTGTTAGATTCTACAATCAGTAATGTTATACCAATTCACATATATTGTAGGAACCCCAAGCAGTACAGTTTCATCCCCCCACCACCTTTTGTGCTATTGTTGTCATACATTTCACTTCTGTATTCAAAATGTTAGTGTTTTTCTTTAATCAATCATCTTTTAAAGAAATTAAGTGAGGAAAAAATTTATATTTATCCATATGTTTACCATTTATGGTATCCTTCATCCCTTTGTGTATATGGAAATTTCTATCTTGTCTCATTTTCTTCTGGAGAATTTCATTTAACATTTCTTCTACCGTAGTTCTGCTGGAAATCAACATCCAGCTTTTGTTTCTTGTCAAAAATCTCTATCTTCCCCTTGATTAATAAAAGATATTTTTGCTGGGCACAGAGTTAGGTTTACAGGTTTTTCTTCTGTACATTAAATATGTCTCTCCATTGTCTTCTATCTTGAATATTCCCTGATGAGAAGTCTGCTGTTATATTTGTTTCTCAGTATATAATGTGTCATTTTTTACTCTGGCTGCTCTTAAGATTTTCTTTTTATTAATCTGATCACGATGTACCTTCATGTAGTTTTCTTTATGTTTCTTGTGCTCAAAGTTCATTGAGAATCTTGGCTCTGTGAGTTTATAGTTTTTATCAAATTTGGAAAAAAATTTGGCCATTATTTTTCAAGTTCCTTTTTACTATAATTGTGTGTGTCAGATTGATTGATTTGTTACACAGGTCACTTATAATATGTTACTTTTTTAGGCTTTTTATTTCTTTCTTTGTGCTTTATTTTGGATGGTGTCTTTTTTCTCCAGTCCATTAAAAAAAATAATTCATCTCATTGCTGTCTGGAAGGAAGCTTCATATATAGACAGATGAATTATTAACCAGATGATTTACGTTATAAATGGGAAATAACTATTTGCTGAAAATTGGAAATAATAAGGCTAGGAAAACTGTAACGTAGGTATTTCATTTTTACCCCCTTACACCTCATCACCTATGTATTGTAGCCTCATCCAGAGTAACATACTTCAGGAGTAAGCTGGACATTTATGCTGTGACTGCTGTGAGTACTCTAATTTGTGACAGTTTATTAATTAGAGAATGGAGGAAGTAGTGAGCTGAGACTATGCAAAATACCTTTTGTGGCATTAAGGAAAATTTCCCGGTCTGCTTTGGAGAGCTGTTGGAAACTTGCCATTTGCACATTGTAGGTAAATTATGATAAAAAGAAATACTTTCAACTGACTTTAAAGGAAGATAACAGCTTTATTTTGGTCTTAATAGATCAGTGCTCCTTCATTCCTTCTAGCTCTTAATGCTGTAGCCACTCGATAAGGAATCTAACCATACACATCAACTCCAGAGGCAGCATCTGGTATCTAATTTCATTGTTTCTTCATATGTGGAACTTCAAGATGATAAAATACAGACACTTCCAAATGATGAAAAAGGCATATACAAACAGGCAAGGAAACCCCTAGTATGTGTGGCAAATTCAGAAGTTTGATAAGTGATGTGATTTCATATAATTCACTTTGGAGTAAGGGAGGCTGTTGTAATATCACAGGCCTAAGGGGATAAAAGGAAGACTACAGTTCTTGTAAATGTGAAAAATGAGAAAATAAAGTATTTTGAACACAATGTGAAAGTGTACAAAATAAATTTAGATTATAAAAATATGTTTAAAAATTTCCTCCTTAATTCTCATTTGTCATTTATAATGGACCTATGATCTTATTTACATACCAAATAATCTGGTTCTCAAATTTCAGCATTGAGAGAGCAGCATCTAGTTAACAACCTTAAGTCTGGCTCTGTTCTCTGTGCAGAGGGCTACTATATCAACATGAACAAATCCGTCAGTTTTAGAAAAATGAGCATTCTGCCTTCTTCCCTATATACCTCTCAGGAATCAAAAGCAAAAATGAGTCCAAAGTTCAATAAAGTAAAAACTACTGGAGAGGTGAGAGAGAGAGAGGCAGACAGACAGAGAGACAAGAGATAGAGAGACAGAGACAAAGAGACACACAGAGAGACAGGGACAGAGAGATACACATAGAGACAGAGAAAAGGATATACTGGATCAGCAGCATCAGCTTTACAGACAGAAGCAGTTTTTGATGTCACTTTTAAGAAAAAAATTCTAATTTCAAAGTTTCCAAGTTCTACCTTCTGAAGACAGAGGCATAGTTAATGCGTCCCACAGAAAGGCTGGAAACGTAGGAGAATATGCCTTGGAAGTAATTTTTTCAACTTTGAAATTGGGCAAATAAGGCAAGAGATGCTACTCCAAGGCAGTCAGCTGCTCAGTGGCATATTGTATTTTCTTTGCAGTTTCTTCAAATTCTTTAGCTTATTGTTGGTTTTCTTTGTGGGTCATCATCTGTCTCCTAGATTTCCAGATCCTTGAAGCAGAAGAAACACTAGCCAAGTTGAGCTCATTCTCAGTGAGACAATGAATGAAGCCATTCTTGACTGTCCATCCTGGGGTGTAGGCACAGAACTCCACCAAGGGCAGTCATGAATATCAAGATATAGTGATACTTGAAATAGAGCTGCCAGGCCAGAGGCAAGGATGGACATTCACTTGGGTAATTTCTTTTTTTTTTAATGTCTTCAAGTTCAGTAATCTTTTATTCTACTGTGTCTAATATGCAGGTAATTTCATCTGGGTTGTCACTTCTGATATTGTATATTTTATCTCTAGAAGTTGACTTGCGGTCTTTTTATATCTTCAATATTTTTCTTCTCCTTATGTGCTTAGTTCCTCCTAACTTCTTAAACATGTAAAGTATAATATAATACCTGTTTTTATATATTATTTATAGATATATGTTCTTAAACGTATGGAGTATAGATATGATACCTGTGTTTGCTAGTTCTATCATTGTCATTTCTGGGTCTGTTTCTATTGATTGATTTTTCTCTTGGTTATGGGTCATATTTTCCTGATATTTTTGCATGCCAGGTAAATTGTGAATTTTACATTGTTAGATTTTTTTTTTCATTCCTTTAAATACTGTTGGGCTTTGTTCTGGGACAGTTAAAATACTTGAAATTAGTTTGATCCTTCCAAAGCTTCTTTTTAAGCTTTGTTATGGTGAGTCAGATCAGCCCTTAACCAAAGGCTAATCTGGCCCTACTACTAAAGTACTGTCCTTTGGAGGATTCTACCCTTGGTTATTAGGAGGTATTTCAACTCTGGCTGGTAGAAATACAAACCTTACTCCTATGTAAGCTCTGGAGATTGTTTTGCCTACTTCTTCCTGGTAGTTTTTGTCCAAGGCCATTGGTACTTTTTTTTTTTTTTAAACCTGTGAGAGGATCGGTACTCAGCCGAAGACTTCAGGGAAGCTTCTGCAGACTTCTGCAGATGTCTCTCTGTGCTGTTCCTTCCTTTCTTTTATTTTGTCCCACAAATTCTGGTCATCTTGGCCTCTTTATATCATATTCTTGTCTCCTCAACTCAGGGAGTTTGCTGGGTTCTGTTTGGATTTCCCTTCTCTGTGCTGTAGCCTGGATATTCTCTCTAGGTGGTAAACTGTTGCATTTGTAATACTAATCTCATTTGTGTCCCTTATATTAAGGATCACTGTCCTTTACTGCCTGTTTCTCAATATCCAAGAACTGTGGATTCCTATTTTATTTGGTTTTCTAGTTAAGGCATCATTTCAAGGATCAGTCCAGTTCCTATTACTCCATTGTAGATTGGTGGTTAAAACATTGGGGTTAAAACTGGGCCCTTGGGACAGTTCAAGACAATTGGTCATCCTTCTGATGATTACTTCTGATGAGTGATCAGGCCCCACAAAATGTGTCCCATTCAGAATTTTTATTGAAAAATATAAAAACTCAGGGAAACAAATTAGAAAATTAAATTATATCTTAAAATAAAGTTCACAGGTAGCATTTCAAGCTAGTATTTCCAAGCACAAAGAAAATAAAACACTTAGAAGTACAGCATAGGGCATAAATTCAATTTGATAAAAGATTAGAAAGATTTAACTAATTTTGTAGCACCTTTACACACAGTCTTTCAATGATGCATACTTGCATGAAAGAATTATAAAAACACAGGTGCCAAAGAATGAAATTCATATGATATTAGATATTTATTTTATTGACTTTAATCTGCATTTTTATACAGTGATACATTTATTTTTATTAATGTATGTCAGCAGCCCCATCATCTTTTGGTCAATTTCAAAAGCAATAAAATTAAAATAGTGTATGGTAGAGTGTTAAACATACTTTCATTGCTTAATTGTAGAGTATCATGGCAAAGATTTTATTACTTTATTTTCTAGTGACCTCCATTTCTCTCACTATTCTATTTCCAAGAAAGATTTCTTAGAAACTAACGTAATTAGAGAAATAAGTTGAAATGCGGTTTAATTCAGTTTTGACATAGTAGCTGTGTTAATAGTACTATAATATTATTACTACAAAAGAAGTAAAACCTACAGTTTCTGCATTCCAGAAGTTTATACTCTATTTGGAGAAACAAGATTTACCTACATGAAACAGCTTAAAGACAAACCTTAGTGCACATGATATAGCCCTTAAAGTAAGAAAAATGATGACAAAATGTAGTGTGTGAGAGTTGGATTAATCAGAAAAGTGTTCACAAAAAATGTGAAATGTCAGCTGACTCTTAAAGGAAGGTATCATCCTGGATAATAAGAAGTAAAGACCTCCTATGTGATGGGAAAGCCATGTACAGAATAATTACCAGAGAGGTGTGCTAGTGTCAGTGAAGGAGAGGGTAGACTTTAGTGCTTGGCAATGACTTTAGATATTTGACCTTGAAAATAGTAGGAGCCACAATAGTATCTTAAGGAAGCTGAGATGAATGTGTTGCTATAGAAACATTATTCTTAGAGGTATATACAGGATTCCTACTTCCAACCCAGATGTCTGGTCCGATTTCCAGACCTACAAATCCAAGATAGTTTAAACTCATGATCTCTTTTTCCCAAACACAGTCTTCTTTTAGCATTTCCATCACAGTGAATAGAAACCTTTATAATCTTATTACATACACCAGATCTAGTAATCATTCTTGAGAGTTTTGTCTCCCTATCCTTTACTTCCCATATTGAATACATCAATAAAGTTCCATTAGCTTCACTGCCTAAAAAAGCTCTTGAATCCTCCATTTATCTCCGTATTCACTGCTAATGAATTTCATCACTATAGCCATCATTTCTTATCTGGTTTTCTTGACTGGCCTCCATGCATTCACTCTAGCCTCCCTCCAATTAGAATTTCACACCTTTATGATTTCTTTGAGCTGCAAAACTGACCATTTCATTCCCTGCTTAAAAAATCCTTTAATGATTCCTCATTGGTTTTAGGACAAAGACTGCATTCTTATGGTGTCCCCTCAGAGGCTAGTTTCTGTATAAATCTTCAGGCTTCAACTTATATCAATGCACTGAAACTACACAGATCTCCCTGTTCCCCAGTTTTACCAAGGTTTCTCCTGTCACAAGACCTTTTTATGTGTGATTTTCTATACCCTGAATGTTCTTTCTACCACCATGGTGGATTAAAGATTTGCACAAATTCCTTGACACTCCTCCCGTTGAGAGATGGTGTTCGTTTTCCTTCCGTTGAATCTGGGCTGGACTACAATTACTTTGATCAAGAATGTACAGTGGAAGTGATATTGTGCCAGTTGTGGCACTAAACCATTAAGAGGACTTATTGCTTCCATCTTAGTCTCTTAGAGCCTGAGCTTCCACTTTAGAAGTTTGACTTTCTGTCTGGAGAGAAAATATGGAAGGGAAGATGGAAAAGGGGCACAGGTAAACCCAGTTTTCCAGCCGTCTCTGCCTAGAAGCCAGCCATGTGAATGAAGCCACCTTGGATTCTCCAGACCAACCCAGCTGCCAGCTGAATATGGGATACCCGACATGATGCCACATGGAGCAGGAAATTAAAATCCTGACCCACGAAATTATAAGACATAACGATAAAATGTTGCTATAAGCTATTAAGCTTTTCTGGTTGTTGTTGATAGATAACTAGAACAGCCATCTTTCCCTGCCAACTTTGATAACCCATATGTCTGCATTATTTTTCCTAATCTCAGCTCAAATATCTCATCCTTGGGGAAACTAATTCCCCCAATTATATACTCTTATGAAAAGATGCTCCTCTCCTTTGTAGTATTTGTTACAGTTGAATTTTATATTAGTTTGGTGAAAATTTGATTAATAGGTGTCTTTATGATAAGGGCAGGGATGGTGTCATTTTACTGTTTACCACTGTACTTCTAGCATCTAACTCTATCTCTGGCACACAGTATTGTTCAATAATGAATTGTTGAATGAATGAATGAATGAATGAATCCAAGATCTATAGTAGTGGCAAGGAGTTGTTCAAAGCAAGTAAATTTACAGTATTTTGTTGTAAGACAGGAAGAATAGGGTGACTACAGTTTCCACTTTCCTTTAAGGGAATAGATACTGAAAATTAGCCCATTCCTAAGTGTTTTATTGAATCAAGTGGAAAAAACATCTCTCTACCAAATGTAGTCTTTAGTCTTAAAGGTATTTTGGAGCCATGCAGAGAAACATGCATCCTTTTAAAATCATTGGCCAGGTTTATAATTGAATTGATTTATTGGGCAATTTAGTCAAATTGTTAGTTAGTGCCAAAATCGCCAGTTGGTTTGTTCTGTTTCCTAAAAGTGTGAGTCACATTCATTGTCTGGTTGAGTAAAATAAAAATATGTTAAATAGAATATATATTTATCACATTTATATTTTATATTGGAGAAAATGCATTCTGGATCATGAAGGAAGGTTGCAACTTTCATATGAAGCTTGACATCTGAAATGATTTCTTTCCTGGAAACCTTGACATTTATGAGGAAATCAAAGTCATATGAGTGAATTTTCTGGCAGTTCATATAATATTTATGGGTGGAATGACTCTAGAGGACTATGTCTGGCAGTTTTTAAGTTTCCTTCAATCACAAAACACCGAGTCCATTAATGAATATTTTAAAAGATACCTATACTGTGTTCTAGAACATGTTAGGCATAGTATGACAATCCCTTCCTGCCCTGGGTTGGCTCAGCTATATAGATACAGAAGGCTTTCCCCTGCAGGCTTGGTGCCTGTCCGCACTCCTCACACTTGATATGCAAGGGCAGAGACCCTGTCTATTTATTCAGTGATCTGACCTCAACACCTAGCACAATGTCAGGTTCATTAGCAATGATTAAAAATTTAGTTCGTTTTTCCAAATTATTCCCAACAGGAAAAGCAAAGCCAGTCAAGGTGTCTGTCTGCATAGAGATGTGTCATGATGAAAGCCGTGCTTAGTCTTGCGGGAGGAGGTGGCAAGATTGTCAGGGACAACTCTGAGAAGTCATCTCAGAGCCTACTGAGGTGCTTGTCTACTAACCTTGTCAACAAAAGGGAAGCTGAGAAATTTAGCCTAGAAAGGTCTTGATTTGTGATCAGCACACTCCCAGATAATTTCTTTTTAATCCTGTCAGGATAAATGAGAAGAAAATATTACACGCTAAAACTCTGTTTCCTTTAAAAAAAAAAAAAGTGCTATATATGTGTGCTTGATGTAGTATGAACAGGTGTTGGTTATCTTGCTAAGAATTAGTGTTAGTGTTACCTTTACATCTTGTTTATGATTATGGACAGGTTTTTTTTGCCTCTCGCATAAATCACCTCACAGAAAACAAAATAAAGAGACTACAGAGAACTTAAATATGACCTTAGAAATAAAGGCAAATTTCTGTTTTGAAATATTTCAAGGCAACATTGAACAGACCACTTACTAGCAGTGGTTCATATTCATGGACAAATTGCTATTAGTTTTGTTTTATCATTCATTTATGAACTTGTAAAGTGATATATAATTTTAAAAGAATTCTATGTACTCTTCATAATAGAAAACTCTCAACATGAAAATCCAGTATGCCCACATGCCTCAGGCTGGACCTTCACACAGTAACAGAGCTATTCTGGAAACGATTAGAACCTTATGCTAAATCTTATGCTGTGATATATAGGCTGTCTACTGAGCTGTAAGCCTAGGCAATGAAACAGCCATGTCACTTGTAAGCAATGAGTGAATTTGAGGTTAATAATATTTTTTAAAATGAGGAATGTATTTCACTCAACATTTTCTCTTGTGACATTTACTCAGCTTGTTATATAGAATTAACGATTTTTATAGCAAGGGTTTTCAAATTCTGGTTACCAACCAGCAACATCAGCATCACCTGGGAACATGCTAGGAATTCAAATTCTCAGGCCTTACCCCAGAACTACTGAGTAGGAAACTCTGGGGCTGGTCCCAGCATTCTGTATTTTAACAAACCCTCTAATGTGATTCTGATGCCTGTTTAAGTTTGAGAACCACTGGCCTATAGAATTTGGTGGCACAGTACATTTAACAGAAAAAAAATTTAGAAAGATCAGTCCTATAGAAAAACTATCTAGATGAATATGTTTGAACTTTTCATTTATAGATATTTTATTGCCACTATTCTTATCGTAAAACTTACCTTAACAGCGTGTCCTTAAGAATATTGTCCTAATAGTCCATCAATTCATTGTATTGATATTAAATTAATACATTAAAATATCAAAATACTAAACACATAAAGTACATAAAATACTACATTTGTATTAAAAATAGATGAAAAATATCTTGTTCACTGATGCCAAGCAATAAAAACAGTCCATTTTAAAATTAAACTTGCCAGCATTTAAATGTAATAAAACTCAGCGCTTCAAATTCTCCAGTTGTTGGACATAGAACCAGAGAGGCTCAGTGAATTTCTAAATGTGTAGCTGGACAATTCATTAGTCTATCTGAGTCTTCTTCCCTATTCATTAGTGCTTTTTATCGCCCTGATGTCTCTAGCATCTGACTTGTAGCATTCCACGTGAGCTGGATTCTATTAAAGTATCCCGTGACCCAAACCTACATCCTTTTTTCCTCAGTAATACCTCATTGTGGCAAATCTCTGTTAGTTGAAGGAAAAATGTCATAGGATCAAGTTAATTTCTGCTAATTGCCTATTGGAAATAGATGCTTATTAGCACATGCTAGTTTTTAACTGAGAGCAATTGAGGCAGTGTGCAGAAGCAGAGGAGAGATTTTCAAACACTGTGGGGCAGACATTTTGAGTCATACAGAACTTTTCTGACTTTCTTTAAATCATATTGCATAGGTAACCAGTAATTTTTTTTTTTTTTGTACTTTTCTGCCATCATATGCTGGTTTAGTTCTGGGCTGAGTGTTGAAGTATCAGCAATGGCCTCTCTTTCTGAGGACTTTCTTGGACATGTGTCTAGACCTCACTCTCATGAAGGATCACACCTAGTCTTTGGACAATGTGGCCAATTAAACCACTTATGTAGCTTTACAAAAAAATTGTGGTAAAAAATAGGTAGCATAAAAGTTACCATCTTTATCATTTTTAAGTATACAGTTCAGCAGTGTGAATTATATGCTTATTGCTGTGAAACAGCTCTCCAAAATTTTTCATCTTGCAAATTTGAAACTTTCTGCCCATTAAACAACTCCCCTTGTGCCCCTTCCCCCATCCTGTTAACTACCATGCTACTTTCTCTCTGTATGAATTTGCCTACTTTATATACCTCTTATAAGAGAGTCATACAGTGTTTGTCTTTTTGTGATTGGCTTATTTCACTTAGCATAATATCCTCAAAGTTATCCATGTTGTAGTATGTGGCAAGATTCCTTTCCTTTTTAAGGATGAATAATATTCCACTGTATGTGTATATCACGTTTTGTTTATCAGTTCATCTGTTGGTGGACTTCTGAGTTGCTTCCACCTCTTGGCTATTGTGAATAGTGCTGCTATGGACGTGATGTGCAAATATCTTTTAAAGATCCTGCAATTCTTTTGGGTATATACCCAAAAGTGGGATTGCTGGATCATATGGAATTAAAAAAAAATTTTTTTTTGAGGAAACTCATACTGTTTACCTTATCTGTTGCATGATTTTATAAAAAAATCAGCAGTGCACAGGAGTTTCAAATTTTCTGTCTCCTACCAACACTTGTTATTTTCTCTTATTTTTGATAGTAGCCATCCTGCTGGGTGAAGGATGATATCTCATTGTGGTTTTGATTTGCATTTCTCTGATGATTAGTGATGTTGAATATGTTTTTCTTATGTGCATTGGCCATTTGTATATTATCTTTGGAGAAATGTCTATTGAAGTCCTTTGCCCCTTGTAAAAATCAGGTTATTAGATGTTTTGTTGTTGAGTTGTAGGAGTCATTTGTATATCCTATATATTAACCTTTTATCAGTTATATGATTTATAAATATTTTCCCCAATTCCATAGGTTGCCTTCTTACTCTGTTGATTGTGTCCTTTGATGCACAAAAGTTTTTAAGTTTGATGTAGTCCCATTTATCTGTTTTAGCTCTTATTGCCTGTGCTTTTTGTGTCATATCCAAGAAATCATTGCCAAGTGCAATGTCATGAAGATTTTCCCTTACATTTTCTTCTGATTGCTCATGTCGTTTTAACTTAGGAGCTAAATTGTCACCCTCAGTAACTTTTTTTTTCCTGGAAGGTGTAATTTTAACCACAAATTGTGACACTGTGGATGAAATAAAAGAAAACATTTATCTAAGGTAGTAATCTGAAGAACGACACAGTTCTAAAATGTTCCCATTGTTGAGAAACATTATAACATGAATGAACTATTTCAGGTTATTCTTTATAATAAAAAGCATAATATTTTTAAAAATTTACCATTTGTTGAAAATATCTTTTAAAACTAGGAATAAACTTTAAGATAGTATGTTTTTCAAGCAAGGAAGACAGACTTTATTTTTATTAATATAAGACATCTCCTATTTATAAAATACCTGGCTTTAAGACTTTTTCTGTTTTATTCTGGTCATGTTACAATTGCTAAAATTTCATATTTGGAATATGGTGCAATTGAAAAGATACAATCAGTGATCTCAGAACTAGCAGTTTCCCAGGGAAAAGATTGGCTATCTGGCAATGAAGAGATGACATTTCAAAGTTTAACATTTACCCATAATTCTGGAAAGAACAACAAATCACCAGTTGAAGAGCTTCATATTTAACAAATGTGACTTTATACTCCACCCCTCTCCAGGCAAAATGTAGGTTCCAGTGTCCAAAGAATTGGCTTATAACAAGCTATTTTCAGAATAAAATGAAATGTAAGTAATTTAGTTCTGAAGATATAATGGGATGAGGCTGCAGTAATTTTCTAAAATGGGCTGTCTTGAATTCTGTGAAATATGCCTAAAATAAATGGCTGAGCATACCCTCCCCTGCCCCCAAACACAGAAATCAAAGAAGTGACTCTTATTTTTTTGCTCTAAAATGGTGTCTCTTCATACGTTGTGAGAATGATTTAAACCTCATTGACAATGAACAATGGGCAACTAGAACAACATTTAGTAATATTTTAATAACAAAATAAATAACTCCCAGTGAATTTTAATATATATTTAAACCTCCTGTCTGTGTTTACTAGGGAGGAAGGAAGTTGAGACTTTTCAGAATTGACTGATGGCAGGAGCAGGGCTGAGTAGCTGTTGTCACCTGATGCACAAGGGTGAAGGGCCAGGCAAGGGGCTGATGAGGACAAAGATGACAATGAAAGTTACCTGTGATTTTCTCAATCACATGATAAAAGTCATTTTACTCTGTACATTGATTTGACAATAATTTGAATGCCTGCTATGTACCAGGTACTATTCTAGGTTCTGGGGATTCATTCATTTAAAAAAAGCCAAGAAGTGCCATCCTCATTGAGGAGGAGAGAGAGGGAGCGGGTGGGAGGGGAATAAGAAGATTTAATCAATCAGTTGAGATCAGCACAGCAATTAAAAAAAAAAGCAGTGTGAGGGGGTTTGCTCTCTGAGATAGGGTGGTCCCAGAAGGCCTCCCTAGAGGAATGACATGCGAATGGAGACCTGACTGAAGTGAGGCAGCAAACCCTGTGATATCTGAGGGAAGGGAGTTCTAGGCAAAGGAAACAGCAAATGCGAGGACCCTGAGGCAGGAGTATATTTTGAGGAACAGCAAGGAGGTCAGTGTGGCTGGAGCATGGGGAGCCAGGGAGAGAGTAGAAGGACTGAGGGCAGAGAGTGGGGCATGGGTAGGATCACAAAGGCCTTAAAGATTTTGGATTTTATTCTAAGATTGTTGGGAAGGCCCTGGATGTCTTGAGCAGATGCATGACATGAACAAATTTGCATTTAAAAGGGCAACTCTGATTGCTCTGTGGAGAATAGACTGTAAAGGGATAAAAGTGGATGTTTCTCAAGGTTCGTTTCTGCTTCTATATAGGTAAATTAAAAACAGTAAAAAATTGTATACAGTAATATATTGAAATTTGGGAAGTGGTATAGAATTCTATGCATTGTAACACATGAGTTGATTCATGTGGCCACTACCACAATCAGGATAAACTCCCTCCTGCTGTCCCCATAGTAGCATCTTCCTCCCCCTCTAATCCCTGGCGACCACTGACCTGTTCTCCATCACTATAGTTTTGTCTTTCAAACAATGTCATACAAGCGAAATCATACAAGAGGTAATCTTTTGAAGCTGGCTTCTTTCTCTGAGGTCCATTCAGGTTGTTACATATATCAACAGTTCCTTCCTTTTTCTCTGCTGACCAATATTCCATTAAATGGAAATACTGTAGTTTGTTTATGCATTTATTCGTGGATAGGCATTTGGGTTGTTTCCAGCTTTTGGTGATTATGAACAAAGCTCCTGTAAACATTTATATTTAGGTATTTATATGAGCCTAACTTTTCATTTCTCCATTGTCAATACCCATGGATGTGGTTGCTGGGTCCTATGATATGTGTATGTTCAACTTTTTAGAAACTGTCAAACTATCTTCCAGAGTGTCTATACAATGTGTGTTCCCACTAGCAGTGAATGAGAATTCTAGGTGTGCCATATCTTTGCCAGCACCTGATATTGTCAATATTTTTTATTCTAGCCATCCTAAAGAACGTATTGTGGTATATATCATAGTTTTAATTTGCATTTCTTGAATGGATAATAGTGTTAAACAACTTTTCATGTGCTTATTTGACATCTATATATCCTCTTTGGTGAATTGTCTCTTACCCACTTATTGTCTTCGTTCATTTATTAATTGGGTTGTTTTCTTCTGAGTTTTGAGAATTCTTTATATGTTCTGGGTACAAGTTCTTTGTTTGACATGTGATTCTCTGTTTTTAGCTGTAACAGTTGCATTTACAGAGCAAAAGTTCTTAGTTTTGATAAAATAAATAATTATTTTCTACAAACTTATGGTTACCAAAGGGGATAGTGGGAGTAGGGGGAGAGATAGATCAGCAGTTTGGGATTAACATATACACACTATCATATTAAAATAGATAAACAACAAGGATCTACTGTTTACGAGAGGGAATTATATTCAATATCTTATAATAACCTATAATGGAAAAGAATGTGAAAAAGATTTATATATATATATAAAATATATATATAAATGTGTATATATATAACTGAATCATTTTGCTGTACACCTGAAACTAACACAACATTGTAAATCATACTTCAATAAAAAAGTTTAAAAATACTATAATAATTGTTAAGTAAAATTCATAAAAATTTGAAAAACAAACCAAAAACCACAAACACAATAATTATTTTCTTGTGTGGACAGTGCTTTTAGAATCATGTCTAAGAATGCTGCCTACCCTAGGTAACAACTCATTTCTCCTAAAAGTTTTATAATTTTATGTTTTACATTTAGTTCTAGAATCCATTTTTGTTGTTGTTGTATTTTTTGTTTATATATTTTTAAATTCTTTTTAAAAAAACACCCTTATTGAGATATAATTGATTAACAATAACTGGACATATTAATGTATACAATTTGATGAGGTTAGAGATATGTAGACACTTATGAAACCATTACCACAATTAAGATAATCCATCACCTCCAAAATATTCCTCATCCTCCCCACCTTTTCTTAGTGGTAAGAACAGTTAATGTGACATCTACTCTCTTGACAATTTTTTAAGTGTACACTACTGAATAATTAACTATAGGCACTCTGATGTACAGCAGATCTCTAAAAAGTATTCATCTTGCATAACTGAAGCTTTATACCTGTTGAACAACAACTCCCTATTTCCCCTTCCCTCCAGGCCCTGGCAACCACCATTCTCTGTTTCTATCAGTTTGACTATTTTTAGATATCTCATATAAGTGGAATCATGCAGTATTTGTCCTTCTGTGGCTGGCTTATTTCACTTAGCATAATGTCCTCCAGGTTCATCCATGTTGTCACATATGGCAGGATTTCCTTCTTTTTAAGGCTGAATATTATTCCATTTGTATATGTGTATACCACATTTTCTTTACCCATTCATCCATTGATGAACATTTAGGTTGTTCCCATATGTTGGCTAGTGTGAATAATGCTGCAATGAATATGTGAGTCTTGATATCTCTTTGAGATCCTGACTTCAGTTCTGAGAACTACCACACATTGATGAAAGAAATTAGAGACAAATACATGGAAAGACATTCCATATTCATGGATTAACAGATTTAATATTGTTAAAATATCCATACTACCCAAAGTGATCTACCAATTCAATGGTATTCCCATCAAAATCCCAATAGCATTTCTCACAGAAATAGAAAAAAAAATTCTAAAATTCACCTGGAACCACAGATGACCACAAATAGTCAAAGCAATATTGAGAAAGAAGAACAAAGCTGGAGGCATCTCAATTCCTGATTTCAAAATATATCACAAGGCCACAGTAATTAAAACAGTATGGTCCTGGCGTAAAGACAGACATATAGACCGATGGAACAAAATAGAGAGCCCAGAAGTAAACCCACTCATATGCAGTGAACTGGTCTTTGATGAGGGTGTCAAGAATACACAATGGGAAAAGGATAACCTCTTCAACAAATGGTTATCAGAAAATTGGATATCCACATGCGAAAGAATAAAATTGTACTCCAGTCTTACACTGTACATAAAAATCAACTTAAAATGGATTAAAGACTTAAATCCAAGACCCGAAACTGTAAAATTCCTCAAAGTAAATACAGAAGAATAACTTGTTGCCATTAACCTCAGCAATGATATTTTTGGTTATGACACCAAAAGGACATGCGACACAAGCTAAAATAGATAAGCAGGACACTATCAAATCAAAAACTTCTGCACAGGCAAGGAAACAATCAAAAGAATGAAACAGCAACCTACTGAATGGGAGAAAATACTTTTGATTCATATATCTAATAAGGGGTTAATATCCAAAATATCAATATATACAGAACTCCTAGAACTCAATAGCAAAGTAACAAGTAACCCAATTACAAAATGGGCAAAAGGCTTAATAAACATTTCTCCAAAGAAGACATGCAAATGGCCAACAGATATATGAAAAAATGTTCAAAGTCACTAATCTTTAGGGAAATTAAAATCAAAACCACAATGAGATATCATTTTGCACTCGGTAGGATGGCTATAATCAAAAAACAAAAGATAAGAAGCGTTGGCAAGGATGTGGAGAAATAGGAACACTTGTACACTGTTGGTGGGAATGTAAAATGCTACAGCTTTTATGGGAAAGAGTATGGAGGTTCCTCAAAAGATTAAAAATAGAACTACTGTATGATCCAGCAATCCCACTTTTGTGTATATACCCCAAAAAATTGAAATCAGGATCTCCAAAAGATATACTCCATTTTGAGTTAATTTTTGTATAAGGTGTGAAGTTCATGTCGAGGTTCATTATTTTCATGTATAGATGTTCAATTGTTCCAGTACCTGTTGCTGAAAACACACATTGCTTTTGTGCTTTTGTCAAAAATACGTGGTCATAGTTGTGAGTTACTTAGATAAATTTATTTTACTTTTTTTTCTCATTCAAATTAACCATTCTCTAAATGTTTGGATATAATTTTTATTTTCTATTAACCTTTCTAGCAAATCTTTGACAAATAGTTTCATTTTTTCCCTTTAGAGAAGGAGCTATATCTAACATTGGATGCTTTCAATCATGGAGGGTTTGCTAATCACATTTATTCGGGGACTGATAGACTGAAAATCTAGAAGGATATTATCAGTGGAGGATTAAGATTAGTACTAGCTGTTAATGCAGCTAAATCTCACATGTTAATGTCAAATCACTATGCTTTGGATGTGAATTCACTTTCATCCTTTTTTCATATTAGATGATGCCTAGAACAGGTCTGGGTTTTCCAGCTTTTGACAGGTTGTTAGGAGGTTTGGAGAAAGTCTCTAGGTAAAGGACATAGCGTACCAGCTAGGCAAGTCAGTTAGCTGAACTGAAGTCTTAGTTTCATCAAGGATTCTTGTCTCTGCCTATTTTCATCAGTTGATGTGAGTCTCAAAGGAAACAAAGTTTTTTGATAGATATGAAAGTGTTTTAGGAACTGAAATTCTCTCTCTAAATGTTAATGGTGCCACATATTGCAAATATAATCTGGTGATTATGGAGTGCCTTTTCCCTATGAACACAGACTATAAATTAACCAGTTTTCTAAGGCCATGAAACATCATATAAAGCATAAGGGCATGCTCATTTCAGATCTGGCACATTAGGATGTTCTTTATGATGGTACTAATCTTTCCCCAAGGTTATTCTGGCCTAATATAAAAGTTATTGAGGCACTATTAGAATTACCTGGGAAGTTTTTAAAAAATGAACTTTATTGATGTATGATTTACATGTTATAAACTGCACTGGGGGACCTTTCAAAAAATTCCTGCTCTGGGCCTCCACCTGCAGAGATGCTGATTCAGTTGGCCTGGGGTAGGCCCAGGGCCTCAGGACTTTGTAAATGCTCCCCAGGGATTTCTCATTTGTAGCCTGGGTTGCAAAGCACTGATATAGACAACATCATTATTCACTAAAACCACCTACTCAAGGAAATGGGCATGTTGCTAACAGGTGATAGCGTCTTACTGAAAATGTGTCATTAACCTGGGGAGTTGCCATAATGGAGATCTTCTCTCAAGTATCAGGAACAGATCTTTAGTGTGTCTTTTGACATTTATGTACAAAGAGCATGAAGCAGAGTGGAAATATTTATTTTTCAGAGACTGTGTCCCACAGAGAATGAGGTGCTGATGCCATGATTTCTTTAGACCAATGGAAAAAGAGGTACTTAGTACTTCAGTGTGGCAGACAACTGTCAAGGCAGTACAGAGATGTGGAGGAGAACCAGTCCTGTTACCATAAATCTGCTTCTCACTTATCCCACTCCATGCCTAAGTGAGCAGAGGCTCGGGAAGTGTTTGGGAAGAGAACTGTTGCTGGCCCAGTAGGGAATAGTGTGTTGAGGCTCATCCCTCTTCCCCCGTGGCGAGGATGCTTGTGGAATAAGAGCAGCCGCAGGAGAATCTTTCATAAAGATTTGTGATGCCATGGAAGGGTAGATTGGCACCTCGTTTTCCTGTTGGATATCCTCTAAGCAATATCCAATTGAGGAGTGGGGAGAGAGGGCATGGCTGAGAGAGGGCAACAACAGAGAAGCCTGGACTCCTACTGATGGTGTAGCAATGAGATGGGGTTGCCCAAGTCAAGTGGAAGCCAGAGAAGAAAGCAGGCCTTGAGACATCTGTCTTCTCCCAAGTTGAGGGGACATCAGGTAGGGTATGAACAGAAAAAGGAGTGGGGTGTGTCCCCAGGCCAGGAAGGTGTTGAGCTGGAGCCAGAATACCCATCCAGGGGAATTACATGCTGGAGAGGCCCCCCAGGGCTCCCCTGGCATCCTCACACATGTGCCCTATACGAGGGCCAGCTTATATTGTACCAGGGTCATTGTAACAAGTCAGTCTCAGCCAGAGAAATGATGACAACAAAGGAAGATGGCAATGGTGACTAAGAGTCATGTATTCTTCCTCTTGTTTTCTCACCTCCCCACCTCTCAACATCATAGTAAAGGCTCTGAAAAGGGATGGAGGAGGAGTGGTCCCAGAGGCAGAACATAATTCCCTCTGCTCCAAGGAAAGGGAGGGGCAGCAGGGGTCCCGTCCTCTTTGCTTAAGATTCTCCAGGTAGGGGGAGCAACTGTCCTGGCTTGCCCAGGATGGAAGGGTTTCCCAGAATGAGGGGCTCTCAGTGCTAAAACTGGACAGTTCCAGGTAAATTGGGATGGTTGGTCATCCTACCACCAGGCCTCAAGAATGGCTTATAACAGGGGTGGGGAAAGTTTTGAGTGAGATTAGTTTTAGAGTTTTAAAATAGACAATTTTTTAAATTGTGAAGTACAACATACATTAAAAAGTATATAATCTGTAATGTACAATTAAAAAAATAAGGAAATGAACACCCAGGTACCCAGTATCCAATTTAAGAAGTAGAGCATTATATGTATCTTAGAAGTTCCCTGTATGACCCTCATTGTAGCATTCTTCCCCTTTCCATGTCAGAGGTAACCACTATCCTGATTTTTAATCAGTCCTTGATTTACTTATGGTCCAGCCACCTATGTATTTATTCTTAAAATGTTTAAATTTGCCTTATTTTGAACTTAATATAAGTGAATCATACCATATGTATTCATCTATGACTTGTCTCTTTGGCTCAAGTTATGTTTTTGAGATTTCTCTAGGCTTATGGTTTATTCATTTTCAATGCTGTGTCAAATTCCCTTTTGTGAATATTTATTATTTTTCTGATGTGCACTTTGTTGTTCCTAGTTTTTTCTAATACAAACAGGGCTGCTACGTACATGTTTTCTGGTGCACATGTACTTTATTGTATATATTTAGAATTAGAATTGCTGCATCATAGGGTATGTACATGTTAGACTTTACTAGACCATCCTAAACCCTTCTTCAATATGGTTGACTAATTTGCACTCCCACCTAGAGGGTGTGACAGTTCCCATTGTATTACATTCACTACAAAATTTGGTATTTCTGGCTTTCTAATTTTTGTTAATCTGGTGTGAAATGGTATCTCATTATGATTTTAATTTGCATAATTTAAATTAAACAATTTTATTTAAATTTAAATATGTTTCATATTAAAATTTAATATATTGTGTTTTCTGCTTGCTGAAATACTTGTTCATAGTCTTTGCTATTATTATATTTGGTTTTGTCATTTTCTTATTGATTTATGGGAGTTCTTTACATATTTATGTAGTTCTAATCCTTGTTAGTTATATGGGTTGCAGAGATCTGTGGTGTGGTTTGAGTGTGACTTGTGTTTTCACTCTTTTTGTTGGTGTCTTTCAGTGATGGAAACTACAAATCTTGTTACCAAAAATACTTCCATACCCCAAGGTCATAATGATATTTTCTGTCTTTGAAAATTTTTGAACATTCTGCATTGCACATTGAATTATCTTTTAATTCACCTGGAAATGATTTATTTTGTATGTGTGTGGTATGAAGTAGAGATATGATTTAATTTTTCTAGATATGTAATTAATACATATTTTTTTCTATATGTAATATATAACATATAATACACATTAATCTATAATAGTAATATATGGGTAATATAAGTATCTCAACATCAATTATTCAGTAGTTGATTGTTTCTGTATACCTGCTCTGCTGTAAAATGGACACAGGAGTAGTCCCTTCTTATTAATTAAAGGTTTTTCAAGATTGAATGTTTAAAGCTTTATTAATGAATAATTGACAAATGTAATTGTATATATTTAAAGTGTACAACCATGATGATTTGATATACATATACACTGTGGAATGATTACCAAGATCAAGGTAATTAACACATCCATCACCTCACAGAGTTAACTCTCTGTGTGTTTTTGTGGTGAAAACGCTTAAGATCTACTCTCCACAGTATACTGTCAAGTATACAATACCATATTATTAACTATAGTCACCATGCTGTATGTCAGATCCTCAGAATTTAGTCTTTTGAAAGCGAATTTTAAGGTTTTAAAAAACATTTCTAGGACTGCAAGGTAAAGCCACCCAAGGAAGGTGATTTCTTGGTGGTATGAGAGATATTTTTAAAGCAGTGATTCACTTTCCTAAGTGGTTATAGGCCTATTCAGTTATAAGTGGAATTATCTAATATGTAGCCTTTTGTGTCTGGATTCTTTCGACTAGGATGACTATTTTTTGGTGCATACAAGTTGTAGCATGTATCAGTAGTTTGCTTCTTTTTTATTACTAATAGCAATTAATATTCCATTTTATGGATATGAAATGTTTTGTTTAGTCATTCCCCATCAGATGGACATTTGGGTTGTTTCTAGTTTTTGGTTGCTATAAATAATGCTGCTGGGCTTCCCTGGTGGCGCAGTGGTTGAGAATCTGCCTGCCAATGCAGGGGACACGGGTTCGAGCCCTGGTCTGGGAAGATCCCACATGCCGCGGAGCAACTAGGCCCGTGAGCCACAACTACTGAGCCTGCGCGTCTGGAGCCTGTGCTCCGCAACAAGAGAGGCTGCAACAGTGAGAGGCCCGCGCACCGCGATGAAGCGTGGCCCCCGCTTGCCACAACTAGAGAAAGCCCTCGAACAGAAACGAAGACCCAGTACAGCCAAAAATAAAAATAAATTAATTAATTAATTTTAAAAAAATTAAAATAAATAAATAAATAAATAATGCTGCTATAAACACTTGCATTCATGTCTCTGAGTGGACATATGTTTTCATTTCTTGGGCTACCCATGAGTGAATTGCTGGCCCAAGTATATTTATATGTTTAACTTTTAAAGATGCTATTAAACTGTTTTCCAAAGTAGTCACACAATTTCCCATTCCCATCAACAATGTATGAGGGTTTCAGGGTCTCCACATACTCAGCCAGCACTTGGTATTGTTAGTCATTTGGATTATAGCCATTCTTGTGGATGTGTATAATGTTTTATTGTGGCTTTAAATAATACTTCCCTGATGACCGATGATGTAAAACATCTTTTCATGTGCTTCTTACTATTTGTGTATCTTATTTGATGACATTTTTATTAAAATATTTGCCCATTTATTGTTATTCTTTTATTGAATTTTAAAGTGTTCTTTTTATATTCTAGATACAAATCCTTATCAGATATAAGGTTAACAAATATTTTCTCCTAATCTGTGGCTTGACTTCATTTTCTTAATGGTATATTTTGAAAAGCCAAAATTTTACTTAGTAAGTTTACTTAGTAAGTTTGTATGTTTGTGTTTTAAACCAGACAATACAAGTATTATACAAATTGCTTATACAAAGTTATGATTCTTAAAATAATTAAGAGAAAAATATGTTCATACTGTTTTATATGTAACTAAACACCATTTTCAGTATTCTTTATTTTGTCCAATATATTCAAGTTAATGCTATTTCTTTCAGCCTGAAGGGACATCCTGTAGGTTTTCTTATAAGTTAGGTAAACTAGCAGCAAATTCTTTCTGTTTTTAACCTGTGAATATATTCATTTTGCTTTCATTTTTGAAATGATAGTTTTCCTGAATATAGAGTTATTGGTTGACAGTTTTGTTTTTTTTTTCTTTCAGCACTTTGAATATTTCTTCTACGGCCATCTGGTCTCCATTGTTTGCGAAGAGAAGTCAGCTGTTAACTACGTGGTTTTTTTCCGGTATGTGATGAGTCATTTTCATCTTGCTGCTTTCTTTCTTTGAATTTTATCAGTTTAATATGTTTTAGCTAGGTATGGATCTCTTTATATTTGTCCTTTTTGGAGGTCACTGAACTTTATGAATCTGTAGAAAATGTTTTTTTAAAAAACAAATTAATGCTTTCAGCAAATATTTTTGTCCACTATTTCTTCAAATATTTTTTTGGCTCTTCTCTCTCTTTTTCTTTCTCCTTCTGGGATTTCCATTACATGTATGTTGGTATGCTTGATGTTAACCTATTTTTTGTTCATTCTTTTTAATCTTACTTTCTTTTTCTCAAACTATGTTATTTCCATTGATCTAGCATCAAGTTCCTTGATTCTTTTGCCATCTTAAATCTGCTGTTTTGTCCATCTAGCAAAATTTTTATTTTAGTTATTGTGCTTCCTTATAGATAAGATTCTTTAATTCTTTGAGTGTGTTTGTAATGACCACGTTGACATCTTTGTCTGCTAAGTCCAACATCATTGTTGATTCTTATGGGCTGCTTTTTTTTTTTCTTTGTATGTGGTCACAATGTCCTGTTTCTCTGCATGATTCCTTTTTTGTTGTTGTTATTATTAAAAACCGGATATCGTGGCAACTCTGGATTTTAATTTTTTTCCTTATGGTTTTTGTTATTGTTGTTAGTAATGTGTTTGGACTTAAATTGTGTCAATCTGTTTCCCATGTGGTGTATGGCTATTGATGTTTCTGCTTAGTTTGTGTTATTACTATTTTTTGCAGTGTTAACTTTGCTGCTTTACTTTGACTTTTTGAAATAACAACTTAATTGGAATATAAGTCACATACCATACAACTCACCTACTTAAAGTGTACAAGTAAATCATTTTTAGTATAGTCACAGAGTTGTGCAACCATAACCACAATTAATTTTAGAACACTTCGTCACCTCTAAAAGAAGCTCTGTATATACGATCAGTCACTCCCCATTTTCTCTTAACCTTCCCTGCCCACTAGTCCTAGGCAACCACTAATCTACTTTCTGTCTCTATAGATTTAGATATTCTAGAAAATTCAAATAAATGAAATTATATATGTTTTTTTTGTGACTGGCTTCTTCCACTTAGAATAATGTTTTCAAGGTTCATGTATATTATAGCAAGTATTGGTAATTAACTCCTTTTGATTGCCAGATAATCAAAATTATCTGTTATAGATATACTACGTTTTATTTAACTATCAGTGTCATCAGTGGACAGACATTTAGGTTGTTTCCCCTTTTTAGCTCTTACAAATAATGCTGCTATGAACATTTGTGTACAAGTTTTTGTGCATACTTATGTTTATATTTCTCTTGGATATGTACCTAGGAGTGGAATTTCTGGGTTATATGATAACTATGTTTAATGTCTTGAGAAATTGCCAGACTGTTTTTCAAAGCAGTTACCCCATTTTATAATTATACTAGTAGTGTATGAAGATCCCAATTTCTCCACATTCTCACTAACACTTGTTATTATCTGTCTCTTTTATTATAATAATGCTAGTGGATAGCTTGTGTTATTCTTATTTTTATAGCCTGACTTCCTAGAGGTCATGTCAGTGTTTACATAGCTTAATGATAAGTCAATGATTTGGACACAGATTTTGCTCAGACACCTCAAATCTGCTAAGTCTTTTACCCTCTGGTGATGGGTCTGGTTGGATATGGGTTGGGGAGTTCATTTAGTGTTCAGCCACTTATCAAGTCTGTCTTGGTTTTTATTTTATGCTTGGCTCTTTTGGAGTTCCCCTGTGTATGCACATATTTTCACAGTGATCCAGGAATTCACAGAGAGCATGTCTAGTCCTCCTATAGCTCTCTCATTTCCAGGACCTTCCCACTAAATTTCTGGTGGTCCATCATTCACCCCAACTAAAACCAATTACTCAGGCTACAGATCTGTAGATTTTCTGTTTCCTAGCAAGTGTGATACTTTTAGTGTCAATATTTTTAGCAGGGCTTTTCATCACCGATCCCAAATCAGATCCTTTCTTTATGGCAGCAAACTGGCTGGTTTTCATGCTCAGCCCCACCCTGGTAAAACTTTCATTCTCACTTAGTGAGCTAGCGGGTGGGGAGTGGGAGCAGTCCCAGCCATGGAGGCCTCAGATTGACACTGTTCTTACCCACATTTCTAGCAGTTTTTTATGAATAAACATTTCTTCTTTTGTTGTTTGCTTTTAGTCAATTTCCAGAGTCCTGCTATAGCCGATTTAGACAAATTTGCCCTGTTATACTTATTTCTTTGGGCGTGAAATTCACTGAACTCTATAACTCCTGTTTCTATAACTTTTTAAATGTTTGTTATACTGCTCCTTTCTACCTTATTAGGTAGCTCTCATTAATTATGAGACTTTATTTTTTCTAATGTAAGTATTTACTGGGATGCATATTCCCCTCATGTTTTAATACATGACATTTATATTATCATTCAGTATAAACATATTCTAATATCCATTATGATTTTTTTCTCATTTCCTCACTGCTTAGAAAGTATTCGTATGTTTTCTTTCTAACATCTCCTTGTTATTGATTTGTAACTTAATTCCATTGGTGAAGTACATAGTCAAATTTTGGAATGTTCCATATATACTTGAAAAATAAAGGTTTACTCTCCAAATGTAGTGTCTAATATTCTATATATGTTCACCATCATCAAACTTGTCAATTATACTGTTTAAATCACCTGTATCCTTCCTGATTATATTTTTCTTGTTTGATAAAAAAGAGAGAAGCCTGTGAAAAAATCCCCCACTGTGATTTCCCCTAGTATTTTTATCAGTTTTTGTTATTATTTACTCTAAGACCATGTTATTAGGTTTACAAGAGTAAACTGAGCATTTTGTTATTATGTAGCAACCATCTTTAATTCTGGTTTTATATTTTGTCTTAAAGTCTGTTTTTTGTGTTATTAGTATAGCTACATCATTTTTTGGTTAATATTTGCCTGGTATATTGTTATGAGTTTTCTATTTGTCTGATTATTATGCTTTTTCTTCTTTACACATTCTTTTGGAATTTTTTTTCTTTCTGTCTAATCTCTCTTTACTGTTTGAAATGTATGTAGTCCATGTATATTCTTTTAGTAGTTATCCTAGCTATTTTAAATCACATATGTATCAGAGTTAACTTAATCTGAAATTAATAAACATTGTTACTATCCTTCTGAATAATACCAGGACTTTAGGTCATTCTGATGCTCTTAACTTTAATGCTGTTACATGACCCACAGTCCCACACATCCCTTAAATCCAGTAAATCCAGGATTTAAATTCTGTGTTCTGCCTCATTCTAAAGAATTTTGAAGAGTAGGTTGGATTTGCAGTGTTCTCCCTTCTTGTCAGCAGTTTCAACAATTGGAATAGGAATGGTGAACTTTAAAAGGGAATGAGGAGAAACCCATTCTGATCTCCCCGCTGCTGATATTCAGCTACAAGGGGAAAAATATTACTCTGTTCAGTTCTGATGTGTTTATTAACTTGTCTTTCCCATTTGCTTACTCCCATTTCCCCTTATCTGTCTTTCTTTCCTCTCTCTGTGGAAGCTCTCTGTATTTCTTTGACTTTTTAATGATACAGATTTATAGGGGTTCTTTCGTGGGCTGTCAAATATATTTGCTTTCTCAAGATCTGAACTGTTTCAAAGTACTTGCTACACAGCACAAATACTGCTTCTATCCTTATAAGGATGATGATAATAAAAATGATACTTTCAATCTTTGTTTTGCTTTTCCTCTGAAGTGTTTCACATGCTAATTATTTCAGGTTAGTTGAACTATCTAGGTCTCCTTAACAGAGTGACACATAAACATGATGTTGAAATGCACACTGAAAGTAAACAAAGACTTGATTTACAACTTATTGCTGTCCCCCTACACCCTCCACCACACCAGCATTTACTGATTACAGTTCTCATCTACATCTGAACATATCATGCCTTTCCATCGCATGGGCACTCCCAGCTCTTGAATTCTCTCTCCAAATGCTTCCATAAAAATTACATTTTGAGGCATTCATGCTAAACATCAAAGACCTTCACCCACTCCAGCTGCCACCAAAAAGCATTCACCAACAATGCTTTCACCAACAATGCTTTTAAATGCCAGTCAAGGCATGAAAGAACAAAGTATAAGGCATTTTTCTGGGACTCATAATGATAAAAGTTAAAGCATCCTATTGATATTCATCAAGGATGTAACACGAGGCAGAGTTTTACATGCAAATGAGAAAGGTGCTTAGAAAAACAAACTGTGCTTTGGAGCCAGCTTTTGAAATTAAGGAAGTTGGAGGCAAAGAAAGTTTTTAGAAAATTACTTTAGAATTTGTGAATTTTTACCAATTCATAAAGAGATGAAAGCTGTGCACATCCTGTGATTAAATCAAGGCTCAAGGGCTCATAGTTTGAGCTGGTTTAGAAAGTATGATCTGAATTTAGAGATGTGATCACCATCACCTGTTTTCCCTCTTCTCTTCCTTCCTCCTTATACTCTTTTAAACTCCCTTCATCACAATAACTGTTTGTGTTGATTGAATCTGGTTACTCAAAAAGGAGAGTGACATGTCTTGTGCATTCAAGACAAGATCCACATCTTTGTGGGCAAGGGTGTTGCTAGAAGGTTATATGTGACTTTAGAGGCCCTTGGCATCATCAGCAATTAATGACAAAAACACAACAACAACAACAAACATGCATATAGCACTTGCTCTGTGTGAGGCACAGTATTAAGTATTTTATATATATATTATTTTATCCTTAGCACAACTCTGTATTACTGATGGGGAAACCGAGTAACAGAGAGGTTATGTTACTTGCCTGTAGTTGTTGAGTAGCAGACTCAGGAAGTAAAGTGGATGATCTGACTCTCAGGGTTCAGGCTCTCACTCTCTATTTTACACTGCCTACAGATTTTTTTTTTTTTAAAGATTGATTGATTGATTGATTGATTGATTGCTATGTTGGGTCTTCGTTTCTCTGCGAGGGCTTTCTCTAGTTGCGGCAAGCGGGGGCCACTCTTCATCGCGGTGCGCGGGCCTCTCACTATCGTGGCCTCTCTTGTTGCGGAGCACAGGCTCCAGACGCGCAGGCTCAGTAGTTGTGGCTTACGGGCCCAGTTGCTCCGCGGCATGTGTGATCTTCCCAGACCAGGGCTCAAACCCATGTCCCCTGCATTGATAGGCAACCACTGCACCACCAGGGAAGCCCTACAGATTTTTTTTAAAAAGGTTTTTATGGAATGTCAACTGAAAAAAATGCCTAATGTGAGAGTTGTGAGTTAAGTTGTATTGGGACAAAATGAAGACTATAGCCTGGGAGACAGCGTCTCTGATAGCTCTGAGGAACTGCTCCAAAGAGGTAGGGGGGAAGGTCAGTATTATATATGATTTTAGTGAAGGGGGGACATGCAGTCAGGCACACATTTTGGCAGAGGCTTGCTGCTAGTCATGAGGAGCAGATGTTACCATTGATGATTTTAGTGCTTTTCTAGATATGAGGAGATACAAGAACTTGGGCTCATAAAATCTTCTCCTGAAAATATCTAACTACTTGAAGGCCTGTTCTGCCAGTTTTTCCCAGAACACAGATTGCCTTATTCCTGATTTCCACCCTGAACTCCTTTCAGGGTGTGTTGAAGGTCAGTAGCTGCAGTGACTAGTGACTTAATCATTGTAGAGGCAGATGGCAAGTGCCAATTTTTAGATGGCAGGAAGGTGCCATAGTCTATCTGAGACTGAGAATTTGGCAGTGTCAAAAGGTCTGCCACCCCAAATTGGGGTGTCATTGCTTCATCCCACACTGCTACAAGTTCCCCTCACCCACACTCATCTTCTCAGTCTCTGAATTCTAGAAGTACTTTCTGCATTCCTTAAATATTGGTGGAATAGAATCTATTTGAATAATTTGTTTTTTGTTTAACTGTATTTTGGACCTGCTTTATCTTCCGACTTAGAGTATAGCATTTGGAGGCCAGAGTCTATGTCTTATATTTTTATATTGTCACCGATCTCTAGCACAGTCCTTTTGCCTAGGAACTATTTATGTGCTGTATTGGTAGATAAATGAGAGTAGTAATTAAAGAACTAAGATGGAAAGATTGTCTGAATACCTAGAAGAGAAGAATTCAACCTAAAAAGGGGGTGGGGATGGGAAAGGAAAAAAAATGCAAAGAAAAACAGAAGCTACCAAGTTCCAAGCAGGAGTATTTCAGACTAGGGAAATGGTAGGATGAATTAACCTGACAGTCAGAATTCTTTCTAACGGAAGGAGACACAAAGCTGAACTTGGGTTTTCTCTGTGATTATATTTCCTCTTGTGTCTATATTGTGCCCACATATCTCCTCATCCCTACAATAAAGTCATTTTTTCTGTATTCAGAAAGACCAGCCTGACAGTATATTGCTGTCATAAAGGGTCACCATGAAGATGAGAAGGATCTATAAGAAGATGGCTACATTCTAAGGTCAAAGTCACAAGGAAAATCCAAAGCTCTTAGAAATAGCAGCCAAATTAGGCAATTTTCTAAGCTTGTATGTTTTGTTCCAAGAGAATTCCTCCACAGAACCTGAAATCATCTGACGGGGGGTATCCTGGCAACATTAGCAGACAGCAAAACTCATTACCTTATATTGATACTTTTATCATTGTATCAGATTAAAATGGAAGCTTGTTTTAATAAGAAAGATGAAAAATTTGAAAACATCTGAAAGTTCCAAGTCAAGTTGGAGGAATGATGAAAACTTGGTCAAACATAGAGTTATGAGATTTTGCAGAGACTATGTAAGACTATGTAAATTTGATGTACATTTCTGTGCTATTAATTTTAATAATACACTTTAAATAAATTTAATTGAATGAAACATTTGTTTTTTAGTTTTAGTCTAATATTCTTCCATAAGTTACATTTATAGGCAGTATTAAGGAGTTTGCTTTTTCTCTAATAATATTGTGTTTCTCTCTCCATACTTCCCATTCAATTTTGCTATTTTTCTCTCTATTTCTGAAGTAAGCCATTTTAAGCACGACTCCTTTCTTCTGGGAGACTGTTGTTCCAAGATAACCACAATTAATTCACTAATTTCCTTCATAGTCTAATTAGCAATGGTTATCAGATTAATCTGAAATTACCTGGAAAGAGTTCATAGAATAGTTTTAACAAACATGAACTTTCAGCAAAGTAAAATGTTCCTTTGAATATTTTAAACTCACTTATATGAAGATTCTAATTGCAGCTCTTAACGTTGCTGCTTATAATGGCAAAAATCTAACTCAAAGTTTTTCTTCTTTATGAAACACTTCATGAAAATGTTTCTTTGAAACCAGTTCACTAAAGCCGTAACCAGTGAACTTGTGTGTTCTGGCCTGTTTGGCAGAACTACCTCGATGCACATGTAGACGCTGAGGCTGTCCTTGCTTCACGGGCTTTAAGGCCATTTGCATCATTCCCCTTCCTCTGCTTTCATACACGCTGCACAATATTCTGTTTATGTTTGGCTTCCCAAATAGATTTTCAAAGAGAATGTACTCATTGATGAGTGACCCTGGGTATTGAGTCCACTTTTTCTCATTGGCATTTTGCTGAATGCAACAGTCTTTTCTGAGTTTGGTTAACATAAGAGAATGGTGTTAGTCCTTTAGAAAATGATAAACTCTGGGTACACTGACAAAATAATTTTAGACTATAAAAACTGGGCTTCACCAAGGAAATGCCACTCTGCTGAGGTCTCCCTAAGGGACCAGCTCATTACACCAGGTAGCATCTTGCCCTCAGGCTGTGTAAATGCTCCGTGGGTGTGGTTTGCTGCCATGTGTTGAAAGATTGGCTTCCTCGCACAACTGGGGTGTCTTACTTGACTCTCTCTCTTCCCGGTCAGCCAGATCGTGGAGGGGGGAGGGTCTTCTTATTCGGCTACTTCCTTCCGGGGAAATGCAGAGCAGAAGATGGTCTTGGTCCAGCTTCATGGAATAATTCCACCATACTGTACAGCTTTCCCTTTTGCCTTTTTCCAATCTTATTTTTCAGAGATGAGCCACATACTGTCTATATGTTAACCCTGCAATGCTGCAAATATTACCTTAATAGTTTATGTAATATCACAAAAGAGAGACATGAATTACCTGTGGTAATTTGTTAGGTACAGAATGACATATATAAAGTTTCTGCTTAAGGAAATACTGCTCACTCATTAGTCATTTACCATGCCTACATATGGATCCTTTATTCGTGAGGTCTCATGAATATATTCCCTCCCTTCTGTTTCTAATGATACCTCATAGGCCAGGTCCTCACTGGCTTTTGGACTATTGACTATTGCAGCAGTCATCATATTATTTTTTAAATTCCTTTTGTGCTACATGGGTATTGTCATATGGGCTTTGGCCTGGGAACCAGGAGATACAGGCCATGAATAAATGTGCTTATGAATAAGTCAGTCACCTACCCGGACCTCAGTTTTTTTTAACATAAAAGAATGGGGATAGACTACAATGTTTTCAGAAGCCCTTGCTGCACCAAAAGGGAATTGCTCTGTCAATACTCTAGCCCTCACCTTTGCCCTAAAGTCTCCAGTGGCTCTTAATTCTTTATAGAAGGAACTTCCGGATCTTAGGCCTTTATATTCTGGGCAAACCTAATTTAAAATATGTTTCCCCTATTTGATCTCATTTTACTGATGGTTTTGCACGCACGGTTTGCACTGATGGCTTCTCCCTCTGCTCCTCCCACCTCTTGCCTCCTCTGTGCTTAACTGAGTCCTACTCTTCCTTCAATATCTGAATCAGGCTCTGTAGCTATAACACGGTCCCTAAGCATCTTCCAGCACCCACAGTGATGTGCCTTCCTTGAGTTCCCATTTGGCCTATATGTGTGTTCCTGAAAAATCATGCACTAAAAGTATCAGAACTCATGGGGAAAATTGGTTGGGAGCAGATTATTCAAAACCTATGCAACTTGTGACCAAAGCACTGATGAAAACAAGAATAATCCTTTTTAATACATTTTAGGATAGTTTCAAAAGACTTTAAAATTCCTAAAAAATGAAAAATACCACAGTGAATTTAGGACTTTACTTAAAAAAAGGCACTTTGATGATGGGAGGGAAGATAGAATGCGAGATCAAGACTGCTGAGTTAGGGAGATGAGCGAAATGTATGAAGATCTGGGAGGACCTGCAATAACTCTTCCAAGACAGAGTACATGACTGAACTGAGCCAGGAGGAAGGACATGGGCCATGTGTACAGTGGCTTGCTGTACTCGGCTGTGCTAGTGTTGCGTGAGTTCAGCTGCTGA
Source organism: Eubalaena glacialis (assembly GCF_028564815.1). Taxonomy (NCBI): domain Eukaryota; kingdom Metazoa; phylum Chordata; class Mammalia; order Artiodactyla; family Balaenidae; genus Eubalaena; species Eubalaena glacialis. The sequence continues at coordinate 49,822,169 of NC_083719.1, forward strand.
TACTGGCTGGCACAAATTGGTAATGGGAGAAAACAATCATATATAAACCAGTATAACCTCTGTGTTATCCTGATATCTCTCCTTCATTTACTCATCCCTTATAAGCCAGTTGGCATTATGGTAACAGATATTGTAGCAACAAAAATTATTCTTTTTCTTGGTTTTAGGTATTTTATGTGTCACCAGCAGATAATTTATTTTAATAATGATGAACCAGGGCTCAGGCACAGGAATTCAGGATTTCACTGGGTGCTCAGCTTGCTAATTTGTCTTCTTTACAAACCTTTTCTGAAAACAATTACTTTTAGGGTGGAAATCTCCTTTAGTCTCTTGCAAGTTCCTTGAAGAGTACTGTGACTGAGAACTGTTTGGATTCCCTGACTCACTGTGTTTTGACCTAGAAGGTGCTCAACATGTTCTTGATTATTGACTGATTCACCAACACACACACGCGCACGTGCACACACGTATGATTAGAAAGAAATAGTTAAGCCTTACTTCTCTAACACAGTTGTCTTTAAACCTTCGTTATAAATATTTCTCTTATCAGTCATGAATAAAATTATGGAAGTAAATAAACAAGGTTTGCATTCAGTAAATGTGGAAGGAAAAACTATACAATTATCCGTATATTGAATTTGTTATTGTTCTGGTTAGATATTAAATGTGCTCCTGAAGGAAACTGTCCATGGTATACTGGCACCTCTTCTGCCATTGTGGATCTGTAAGAAAAAAAAATTCTAAGCGTTTGCACAATTCTGTCCTAAGAAAATTAGAAGTGTCGATCGCAAAGGAATGAAGTAGCAGCTATTTAGAACAGAGTGTCTCTCCTCCACATATGTGTGCAGGATCCGGCATGCTTCCTGTGCTTAATAGGCATATGGCCTTTGTGTGGGTAACTCTTCAATGAATGTGTGATGGTGCCATCATGTACTTCGCACATGGGGTAAAATCCTTTGCTGAAAGATTTTGTGCGTTGCTAATGAGCGTGTTGCTAAAACTGTACTATGCCGAAAATAATCAGAGTAAGAAAATATGTTTCCTCTGTCCATTTTCCAACTGAATGCTGAAAAAGTGGTCCCTCAGGGTCTCTCACACCCTGTGTATAATGCAACATCTTCTAAATTGAGAGAAAGGAGAAAACAGAACACATTCTCTTAGAATCTGGGCGTTTTGTTGGTGTTCCTCAGAAGCTACTTTGGTGAAAGAGAATTTGATGTCAGGGCGGGTGAAATTATTAGCTTGTCCCTCAGGGAAAGGGATACTGCTGTAGGAAACAGATGAAAGTTACTGTATGAGGCACAGGCTGCCAAGGAGGCACCTCTGATGAGCCGAGGTACTAATAAAAATTGACACATTCTTCTAAAATGGGACTCATGGTAAAGGGGAGCAACTGACGAGAGGTATATTTCCAGGAATACTTTGGGTTATGGAGCATGGAACCTCAGGGTTCCAAATAGTCACTTGGTTTCACTGTGGCAATTAGCTACCAGCAGCCAGCAGCTTTTATCTGCTAGATGTGACTAAAAATTTGACACTAATTATAATGAATGACAAATATACTGAAAGTTGGAGTCCAAGGCTGAGCGCTTGAGGACCTGGTAGTTATTAATGTTATTAGCTGTTCTCAGAAGAATTAATTTCAAACCTATTAATTCTGCGGTCATTTCTCCTCTTTTAAAAATACTAGGAGAGTGATTTCTTTTATTGGGCTCTTTTTCTCTTGTGCTTTCTAAATCTTAAGACGTATTATCTCTTTAGATTGAAAAGCAATGACATGAGTCAGTGTAGCTTCTGTTCCAAGTACCTGTTGGTGTTTGGGGGCAGCACAGAAAAACAGCGACTCTCAGCATTCACTGTGCATCAGAATCACTTGGAAAGACTTAAAAAATACAGATATTCAGGGCTTACCCTCAAAGATTCTGAAACAACTGGTCTGTAATGGGCCTGGGCAGCTGTATTGTTAAAAGCTCTTGACATTCTAAGATGCAGCTAGCACTGAGGACAAATTGATTTAAATGACACATGTGAAGGTCATTTGTTAAAAGGACAGTGCCTGCTACAAGTAGTTGTTCAATTATTGATGCTGGAGGAAGTGGGGGAAGATGATGAGAAAGAAGTACCGGTCTGCCTGACGATGCCGTGAGGCACAACATCCTCTTAGGCAAGGATGACATTACCCCTGTTTTCTGTCAGCTTGTTCTTCTTAAAAATTGACTTCCCTTGTCCACCCAGTTTCAGATAGGTTCATCTATGTTTCTTGGGCTTTAAGTCCCTATTCATTCTAAGGTGCATCATCAAGTTAGTAGTAGCTCTTTTTGAGGGAGAAGGGGGATCATGAGTGAAAGGTCCAATTAAATTTGCCTCTCACTACATATCACATTCTGATTTCAGAAAGAGTAACATGTGGGAAAAGAGTCTTGTGAAAATGAGAAAGTAGCCGTTTGACTTTCCTTTCCTATTGAAGTCTGAAGGATCATCACCTAGTAAAATTAGTCTAATTAATGTTGGGAGTCTCCAGGAAAGTATTTCTGTTTACAAGCAGCTTAATTAAATCACCTTATTCAGGGGAAAAAATTGATTTCCTCTCTCTGCATTTCAGTAAAGTCCACATCAGTCATCTCTAAGAAGTACCTTTTTCCAACTTCAAATATAGTGTATTAAGTTATCAAAATGTTTTTGTCAGTAACCTTCAACCACCCTTAATGTGGAAAGTAATGTGGAAAGCTAGTACATATGTGAGCACAAGCTACTAAAGACACATAAAAATAAAACAAGCAGACTAAACTGTTGAATTAGTTAGAAGTGTTCTTAAAGTACTAATCTACTGAGAAAAAGATGTTACATGTCACGTACAGATTTAATTATATACTAGCGCACCAGAATAACAAAGTTCATTTATCTGATATGAAAACATAAGTTACATTTCAAATCTTGAAAGGTCTCATAATTTAGTGGTACTTTTTGATATAAAATTTCTCTTTCTCTCTCTTTCCCTCTCCTTCTCCCTCTCCCTCTCCTGTGGTGGAAATAATTGTGACCTCCATAGGATGTAAAATAACTCAGAAGCTAATACTGTATCTGTGAAAGGTATCATCTTATAAAATGAATTTTCATTAACCATTTGATCTTTTTCCTTCCCTGGAATAATCCCCTTTTACAGTTGTTCTTGTGTTTCACATATTATAATATTAGAAAAGTGACAGCTACTGGGCTATCTTTTTTTGAACTGTGTAGACAGACAAAATAAAGCCACCTGTCTCTTCAGCACCAGATAACTAGGTAAGGTATTTATTCTATCTCTGATAGTACAAAGAAAGCAGAGAGAATTTTAATACTTTTTTTTTGAAACACTAATTTTCTAGACACGCTCTTGTGTATTTGCTCTTAAGCAATCTCACTCCTACCGTAAATATAAAATCAGAATATCTAATAAACAACATCAAGTTACATACTTATTAAGTTTATGCTGTACCCTATCATCTTCATGTTATTATTCTTGAAGGGCACTGAAATTTAAGAGACTTGAACATTTGATGTAAGCTTTTATCATGAGTAGTACAATTGAGGAAAGCAAAAAGAAAAGATGGTATCTATAAATTTTCTGCAAGTTACCTATTCTGAGAGCATCGCCCCTGCTCTAGTTTTATTGACATATAATTGAGGTATAATATTGTATAAGTTTAAGATGTACATGTTGATTTCATACATTTGTATATTGCAAAATGACTGCTACCATAGTGTTAGCTAACACCTCTAACACATCACATAATTACCATTTCTTTTGTGTGGTGAGAACATTTAAGATCTACTCTCTTAGCAACTTTCAAGTATATAACACAGTATTATTAACTATAATCACCATACTCTACATTAGATCTCCACAGCTTATTCGTTTTATAACTGGAAGTTTGTACCCTTTGACCAACATCTCCCCATTTCTCCTACCCCCACCCCAGCCCCTGGTAACCGTTTTTGTACTCTGTTTTTGTGAATTCAGCTTTTTTAGATTCTACATGTAAATGATAGCATACAGTGTTGTTTTTGTCTGACTTATTTCACTTAGCATAGTGCCCTCAGGTCCATCCATGTTGTTGCAAATGGCAGAATTTCCTTCTTTCTCATGGCTGAATAGTATTCCGTTGTACATATATACCACATCCTCTTTATCCATTCATTCATTGACAGACGCTTAGGTTGTTTCCATGTTTTGGCTATTGTGAATAATGCTGCAGTGAACATTGGAGTGCAGATATCTTTTCAAGATCCTGTTTTCACTTCCTTTGGATGTGTACTCAGAAGTGGAATTGCTGGATCATATGATAGCTCTATTTTTTACTTTTTGAGGAACCTACATACT